>NC_073628.1:124747121-125050151 GCF_029407905.1 Bubalus kerabau | reverse complement strand
CCCAAGTTGTAACCTTCCCTTGTTCCTGATTTTCCTGCTCTGCATACCTGCCTCACTGGCCTTCAGGCCTCACTGAACTTGAACTGCAAACTGTAACTTGGCGGAGCAGCCAGGATAGACCAGTTTGGGCTCTGGGAGCAAACTAAAATTCAGGAACTTACCACAGCAGAAGTTTTTAGTCCTTTTTCGTGCAAAGTCCCCTGTAGATACTACTGCTTTTCCACAACAGCTGCCCTCCAGAGCTCCAACCTGGCTTTGCAGACTGCTTGGACCTCTCAGCTCCTCCATCCCGGTGTGCACTTCCGCCTTGGCCACGGCAAGGTTAGGGCAGCCTGGAGAGCCAGACACTGACCTTTCCATACTTCGGCAAGGAAGTGACGCAGGCCGTTTCCAGTCACATTTCATTGGTCAGAACTCGTCCGCGGTCAGCCCAACCATAAGAGGGCAGGAAAGTGCACCCGGAAGTAAATGAGCCATTCGCTCTGCTGCACGTGAAAGAAAGCTTTTGGACCATTGACAGTTGTTTCTATACTTGCCCCAAGTGTTGGTTTCTTAACCCAGATATAGCTATCTGGGGGTTCCAACAGACTTTTGAAGTCACTCATTAATATATGTGTATATTATATATATTATATACATATATTTTAAATAGACTATTTTTTTAAGAGCACTTTTAGGTTCACAGCAAAGTTTAGCAGAAAGCACAGAGATTTCCCATATACACCCTGCCTCCCCACAGCCTCCCCTACTATAAGCAGCTCCCACCAGAGTGGTACACTGGTTATAACTGATGAGCCTCTGGGGACTCATCACTGTCACCCAAAGTCTATAGTCAGGGTTCATGCTTTGTGCTGTACATTCTGTGGGATTTGACAAATGCGTAATGATGTGTATCTGTCATTATGGTATCATCCAGAACAGTCTCACTGCCTTGAAAATTCTCTGTGTTCTGCCCATTCACTCCTCCTCCCTTACCCTTGGCAACCGCAGATATTTTTACTGTCTCCATAGTTTTACCTCTTTCAGAACGTCATCTAGTTGGAATCATATAGTATGTAGCCTTTTCAGATTGGCTTCATTCATTTAGTAATATTTAAGTTTCCTTCAAGTCTTTCAGGGCTTGATTAGCTTATTTCTTTTTAGTGCTGAATAATAAATACTCCATTGTCTAGATGTACCAGAGCTATTTATCCATTCACCTACTGAAGTACATCTTGGTTGCTTCCAAGTTTTGCAATTATGAATAAAGTTGTATTAAATATCTGTGTAGGTTTTTGTGTGGACCTAAACTTTCAGCTACTTTGAGTAAATAACAAGGAGGATGATTGTGGGGTCATATGGTAAAAGTGTGTTTAATTTTGTAAGAAACTACCAAACTGTCTTCTGAAGTGGCTGTACCATTTGCATTCCCACTAGCAATGACTGAGCATTCCTATTGCATTTGGTGTATATGGTGTTTTAGATTGTGGCCGTTCTGATTTCTCTGTTGTTTTAATTTGAAATTCCCTAAGGCTGAGCGCCGAAGAATTGATGCTTTTGAACTGTGGTGTTGGAGAAGACTCTTGAGAGTCCCTTGGACTGCAAGGAGATCCAACCAGTCCATTCTAGAGGAGATCAGCCCTGGGTGTTCTTTGGAAGGAATGATGCTGAAGCTGAAACTCCAGTACTTTGGCCACCTTGTGCAAAGAGTTGACTCATTGGAAAAGACTCTGATTCTGGGAGGGGTTGGAGGCAGGAGGAGAAGGAGACGATAGAGGATGAGGTGGCTGGATGGCATCACCGACTCGATGGACGTGAGTTTGAGTGAACTCTGGGAGATGGTGATGGACAGGGAGGCCTGGCGTGCTGTAATTCATGGGGTCTCAAAGAGTCGGATATGACTGAGCGACTGAACTGAACTGAACTGAATGGTACATAATGTTGAACATATTGCCTTATGTTTACTTGCCATCTATATGTCTGCTTTGGTGAGGTGTCTGTTTAGTCTCTTGTCCATTCAGTTTTTAGCCAAGTTGTTTGTTTTCTTATTTTTGAATTTTAAAAGTTCTTTGTGCATTCTTTATAGCAGTTCTTTAGCAGAATGTCATTTGTATATATTTTCTCCTAATCTGTGACTTGTTTTAACAGATTTTTTAAACGAAGTCTTAATTGCCATATGAAACTCAAAATTCCCAGCAATGCCTTTGAAGATTCTTGAAAGTAGATGGACTTATATTTTTCATAGTCACTTCTAGCTATGATTCCTGTAGCCAGAGAATTTTTGACCCCTAGTCTTGAGTAGATATGAACATGAGATGTGGCCTCTGTTTTCTTATAATTCCTTTCATCTTCATTGCCCCTCCCTCCATCCTACTTCCCAGCATCATGGAGCTACTGAAGGTTTGGGGCAGAGGAGGGAAGTTATAGCATGGGTCTGTGTAACAGTTTAAAGTGTGATATTGGTTATAGCCATTCTTCAAAGTTTCTCAGCCATAACCAGCATCTGGAAGATTTCAGTGGCCACCCTTTCCTTTCCCTGCATGTTGCATTTTCCCCCACCACTGCTAAGATCTCTCCCCTTGACTTCTTATTTATATCCCCTGCATCTACTCCAGGCTCTGAACCTCTTGTCTTCCCCAGTCTGATTGTAGGTACAAATTTATTTCCTCTTATTTCCTGACACAGAGATATTTATTCAATCCTTTTTTGTTTTGTATTTCCTTCTAGAACATACTTTAGAGTCTGTCTTTTCATACCCAAATAATCCCATTAGGCATTTCATGCAAACATAATATATTGTTTCTCTTTTAGAATTTCTAGTCCTGACTTTAAAATATCCCCTCACTCACTTTTGTAGGATAATCTTCCCAAGTGGGATATGGGGACAGGGTTTGTAAAAAGTGTAGAAATAACCAGCTGCACTGCACATTCAGCTTCAGAGAGAGGAGGTGGTATGTTATCCCTGATAGTCACTCACACACACATCTGTGCATAGAAGAAATCTCATCCTAAAAGCAGGTCTTTAACTTGTTTTAGGGACAGTCTACCCATAAAGTCCTCTGAAGGGCTTCCATAAAGAAAAAAATTGAAAAGGCCGCAATTTGAAAGTGCCACCGACTAGTCAAAACAAACCAGGGGCACATTACACTCGTGCCTGTCCTTCTCCCCTGCAGCAATGAACGTCCTTGCCCTGGGTGATGTTGACAAGAGCACCCAGTGGTCCAGCTCTTAGGAAATGTGACTCAGTATATCCATCTATTGAGAACCGTCACCATCCATTCCATTTATACACTTTAGAACTCTGTGAAAATCTGAGATTGCTTGATTATTTCATGATTGCTATTTCTTATTAATGTTTACCAACATTTGATTGATTGCTAATTGTGAACAGTAATGTTTCCCCCTTTTCCCCTTTTAGCAAGTCATGATGCTGTGCAGGGTACTAGGGAGTGGGGTTACTCTTAAGTATATTTAGAAATTCAAGGAGGTGCTATTTTGGATTTGGCATAAACTCATTCCACTTAACTCTCTCCAAATGAAATCAACAATTTCCTTCTCTAGTACCAAAACTTGTATCTCTTGAACTGTTTTTCCCTCTTCTAACCCTGTCCCTGGTTCCCTTACCCTCATCCCATGATCTGGGAATGCTTAGGAAAGCTGGCTATGGTTTTTTTTTTTTTTTTTTTTTCATCACTGTGGCCAAAATAGGATACAAAACTCCACGTCTTCAGTCTTCTCCCAACTTCGTCTCCTTCAGAACTCTGGGCAGCACCTAGCATTATATGGCCTCGTTGTTTGTGACATTATTCAAGACAACTGGGAGAGGACAAGAATAGTTGACACCTTATAGCTAAAAGGTTGAAAATATAATGCAGAGCTCATGTGGATATTTTCACTCTGGGGGTAAATATGTTGTCTTTAGCCAGGTTTGAGTTGGAATTTTAAGAAAGGAGTATTTACGGTTTTCATCTTTGTCTTAGGGAAGAGGAGGCAGATTGGGAATGAGAAAGAGATGGAGAAATATCTGTATTTATTTCCTTTTAATTTCTAGCCTCTTAATAAGAAGTGGAAAGAAATTAACCAATAATAATAAGAATAAATTATTGAGGAGTCCACTATGTAATGATGGTGGTGTTAGGTGCTTGGCGCCAACTTTCAAGAGGGCTGTTGGATTTATGTTGAGGGAGCAGGTTTGCTGCTCCAAAGAGTGTGGCTGCTGCAGAGAGCAGGTGAAACTGTGTCAGTGGGTGGAACTTACAGAAAGACAGATATTAAGACTATAAAGAAATTGCTAAGGCGTTAGCCCTATCCAATAACTAATGGGTCACCCTGAAGGAAAGTGACTTCTGGGCTGAAAATTTAGAGGTTTGTCCTAAGGATTGCCAACAAATAAAGCCAGACATTATTACCACCTGAAAACATCTCAAATTTTTTATACTTCTATGATTAGGAAAAATAACCAGTGTAATTTTTAAAGGCATTGATTGTCTTATTGTCCACAGGGAGCCATGCATAAAAATGTGCTGTGGGAACATCCCAAACATGAAAGCCATTTCCTCTAGAAAGTGTCAGGTCAGGAGGATAACCCTGAGATAGAGGAGGTCCCTCACATTGCCTTCAATATCTCCTTTTCAGATTCAGTGGAGGTCAAGCTTAATCCAAGTGGGATGGGACTTATCTCCTCTCTAAGAATGGGGACACTCTTCTTAGAGAAGGTGTTTTGTGATGGGCTGAACATGAAGAGAGCACCATGCTTGGGTCGATGGGAAGGAAGAGACACTTGGATCTATCCTAAGAGGAGGCCCAGGAGTGGAAGTGAGTGGTTGACGTTAGCACTGTGCTTAGACCCAGCCAGAGGGATGCTCTTTTGGGGGTCCTCCTCTGTCTCTCTTCTGCCTGTGCTCTGTGTGGGTGCTGAGGGGTCATGGGACTAGGACATGTGTCCATCCTCAACTCGTGCCTCTCCACCTCTACCTGCCTGGAATTCCTTGGCCTTTCTCCTGGGTCAGTGCTCCGGAGCACAGAATACAAGACTCACATGCACACGCTGGGCTTGCAGGTTGAGGGTGGGTGTGGCCCATAGGGGACTAGGGGACTGTGGCTCATAGAAGGCATATTTGGGACTTGGGGGTGTGGACTGGAGCACCTGCGTATATGAGAGGCTTATGCTCTGCGGGACAGGATGACAAGGGAGGAGGCAGTGGGTCAAAATCCTGGGATGGGCTTTCTTTGCATCTCCTCATCCCAGGCAGAACCCTAAGGAGTCTGAGAAGTCTCGATGTGAAACTGGCCTTCCAGCTTGAGGGTGTATGTGTAAGGTATGAGTATAGAAAATAATACATTTTTTAAACAATCCACTCATGTGGTACTTACATTAGATACATCCTCTGTGGCTTCCATTCTTCTTCCTGTCTTTTTTAAAAACGTTATTTATGTATTTGTTTTTGGCTGCGCTAGGTCTTCATTGCTGCATGTGGGCTTCCTTTGTTGCGGGGAGCAGGGGATACTCTCTAGTTGGAGTGCAGAGGCTTCTCATTGTAGTGGCTTCTCCTGTTGCCGTGCACAGGCCCTAGAGTTTGTGGACTCAGTAGCTGCGGCTTGCAGGCTCTAGAATGAGGGCCCAGTAGTGGTGCATGGGCTTAGTTGCTCTGCAGCATGTAGGATCTTCAGGGACTAGGGATCGAACCCATGCCCCTTGCATTGGCAGGCGGATTCTTAATCACTGGACCACCAGGTAAGTCCCATATACCTGTTTTGGGTGTGCAAATGTTCCCTCTCCTCCTTGAGATCACTGTGAAGGATTTTCCTTCCAAAGTTCCTGGGGCAGAAGACAAAGTCAGTGGAGGACAGAGGCATCTGGTCTCCTCTTCCTAATGACCCATCAGATTCATTCTGGGCAAAATGGAACACAAGTCCTCACAAGTGAGGCCCATCTCAGTGAATTCTTCTCTCTGTGTGTTTGGTTTATCACAAGGCTGCTGCTGCTGCTAAGTCACTTCAGTTGTGTCCGACTCTGTGTGCCCCATAGACGGCAGCCCACCAGGCTCCCCCATCCCTGGGATTCTCCAGGCAAGAACACTGGAGTGGGTTGCCATTTCCTTCTCCATATCACAAGGCACCTGTCCTCATTTTGCAGTATGCATAGGAGAGGGGTGCTGCTCGCATTCCCGAATTCCTTTAACCCTCTCTGATGAGAGGGAGAACTTGGAAGAAGGATAAATTGCAAGATTTATTTGTACCCTGCCTACACACACAGTCTGAGGCTCTTCCTTCCCTGCCTTTCTCTCTCTACACACAAGAAGCTCCATGGAGGCTTTGCTTCCACCTGTTTGCATCAGCTACAAAAGGGGGCTTGCAAAGAGAGTTGCCATGCACATCTTTGCAGATAACAGAAGTTGGCAGATGCTTTTTAATTAAAGAAATGCAGGTTATGAAAAAGATGTCATGGGTAGAGAGAATGGGAACGTGCCAGCCACCAACCCCAATGTGCAGCATCTGCTTCTGGATTCTGTGAAATGCCACTGCGAGGAGTGGGAGGGAGGGGTGAGCAGATGTAGGAGCAGGATGCTGCCAGCGCTTGATTCCCTACCATGTGGGGTCCAGGGCCAAAGCTCAAAGGATCTACATCCGTGGTGAACACAGAACAATGGTGCAGTGGAGGGTTTTGAATTTCCTCTTTGACAGATCATGCCTTGGAGCTTTGTAGGACTTTGAATCTTCTTGACCCTCTCGTCTTTGGGGGCCAATGACAGCAAGGAAATAATGTGCAAAGGACAGAGAAGCAAGTATTTTCAAGCAAGTATTTCCCTTCCATGTAGCTCTCTCTGATTGCTTTTGCCAGCAAGCCATCTTGTAGGCCTTCAGAAAGGAGCTTTGAAGTTTTCTAGTTTCATCCTTCATTGCCACTAAGGGAATGCAAGCCCACGAGGGGAACTGACTTGTTCAAGGTCTCCCAGTGAAATCAGTCACAGAGCTGGGTCTAGAACCAGGTCTCCTGACCCAAGGCCACCACCCTGCCCACAAGAAGTGCCTCCTTCCGAAGCTTTTACAGCCCATGTGGGTCATGCAGGCTAACCTTTGTTTGAATGCTATTCTTTGGCAGCCATCCTGTGTCAGTGTCTTTTAATAAACCCTACAAAAGTGTGAGTGTGACTACAAGAGTCACGCAAGTGAGGTACTTACAGAAGCCTGTGGATAAAGTAAATGTATAACAGACCAGGTGAAAAACAATGGGGGTGAGAGAGCCTGAGGCATAGTAGAAGATGCAAACCCCTTGTAAAGGCATCTAAATAATAAAGATTTTGAACACTGTCCTGGCAAAACAGAATATTTTTAGGACACAGTTGTGTTGCTACACTGTAACCCCCGCCGAAGAGCCTTAGATTTCAATAGTAGCTGGGCATATGGGCCAGTTGCCTGGTAGGGATATAAAGCAAGCCTCCTCCAGATATAATTTTAATTTTTCTAGTAGCCGCATTAAAAGTAAAAAGTTGGGAAAATTATTTTTCGTAATATGTCTTACTTAACCACATATATCCAAAATATTATCATTTCAGCATGTAATCAATTTAAACATTATTAATGAGATGTTTTCCATAGCAAGTGTTCGAAATCCAGTGTATATTTTGTGGCAGGTCTGGGGTTTGAATTTACCCTTCTGATAAACTACTTACCCTGTCTCATGGATGCTGGCAGAGGGGATGAGATTCTTGGGTCAGAGATAGAGGACTTTTTACCCATGGCACAGCAAGCAGTGTGAGTATCAGCATCTTTGCTTCAGTTGCCCTGGCCCTGTATCATCAGCAGAATTCCCAGATGGCCTCAGAGATGCCCATCTCCTTACATACACACACCTTCTAGTTATTCAACGAAACACTGCTATGCAGGGATTTTGCAGATGTGCTTAAGACCTTAAATCAGTTGATACATACATTTTAAGAATGTAGATTAATCAGGTGAGTGTGACCTCTTTAAATATGGGGCTGGAGGTCAGAGACAGAGAAGAGAGATTAATAACATGGATGGATTTTCAGTAAGAAATTGTTGACTTTGACATAGAGGGGGCCACATGACAAGAAATGTAGGTGGCCTCTATGAACTTAGAGTGGCCCCTGCTGATAGCCATCAAGGAAAATGGGGACCTTGGTTATACAATCACAAGGAATTAAATTCTGCCAGCAACTTGAATAAGCCTGGAGGCAGATTTTTCCTGAGTCTCCAGATGAGAACTCAGCCTTTGAGGTCCTGAGCAGACAACATTGTATGGTCTCATGACCTACAGAACTGTGAGTAAATAAGTGAATCTTATTTTAATCTGCCAAGTTTGTGATAATTTATTACTCTGCAATAGAAAACTAATAAGCTCCATAAAGGTGGCATGGAGGGTCCAGGTGGGTTTACATCACACTTGAGGAACTTAGAGCTTGGAAAACTCACCCTTTAATCGAGAGCAGCAGGCAAGCCTGCTCTGTGTCCCAGAGAAAGATATTATCTCATCCTTCAAGGTTGCTTACCGCTAACATGACTGACAAGTGCCCCCATGTGAAAAGTAGGGGGCCTCACATTCTTGGCATACTGCTATAGACCAAATGATTATGTCCCCCCCCAAATTCATATATTGAAACTGAGTCCATCTTGTGATACTATTTGGATATGAAGCTTCTGGGGGGGCGATTAGGTCGTAAGGGGGTGCCCTCATGAATGGGGTTAGTGTCCTTATAAAAGTTTTCCCCAGGGAGTCCCTCATCCTTTGGGCCATGTGAGGACCCAGCAGGAAGGTGTCAGTCTATGAACCAGGAAGTGGGCCCTTGCCACATGCCATCTTGATCATGGACTTGAGATGCCAGAACTGTGAGGAATACATTTCTGTTGTTCAAACCACAGTCTATGGTATTTTTGTTATAAAGCCCCAAAGGACCAAGCAAAACACTCAGCAGCAAGAGAGATTTTGAAGGAATGTCTCCCTACTTTTCACACTGACAGCACATCTCCATTTCAATCACCCACATTTCAAGGGCTCATTGCCACAGGTAGCGAGTGGCAAATATATTATACAGATACAGAAACTATCAAATAAATATTGGTTGAGAGGTTCATTGGAAAATTGAGAGTTGAGTTCTGTGGTCCTTTATCAATATGACTGATGCCTTTTCCTGAAGTTTAAAAGCTGTTAATGATGGAGAGGTTGATTAATTAGCCTAGCCAGTGTCTAGGCATAGAATTACTTTAGGGCAGAATCTGGTTGTCAGACTCATGTATCTACCTACTCACAGGTTTTATCCTCTAGAGAGATATTTCCCAATTTTTCAAAATTGTTGCCCTGTTAATGGAGCCTTTTTAGGCTCAAAATTTCCCCCTAATTGACATTTTATATACTGTATGTTTATTTATGTGCTGTGGCCCTTTGGGAGACTGTTAATCATTATAATATTTAAGTAATTTTACTCTCCCAGTCAAGTTCTGCCCCCTTGGCAGCGATATTTCCTCTGCTAAGAATGCATACTCCAGAGGACTGAGTTACATTTAGCAAACTCACCAGAGGAAGATTGATATGTTAGATTGCCCATGTACTACATTTAAAGTGAGGTGATGCACTCTGCCATTTGTACAGGGATGCTCCCGTGGTGTGCCAGGTGCTCAGAGCGATGGGATGCTGGAGTGTTCAGATTAGGATCCAGAGAGCCAGACAACATGCATCGTTGTCCTGAGTCCATGTTTCTGTCTGAAGTGCCCCCTTTACTTCTCTTTTCTAGAC
The DNA here is from genome assembly GCF_029407905.1 of Bubalus kerabau. Taxonomy (NCBI): domain Eukaryota; kingdom Metazoa; phylum Chordata; class Mammalia; order Artiodactyla; family Bovidae; genus Bubalus; species Bubalus kerabau. The sequence goes on along the minus strand of NC_073628.1, from coordinate 125,040,418 downwards.
TCTTGTCCAGCTAGACTGCAACTCCTACCCTAGGGCCTAAGACTTCAGTAGTAACCAGGCTTATAGACCAGCACTGTCTCTTCTTGGATTAACACCAAAGCATGTTTCTGTTCTTAGGCTCCCACTCATCCATCAGTTACACACTCCAATCCCAGTGAACAGCACTTTTCTTTTTTTAAAGAAAATATTAAATACTTTTTAAAGTAAGGGAATATTTAAGTTTGTGTTTTCTTTTATTTTTGGGGGGCCACTCAATGTGGCACGTGGGATCTTAGTTCCCCGACCAGGGATCGAACCCATGCCCGCTGAAGTGGAAGTGCTGAGTCTTAGCCACTGGAATGCCAGCCTCACTTTTTAACTCAAGCATTTTGTAGGAGTGACAGCCCAATTCATCTTTTAGGAAAACTAGTTTGTCTGCTGAAAGAGTGAAAGGGAAAGCTTTTCACCTGGATATATCTGCTTCAGGAAGACTATGATAAATCAAACTTTTCAGGTGAAAGTGCTTTTAAGTTCCCAAGCCTAGGGGAGTCAAGATCACGCTTTCAATATCCTTAGAGGCTAGGTTCTTTTTGTCTGTTTTGGAGCCACTAATTTCACTTTTGAAAAGGAATGTATTACCCACTTTATTTAGAAGTATGCTTTTAACATCTTTAGATTTTTTTGGTAATTAACTTCTAATTTAATTATATAACGATCAAGGCATTTGATTTGTATGATAGCAGTAGTTTGGTATTTATTAAAACTTGCTTTGCAGCCTAGCATATGGCCAAATTTTGCTAGTATTTTATGTGTGTTTGAGAAAATATATTCTATAAATTGCCTGAAAAGTTCTTTGTATAACTCTAGGTGAAGTTTGTTGATTGTGTTGTTGAATCATCTATGTCATTATTGATTTTCTATCTGCTTGATTACCAATTTGAAAGAAATATACTGTTATCTCTTACTGTGATTTCTTCTTGAAAGTTTAATTTTCATTTTAGATTTTCAAAGTTTATATCAATAGAAGTTTGTAAATTTTCTTAGTTTCATGATGAGTTGTTCTCTTAATAAAGTGACTCTCTTTATCTCTAATAATTTTTGAAATTTATTTCATCTGATGTTAACATGGTGACACCAGCATTATATTGGATAATGTTTATCTAATATCTTTTTTCCATCTTTTGACTTATAATATTTCTATGCTCTTACATGTCTTTTATATACTATATATAAAACTGATTAAGAATACAACAAAAACCTCTATCTTTTACTTGGGAAATTTATTTCATTTATATTTGTTGGAATTACTGATACATTTTAGGTTTACTTCTCCCAAAGTTTTTGTGTTTTCCATTTGTTGTGTGTGATTTAATTTTTTCTTTTTTCTTTCCATTCCTACTCTGCATTGATCAAGTTCTCTTTATTCTCTAATCTATTCTACTGATTTTAAGATTGTTCATTTTATTTTTGTTCTTTAGAGGCAACCTTAACATTATAGCACAAATATTTAGAAACTGTCATCCAGTATTCTGTTATACACTTCCAGGGCATACCAGTCACATTGTTTTCTGGACTATAACATGCTAAGGCCTTGATCTCTACCATTCCTTCCAAAAATGCAAGGAGTTTAAACCATTTTAACTGATCATTTCCTTCCATCTCCTGTGTTATTGTCCAACGTTTTAATTGCCCTTTGCTTTTATACCACAAATTAGTGTTTTTAAAATTGTTATTGATTAATACTATCCTTTCTTATTTATATTTACTCATAAGTCTGACATTTTTTCTTATATTTTATTTTTTCTCTGGATTCAATATTTTTTCTTGAAGGAAGAACATTAGTGGTTCTTGCATTGAGAGTTTGTTAATAATATTTTCTCAGTTTTTGATTGCCTGAAAAGTCTTAATTTACCTATATGTTACATATTCTCTCTTGTATGTATTATATGAAGTATAACAAAGAAAAATGATTTTTAGTTATTGTCTTTACTTTTGAATGATAGGTTAACTGGGTATAGAATTCTAAATTCACACGTATTTCTTTTTCTTAGCACATGGACAATATTTGTGCTGGTTATTAACTTACTGCCTCTCAGCTCCAAATCTACCTATATTTTTCTTACTTCTCTGATATCAGATCTGAATGCTGTAGATTGTTTCTTCATTGCCAGAAGGTTCCATGTTAGGTTCTGCCAAGAGAGGGCACCAGAGGGACATTACAATGCTGAAAGAGGAAAAAGAAATGTTTTTCCTCCTGGTGTTCTGTTTTTTTCTTTTTTGTCTCAGTAGAATGAGTGATCAGGGTGTAGAGATCCTTATTTAATTGTGGCACCCTCCTGCCAGTTTCTTTGTTACCACATTGGAGGGTGGCTCTTAGGGCTCATGGCTTATCAGTGGCCAGTTTCTTCACTACCACCTCAGTGGGCATCACATTCCTGTGACATCCATGCCCTCTCCTCAGAGGTCTAAATTTCGGCTTTGCAGGGTCTTCTGAGATTTTATTGTTGTTTTTTTTTTAATGACTGTCCTCTGAGATTTTAAATTACTTTTTTGTTCACTTTTCTCTGATCCCTAAGGGTAACAGTAATTTTTTCCCTATAGTTTCTATCTATCTAGATCTTAGGGTTTGTTTTGCCTGTTTTAGTTGGTAACTGCATTTTACTAGTTAATAATTCATTATATTAAACTTTTCCTGCTTAAATTGCTGGATTGGTTTCTGACCAGACCCTCACTGATGAAATATTATTCTATTGTTTTCTGTTTTAATTTGTTGACATACAAAAGACTATTGTCAGCAAAATATTTGAATAGATACTTTATATAAAAGATTTACAACCAGCCAATAAGCCCATAAGAAAATGTTCTACATTATTAGCCATCAGAGAAACATAAATTAAAACCACAATGAGCTATCACTGGACACCCACTAGAATGGCTGAAATTAAAAAGTTTGACAACAGTAAATGTTGGTGAAGATGTGTAACAACTGGAACTCTCATACATCATTGAGAATGTAAAATTGTACCACCAATTTGGAGAGAAGTCTGGTAGTATAATATACATGTACACATACTCTATGATCCCAGCAATTCCCTTCTTAGGTATTTACCCAAGAAAAACAAACAAAAACAAAAGGCTTGTTCACAAAAAGGCTTGTTCATAGCAGCTTTTTTCATAATCTCTAAAATGGATATAGGAGTGGTGGCCATTGATAGGGGAAAGATGAACAAATTGATGGATTCATAGAGTAGGAAACTACTTAGCAATAAAAAGGAATTAAGTACTGATGCATGCAACATCATGGATGACAATGTAAATCAGTGTGTTACGTGAAAGAAGCTTTACACAAAAGTGTAGACTTTTCCTTATATGCAATTCCAGAATAGGTAAAACTAATCCTTGGCAGAAAAAAAAAGTCAATATAATGGTTGACTTTGAGGGGATGGAAATGGGATTGACCAGAAAGGCACATGAGGGAATTTTCTGAAAGTGATGGCACTGTTTTATACTTGATAGAAGCTTGGGTCATAGAAAAATTTACACTTATGATTTGTGCATTTCATTGTATGCAAACTTGACATCAAATCAAACTACCTGTAGACAAACTTTGAACTCTATTTAATAATAAACTTGCTGAAGCATTTAAGAGGAAGTGTAGTCATACTTGTAATTTACTTTGAAAGGCACACATACAAAAAAATCCCTAAATAAAACAAAATAACAACAACGAAAAGCTATCAAGGGACTGATGGATAAATACAGAGGTAGATAAAAGATATGTGATAAAGCAAATATGGTAAAATTGAATAAAGTATTGATGGTAGAATCTAAGTAGTGGGAATATAGGTATTCACTACAAAGTTCTATCAACTTTGTTCTGTGTTTGAAAATTTTATAATAAAAGGTTGGAAAAGCTGCTGTCCATCTAATAATGATTATTTTTAAAGTAATCTGTGTTTTCTCTATGGTTTTATTTAAAATCATTGTTTTTAATGTTCTGCCTTTCACTGTGATGTGTTTGTATGTGTGCATGCTCAGTTGTATGCGACTCTTTGTGACCCCATGGACTGTAGCCTGCCAGGCTCCTCTGTCCATGGGATTCTCCAGGCAAGAATACTGGAGTGGGTTGCCATTTCCTTCTCTATGGTATCTTGCTGACCCAAGAATTTAACCCAGGTCTCCTGCACTGCAGGCAGATTCTTTACTGCTGAGCCACCAGGGAAGTTTAGGTATAGATTAACTTTTATTGTACTCAAGACTCATGAGCTTACTTTTTTTTCAGTTCTTAAAACTTCTCAACCCTTATTTCTTTGAGTATTGTCTTTCTTCTTCTGGAATTCCTGTTATATCTGTGCTGAAATTTCTCATCCTGTCAACCTCAAATATTAGCCTTTGCTTTGTATCTTTATCTGTCTTTGCTGCAATTTGGGTGCCCTCATTTTGCACCTTTAAATATTTCATTTTCATGTTCATTGTTCAGTTTACCTATTCTTTCTTTGGCTACATCTAATCTTCTGGTTAAACTGTGACTGTTTTTCATTTCTACAAATTCTATTATCTCCCCAACATAATCATTTTATTGTGTCCTTTTAGAAATTCTTTTATGATAGTACAGATGAACTTACTTGCAAAGTAGAAAAAGAGACACAAGTGTGGAGAACAAACTTATGGATACCAAGGAGAGAAGGGGGATAGGATGAATCGGGAGATTGGGATTGACATATATACTGTCTGCATTTGCATGTGTGTTCAATTGCATCTGACTCTTTGCGAGTCTGTGGATGGACTGTAGCCTGCCAGGCTCCACTGTCCATGGGATTTTCCCAGCAAGAATACCAGAGTGAGTTGCCATTTCCTCCTCCTGAAGATCTTCTTGACCCAAGGATTGAACCCGCATCTTCTGTGTTTCCTGCACTGCAGGTGAATTCTTTACTGCTGAGCCACTGGGGACACCCCATATATACTCTACTATGTATAAAATAGATAACTAATGAAAACCTACTGTATAGCACAGGGAACTCTACTCAATGCTCTGTGGTGACCTAAGTGGGAAGGAAAACTAAAAAAGAGGGGAGATTGATATTGGTATTACCTGCATGCTCAGTCGTGTCTGACTCTTTACGACCCCATACACTGTAGCCTGCCAGGCTCCTCTGTCTTTGGCATTTTCCAGGCAAGAATGCTAGAGTGGGTTGCCATTTCCTACTCCACAGGATCTTCCTGATCCAGGGATCAAAACTGAGTGCCCTGAATCTCCTGCATCGGCAGGCAGATTCTTTACCACTGTGCCACCTAGGAAGCCCTTACTAAAAAAAAGAGGGGATATATATATATCCCCTCTTTATATATATATAAAACTGCTTCACTTTGCTGTATGGCAGAAACACACATTGTAATGCAACTATACTCCAATAAAAATGAAAAAAATCTTTTATGTATTTAATAATTTTAAACATCTTTAGTTTTTAGCTTAATCCTAATAGTTTATTTTATGTGGGTGTTATCAGGGGTTAAAATTCTGCTATTTGCTGAATTTGAAGACTCTAATCCATTGTGGATTGCTTCCTTCTGTCCTTCATAAATTTGGATGGTGACTACGGTAGTGGACATTTATCTGAGGGACTATTCCAGCTTGAGAAAGATTATGTCCTTCCAGAGAAATTTTTTCATTTGTTTCTTCTGGATATACCAGAGTCATAGGCCCTAGTCACTTTCTATGTCATGTATCTAGAGCAAAGTTGAACCCTAAACCCATATGAAGGTAGTCCTGTGCTCATGAATTATCAGAGGAGGCTATTTCTTTTCTTCATTCAGGCCAAGTTGGAGATAGCTAAGCTACATAAAATTAAAAGATGCTTACTCCTTGGAAGGAAAGTTATGACCAACCTAGATAACATATTAAAAAGCAGAGATGTTACTTTGCCAACAAAGGTCTGTCTAGTCAAGTTTATGGTTTTTCCAGTGGTCGTGTATGGATGTGAGAGTTGGATTGTGAAGAAAGCCGAGTGCCAAAGAATTGATGCTTTTGAATTATGGTGTTGGAGAAGCCTCTTGAGAGTCCCTTGGACTGCAAGGAGGTCTAACCAGTCCATCCTAAAGGAGATGAGTCCTGGGTGTTCATTGAAAGGACTGATGCTAAAGCTGAAACTCCAATACTTTGGCCACCTCATGCGAAGAGTTGACTCATTGGAAAAGACCCTGATGCTGGGAGGGATTAGGGGCAGGAGGGGAAGGGTACCACAGAGGATGAGATGGCTGGATGGCATCACTGACTCGATGGATGTGAGTTTGAGTGAACTCCAGGAGTTGGTGATGGACAGGGAGGCCTGGCGTGCTGCAATTCATGGGGTTGCAAAGAGTCAGACATGACTGAGCGACTGAACTGAACTGAACTGAAGCTACTTGATCATTTTACTGAGCCTGAATGTAGATTTTGTTTGCTCTTTCCTATAACTCAGTTCAGTCGCTCAGTTGTGTCTGACTCTTTGCGACCCCATGGACTGCAGCACACCAGGCCTCCCTGTCCATCACCAACTCCTGGAATTTACTCAAACTCACGTCCATCGAGTCGGTGATGCCATCCAGCCATCTCATCCTCTGTCGTCCCCTTCCCCTCCTGCCCCCAATCCCTCCCATCATCAGGGTCTTTTCCAATGAGTCAACTCTTCGCATGAGGTGACCAAAGTATTGGAGTTTCAGCTTCAGCATCAGTCCTTCCAATGAATATTCAGGACTGATAGCCTTTAGGATGGACTGCTTGGATCTCCTTGCAGTCCAGGGGACTCTCAGGAGTCTCCTCCAACACCACAGTTCAAAAGCCTCAATTCCTCAGTGCTCAACTTTCTTTATAGTCCAACTCTCACATCCATACATGACTACTGGAAAAACCATAGCTTTGACTCAATAGACCTTTGTTGGCAAAGTAGTATCTCTGCTTTTCAATATGCTGTCTAGGTTGGCCATAACTTTTCTTCCAAGGAGCAAGCATCTTTTAAATTCATGGCTGCAGTCACCATCTGCAGTGATTTTGAAGGCCCCCCAAATAAAATCTGTCACTGTTTCCACTGTTTCCCCATCTATTTGCCATGAAGCGATGTTTACATTTTACTTCCTTGCATCATGTGGACTCAGGGTCTTATCTGCTGACTCCATGTGGGCATTCACATCCAAGTCCTTACATTACCAAGTCTGGAAGCCTTCCCATAGGCAGCTATAGCTTCAGCTCAGGGTTTCTACACTGGTTTTCAGTTCTCTTTATTTTGTGTCTCTGGAAGATTTCCTCACTTATAAATCTAGATATTGCTTTTAAAAAGATATTTATTATAATCTATTCAGTATATTCTAGGTGTTTCATATTGGGAGGGTCTTCAAGTAACCTGATCTTCCAGAATACTGGAAAGGAAAGCTGTGTTAGGCATTTCACATGTATTATTTTATTAATTTTTTACAGTAACCCTATAATATATGTATTATTAGTCTAGGAAATCTAGGCATAGAGGGATTCAGCAGTGTTTCCAGGTCTCACAAGCTGATAAGTGTGAAAGAGCTGGGATTCCTCCAATGTCTAAATGATTCTTGTGCGTAGACTTTTGTTCTCTTATGTTGCAAGGATAGAGAAACCCACTTGCTGGCCTGGGAACATTGTTTTGCCTGGGTCAGCAGTGTTAATAGAGTAGTGTGTTAACAGCCTCTCTTCCAGATGTGCATTTGCTATCATCTTATTCCAGTAGCAAGGCCTGAAGAGTATTCTTTGTACCATAAGAGACAAGTGTCTTGAATTTCTCCCATTGCCTGTCCTGTCCAGCCTGTGGGCCATCTGAAAAAACCATGTTTGAGGTTCTTTATGAGGCCACTGTCAGTTGACCCTCTGCTGCCTGACCAGAACACTCAGCCACAGGAACATGGGACTTCTGTGCCTCAGGTACATTTTAAATGCTGCTGCTGTTGCTACTAACTCGCTTCCGTCATGTCAAACTCTGTGCAACCCCATAGACAGCAGCCCACCAGGTCCCTGGGATTCTCTAGGCAAGAGTACTGGAGTGGGTTGCCATTGCCTTCTCCGGACTTTGAATGAGTTTTATTTAAGTTATGTGCTCCTCTCTGCAAATCTGAGAAGTAATGAGCTTTCTGTTTGTCTCTGAAACTGCCCTGCAGACAGCGAGGGTGACCAGTGGCTCTGGCTTACCTGGGATGAAGTGTTTCTAGGGATATGGGACTTTGAGTGCTAGCACTGTGACTTTGGAGGAAATCAGGATATTAGTCACTGCAGACCACTCTGGGATATTGTTAACCAGATCAGTCCCAGTCCTTTGCCATGGGAGGCTAGAGCATCTTCTGGTTTCCAGATTTCCCTAGAGATGAAAGGAAGGGGATTTAATGGTGAGAAGAGCACAGAGGACAGAAGATTCATTTCAAGGACATGTGGAATGAAGCAAAACCTCACCAGGTATTTCCCAGCTGTTCCTACTTACACCCCAGCAGAAGATGGAGCAGCTTCTGAGGGACAGAAAGTAAGAGCAACAAGGAAGGGAACTAAGATTTATAGAGCCTGGGTTCCTGTGCCAGGTTTTGGGTTAGATTCTTACTCTCTATATATTTTAGCATTTAGTCCTGCCTGGAACACTGTGAAGCAGACAATATGATGTCTATTTTGAAGAGAAGGAAACGGAAGCTCGGCAAGATGAGGTTACTTGCCCAGTATCACGTGTTTTTAAAAAGCGATGCCTGGATTCAAACCCGGGTGGACCTGACCTCAAAGCCAGGGCTTCTGCTAACTGGAACACAGAAAGGGGTTGAGGAGGAGCTGTTTATGCCAGCACTGATTCGGGGAGTTATGAGATGAATAAGAGGAGAAGGCAATGGCACCCCACTCCAGTACTCTTGTCTGGAGAATCCCAGGAAGGGAGGAGCCTGGTAGGCTGCAGTCCATGGGGTCGCGAAGAGTCGGACACGACCGAACGACTTCACTTTCACTTTTCACTTTCATGCATTCGAGAAGGAAATGGCAACCCACTCCAGTGTTCTTGCCTGGAGAATCCCAGGGACGGGGGAGCCTGGTGGGCTGCCGTCTATGGGGTTGCACAGAGTCGAACACAACTGAAGGGACTTAGCAGGAGCAGAGGTGAAGAAGAGTGAAAGAGAGGCAGGCACTGCATAGTGTCACAGACCTTGCAAACACCAGTTACGACTGGGAAGTAACAGACAGTGGCTGCTGCTCCAGTGCATCATCAGGCTTGAGGGATCCAGGGAAGTGGGCAGCAGAGCCTAGGGTGCTCTCTGCCTGTACCCAGCTCTTTTTTCCTTTTCCCTTCACAATATACTTCTACCCACTGTTGGCTTTGATGGCGTGCATGGTCCGGAGGCTGGGCGTGGAGATAAAAATTCTTCCCTTCAGCTCTGCTGTTTGTAGACCATCGTGCAGGCAGTCCCAGTCCTCTGATGTTTGTATCTTTGCTCCATGTCGTTCGTTAGGTGCCTTAGTGCCAGATCTGAAGTTGTGAGCTTGATCTCTCATGTCCTCGCTTGCTCATCTTTAGAACAGCCTTTCCACTGCCTGTCTGTTGCATTGTCAAATGCTGTATCAATATTAAACATTAGTAGGGCATCCTTGCCTATTAAACACATCCTAAGGACCCAATGATCGGGGCTGCTTTTAAAAGGCCTCTCGTAATATTTACCTACCCAGCTTCCTTCTATACCCTTAGCTGTGTTTTTCTGAAACAGCTGTGTCCAGAACAGAAGGCTCTTTTGTGCAAACTCATAAGTCACCTGTACTTATTTTGTGTATCCAGGGCTGTTATGCTCTGCAGCAAGCTATTTTTATTTAAATAAGAGTGGGTATTTGATATAATAGATTATTACATGTTCTGCATATAAATTACTAGGTCTTAGAAGCAAGAAATGAGTAATTTTGCCCTGAGGTAATGTAACAGCTACTGCGGAGTCACTAAAATCAATTAAATAGATCATTTGTGGTCAGGGCAGAAGCGTGGAATTACTACCTGAATAGCATTCAGCAGTCCTTCCCTTGTTTAATCATTCAACAATGAGTATGAAGAACCCAAGGTGAGTTTGAGACATTAGCTAAGTGGTAGGCAGGGCTACAAAGAAATATAAAACATGCAAACTCAAGGAGACCAAAGACTTTACCAAATCCTTTCCATAGGAAGTGAACTGAAGTGATTGTCCTCTTGGATGGATAAAACTAAGCACCAGGGAATTGGGCTGGCTTACAAAGAAACTGGACATGGAACCAGAAGTGGGAGGGATAACCTGCACAGTTTTGTTCAGGAAAACATAGAGTGAGGAAGCAGCATGGATCAGACCCTGAGATTCTGCCTCGAGAAGACCAGTTATGATGCAGGATGTATTCAGAGCCAGGGGTCTTGGTACTCAGCCCAGCTTTGTTGCTTATTAACTGAATGATTTGGGACAAGTTACATAACCTCAGATATGCAGATGATACCGCCTTAATGGCAGAAAGCAAAGAGAAACTAAAGAGCCCCTTGATGAAGGTGAAAGAGGAGAGCGAAAAACCTGGCTTAAAACTCGACATTCAGAAACCTAAGATCATGGCATCTGGTTCCATCACTTCATGGCAAATAGATGGGGAAAAAATGGAAACAGCAGCAGATTTTATTTTCCTGGGCTCCAAAACCACTGTGCACAGTGGCTGCAGCCACGAAATTAAAAGACACTAACTCCTTGAAAGAAAAGCTATGACAAATCTAGATAGTGTGTTAAAATGCAGAGACATTACTTTACCCAACAAAGGTCCATCTGGTCAACGCTATGGTTTTTCCAGTAGTCATGTATGGATATGAGAGTTGGACCTTAAAGAAGGCTGAGCACCAAAGAACTGATGCTTTTGAACTGTGTTGCTGGAGCAGACTCTTGAAAGTCCCTTGGAAAGCAAGGAGATCAAACCAGTCAATCCTAAAGGAAATCAGTCTTGAATATTCATTGGAAGGACGGATGCTGAAGCTGAAACTCCCAGTACTTTTGCCACCTGATGTGAAAAACTGACTCCTTGGAAAAGACCCTGAAGCTGGGAAAGATTGAAGCCTGGAGGAGAAGGGGGTGGAGAGGATGAGATGGTTGGATGGCATCACTGACTCAATGGACATAAGTTTGAGCAAACTCCAGAAGATGGTGGAGGACAGGGAATCCTGGTGTGCTGCAGTTTGTGGGGTCCCAAAGAGTTAGATACAACTCAGCCACTGAACAACAACAATAATAACAACAACTTAACCTCCTTGAGTTCCAGGGTTTTTTTCATCTGTCAAAAGGAATAATTGGACTATTTACTGCAAGGTGATTGTAAGGATTAAATGCAATACTGTATGTGAAATGCTTGGCACAGAGTGGGTCTCAAATGAAAAGAAGGGTCTTGATGCTTACAATATAGGTCCATATGAAAGGATTGGGGACCACTCTCACTGTGGGGATCACCCAACACTGCTCAGAAGACAGAGTTGTGAGGGTTTAATCCTGCAATTGCTATTGATCTGTATCAGCTGGAAATGAGACCTCTCTTTTCTCGTGGTCTCTAAAGAAGAGTCCAGCTGTGTGTGTGAGTCATGAAGATGGTGGCATCCTCTGTCCAGGACAGAAGACCCTTTGCTATCAGTTTTCTCCCTAAGAATCACTTCTTTGCCAGAGAGAAACTTTTCATTTGCCTCTGCAATTGAAGTGGAATGTCTGGGTTTTGGGGTCAGTATCATTGGGCCTGTGAGTCATCCAGGGCACTTGTCCACTTTTTAATGAAGTGAGTCAAGAATGTATTGACCCAGGGCAAATTTGGTGGAGGGTGAGAGATTAACAAATGAATCTGAGTGGTCTAGCCCTGCTCCTACAACGCTTCCAGGAGCACAACACCCTTCAACCCTGATCCCACCCACTTCTTTGTCACTGTAAAGTCCACCCAACAAGAACGGGTGGACCAACTGAACATCTTTTATTAAAGCACCATTGAGTGAAAGATACGGTAAAATAACACTTATGTCAGAAACTAAAGTCAAAATGATGTCTTACTCTGATAATTAATATGATCAGGCTTCACAGCAGAATATGCTAAATAAATTAGTCATTACATGCTTATGTTTCTTTCAATTAAATTTTATTGTTCTAATAATTGCTTCCCTGAACAGATGAATTGTCTCAATATTCTGCTTACTTTTGCCTATAAAGATGTGACTTTTTTAAACCAATATTCAATAGTAGGGAAAACCACTAGACCATTCAGATATGACCTAAATCAAATCCCTTGTGATTATACAGAGAAAGTGAGAAGTAGATTTAAGGGACTAGATCTGATAGACAGAGTGCCTGATGAACTACGGATGGAGGTTCGTGACATTGTACAGGAGACAGGGATCAAGACCATGCCCATGGAAAAGAAATGCAGAAAAGCAAAATGGCTGTCTGGGGAGGCCTTACAAATAGCTGTGAAAAGAAGAGAAGCAAAAAGCAAAGGAGAAAAGGAAAGATATAAGCATCTGAATGCAGAGTTTCAAAGAATAGCAAGGAGAGATAAGAAAGCCTTCCTCAGTGATCAATGCAAAGAAATCGAAGAAAACAACAGAATGGGAAAGACTAGAGATCTCTTCAAGAAAATTAGAGATACCAAGAGAACATTTCATGCAAAGATGGGCTAGATAAAAGACAGAAATGGTATGGACCTAACAGAAGCAGAAGATATTAAGAAGAGGTGGCAAGAATACACAGAAGAACTGTACAAAAAAGATCTTCATGATCCAGATAATCACGATGGTGTGATCACTGACCTAGAGCCAGACATCCTGGAATGTGAAGTCAAGTGGGCCTTAGAAAGAATCACTACGAACAAAGCTAGTGGAGGTGATGGAATTCCAGTTGAGCTATTTCAAATCCCGAAAGATGATGCTGTGAAAGTGCTGCACTCAGTATGCCAGCAAATCTGGAAAACTCAGCAGTGGCCACAGGACTGGAAAAGGTCAGTTTTCATTCCAATCCCAAAGAAAGGCAATGCCAAAGAATGCTCAAACTACCGCAAAATTGCACTCATCTCACACGCTAGTAAAATAATGCTCAAAATTCTCCAAGCCAGGCTTCAGCAATATGTGAACTGTGAACTTCCAGATGTTCAAGCTGGTTTTAGAAAAGGCAGAGGAACCAGAGATCAAATTGCCAACATCCGCTGGATCATGGAAAAAGCAAGAGAGTTCCAGAAAAACACCTATTTCTGCTTTATTGACTATGCCAAAGCCTTTGACTGTGTGGATCACAATAAACTGTGGAAAATTCTGAAAGAGATGGGAATACCAGACCACCTGACCTGCCTCTTGAGAAATCTGTATGCAGGTCAGGAAGCAACAGTTAGAACTGGACATGGAACAACAGACTGGTTCCAAATAGGAAAAGGAGTACATCAAGGCTGTATATTGTCACTCTGCTTATTTAACTTATATGCAGAGTACATCATGAGAACCGCTGGACTGGAAGAAACACAAACTGGAATCAAGATTGCTGGGAGAAATATCAATAACCTCAGATATGCAGATGACACCACCCTTATGGCAGAAAGTGAAGAGGAACTAAAAAGCCTCTTGATGAAAGTGAAAGAGGAGAGTGAAAAAGTTGGCTTAAAGCTCAACATTCAGAAAATGAAGATCATGGCATCTGGTCCCATCACTTCATGGGAAATAGATGGGGAAACAGTGGAAACAGTGGCTAACTTTATTTTTGGGGGCTCCAAAACCACTGCAGATGGTGATTGCAACCATGAAATTAAAAGACGCTTACTCCTTGGAAGGAAAGTTATGACCAACCTAGACAGCATATTAAAAAGCAGAGACATTACTTTGCCAACAAAGGTCCGTCTAGTCAAGGCTGTGGTTTTTCCAGTGGTCATGTATGGACGTGAGAGTTGGACTGTGAAGAAAGCTAAGCACCGAAGAATTGATGGTTTTGAACTGTGGTGTTGGAGAAGACTCTTGAGAGTCCCTTGGACTGCAAGGAGATCCAACCAGTCCATCCTAAAGGAGATCAGTCCTGGGTGTTCGTTGGAAGGACTGATGCTGAAGGTGAAACTCCAATACTTTGGCCACCTCATGTGAAGAGTTGACTCATTGGAAAAGACCCTGATGCTGGTAGGGATTGGGGGCAGGAGGAGAAGGGGATGACAGAGGATGAGATGGCTGGATGGCATCACTGACTTGATGCAGTAGAGTTTGGGTGAACTCCGGGAGTTGGTGAAGGACAGGGAGGCCTGGTGTGCTGCGATTCATGGGGTCACAAAGAGTCAGACACGACTGAGTGACTGAACTGAACCGAACTGAATTCAATAAAAGTACCTTTCTTCTGTCCTTGTTGTATAAAACAAAGAATTTTTTTTGGAATGGCAATTCAAGGAACGCATGAGAATGAGTTTGATTAGATTTAGCTGATTTTTACTGGGTGTCTTCTCAGCATAAGGACCAGGGCCAGCCACCGAAGGGGACCCAGGGGATAGACAAGGGAAAGGGTTATGACAACTCTGAGGACACTGAAAGGCAGAAAGGGCCTTGAGGAGTAGCATCAGAGGAAAGTAGCCTTTTCAAAATGCTTTGTAGATAGCTGAACCTTGGAAGCAGAGGAGGGCGGGGAAGAGTTTGCTGGGTTGAAGGCATGGCAAGGACTGGGGAGGACGGAAGGAAAAGGAGAGACCTCAGAGATGGCCATTCGCTAGACTCTTTGAAGGGCCTTATTACACATTGTTCCCTGAATGTTAAGAATCCTTGTGTCCATTTAGCTCATTTCTAAGCAGCTCAGTGTCGCTGGCTAATAAGCAAAGAAGCCAAAATTCCACATTGGGTCTCTCTGAAGCCTTTGAACATCTCACTACCTGTTCTTAGACTTAAGGCACAACAGATTCACCTGGGGGCACTTTTGAGACACAGAATCCAGGATGTCACTGCAGATCGTCCCCAGAACCTCAGGGCTAGAGCCTGGGCAGGTGTACATTGAAATGGCCTGGGGTAGTGCTTCTCAAAGCTTTGTGTGCACCCCGGTTTTCTAAGGAGCTTGTTAAATGCAGATGCTGATTCAATAGGCCTGGGGCAGAATCCGTGTGCATGCTTAGTTGCTCAGTCATGTCTGACTCTTTGCGACCCCATGGACTGTAGCCCGCCAGGCTCCTCTGTCCATAGGATTCTCCAGGCAAGAATAAATACTGGAGTGGCCATGCCCTCCTCCAGGGGATCTTCCCAACTCAGGGACTGAACCCAGGTATCCTGCATTGCAGGCGGATTCTTTATCCTCTGAGCCACCAGGGAAGCCCGGGACCAAGAGTCGTCATTTTCTATAAGCATCCAGGTGGGGCTGACCCTCCAGATCTCTAAGTCCACTCTTCGGTTATCAGGCCTCTGGGTTTCATGCTTAGTCGCTCAGCTGTGTCCAGCTCTTTGCAACCCCAGGGACTGTAGCCTGCCAGGCTCCTCTGTCCGTGGAAGGTTTCAGTCAGGAATACTGGAGCGGGTTGCCATTTCCTCCTCCAGGGGATCTTCCCAACCTTCCCAGGTATTAAATACCTGGTTCTCCTGCATTGGCAAGCGGATTCTTTACCGTCTGAGCCCCCAGGGAAGCCCTGTATAAACTTCTCTAAATATGAAAAGGGACCAGAGAGGCACAGAGCTGAGAGGCAGGAGGAAATCAGGATTGGGGTTGGGCTATGGGGTCCAAGCAGGCGGTGATTTTCAAAGTAGAGGGATGAGAAGGTAGAGCCGCCGGCTTCAGAGAGGTGCTGGGGCCGAGCTCTGTGGCAGGCGGGCTGGAGCTGCTCTCCTGTCCCTGACAGAACCCACACACAAGGCCCTCAGAAGGGCTCTCTGATTAAATAAATGTGTTCTTAGCGTAGGAGGAAAACCCCAGGTTTAAAACTAATTTCCCTTCTGTGGGGCTTTTCCTCTCTTCCCCAGTGTAGACACACATTGACGTTCTCAGAGGAAATCACTTGGTGCTTTGAAACAAACCCACATGAGGGACGCACATACAGGCTTTGATAGAAAGATGGCCCTCCTGATTTGCTCTGGTTCCCAGACTGAGGAAATATTATTCATGTTCCAGTTATGTTGAAATGAAACACATTTTAAAGTTGTTTTTTTTTTTTAAATAATGGAAAAAACAGGTAATCCAAAGAAATGAATATAATTCCTTTAAACATTTTTTAAAAATAAACCAAATTATTATTTTTTAAAATTTAAATAAGGAAATAGCTTCATTGTTTTTGAGTTTAGGTATAATTAGATCATAGATTTGGTCTCATTAGAAAGTGAATGTTTATCAAAGACCCTGTGAAGTGGATGGTGGGGAGTAGCCAAATATTGATACATACTGTTAATTTCTTTATAAAAAGATAAAAATTAGGATAAGTGAATGGCATCCATGGGTAGTGTAGCAAATGTCTTCTTATTTTCCCAAAAGCCCCCATCTTGGCAATATTGTGTTGCTTAGGAACTGACAAAACATGTCTCTCTCTGTGTGTGTTTCTCCCTCTCTTTCTTTTTTTTTTTTAATGGTCCCTTTGTGCCCTGATATTTTTCCAAGTTGGCAGCTGTGAGGAAAAACAATGTGATTTGGTTAGATGCAGCCTCCCTCTCTCAAGTCTGGAGCAGAATAGATAAGAACTTGTGTGTCAGAATACAAAGTTTACTCAGCACCAGGCAAAAGCTTTTGATGTTGCCTGCCCAATCTGGCCTCGCATCTTTGAAGTTCTATTACACATGCTAGGGTTCCGTCAATAAGAAACAGACCTTTCTTTTCCCCTGCTAGTTAAAACATCTGCCTCCTGGAAACGCCCCGCATTAGAACAGGTTACAATAGTTTCAGGGCTAGTAGAGACCCGAGGTTGGCCACGTCAGTGACTAGAAGAGGTGTGTTTAAGGAATGGAAGTCATTTAAGAAAATCCTCAAGGACATGGGGGTGATGGGAATATGTTCCCATTCCAAGATAGGAAGGGAGCAGAGTCAGCTTGGTTGGGTCTCTCATGAATGCAGTGGCTGACCAGGGTGGTCTCCTCCTGGGGCTCTTTGTGTAGGGCTGTATTCACGTTATAAGTTTATAAGCCACATGTGCTCTACACTCCTTATCTGAAGCATTAGCTGCTTCTCAGTGAATAGGAGCAGAAAGAAAACAGGCTCATTGGTTTGTAGCGTCACTCTTTGCAATGTCATTTAAACTGCTCGGCAAATGGCTTATTTGTCAAAGAATATTGCTTTTTCCTGGAATAAAACCCAGTTACTGATTGCTGAAAACTATGGCTATCAGAAATGATATCACGATGCACTTCTGCTGCCTCACAGGGGTGCCCTTTGAGGGGACAGAGAGGAGAGGTGGGGGTGGGAGCCTTTGTTCCTGGAAATGAAAGCATCTAAACAGTGGAGTATATCCGAAGGGCCGCAGATGCCAGGCTCGTGCCCCAAACTCTGGCTGGCGACAAAAGCCTTCACCTCAGAGAGTTCGGTTCTGGAAATATCAGAGATGGGTGGAGATCCAACGAATATCGGTGAAGGGCAGGTGGGCAGACAAGCCGATGGACTGCAAACCAATGGCTAATAGTCCCAGCTGCAAGTCCTGACTCTGGCTGTAGAGCCGATGCATTAGCTGTTAGGAGGCTGGGGAGTGAAAGTCAGAACGAAAAAGAACATAAGCCTGTGCCTCAGAAAATCCTTGCCAAAATGCTGACCTTGACGAGTCAATGGCAGGGCAGGGGCAAGTTGGTGTGCTAAGGGTAACAAAGTCATTGGGCAGATTAGTTGCTCTAAGACATCACCAGCACCCTCTTTCTGTGTCTTTTCCTCTCTTGATAGTATCTCTGTTTTCTTTCAGTTTCTAAATTTGGTGCTCTCATAGTCTTCTGTTCTCCATGTTGTTCTACCTACCTTCAAATGCTGATGTAGGACTAGAATCTTTTCAGCTCATCCTGTCTAAGAATAAATGGCTAGAAATGCTCAGTTGTTAATTCCTGTTAAGAGAATTTTGCTTTTAAGGAAAGAAGGAAGACAAAGTTTATGTCAAAGAAATGAATGTCTAATGAATCTCTAATTCCAGTCATTGAGTGGCAGAATTTAATTTCCCTGGTTACAATACCATGGAAGGTCTCTACTAACTTTGATGAGGAAAGATAAACATCCCTTTCTTTCAGTCAGTTTAAAAAATCATAGAGAAGAAAACCACAAGAGACCCAGAATTCTTATCTGAAACATTTAGGGATAAACCAAGTCATGGTCGTATTATGATATGGATAGTGGAAGGTCTTGATAGGGAGAGTCCATACAGGTTTGGTCATACCTCCACAACTGGTGTGAGCCATTCTAAGCCAGGTTTTAGGGATGTGGTAACATGAGAGAAAGTCTGAGGTCCTGGAAGTGGCACATGGGTCAACTTGGTGGCAGAGCCAGACCAATGTGAGGGTGCTGGATGAGGGAAGGGTGAGGAGGGTCCTGATCCCCAGGTCTGGAGTGTGGGACTGACAGGACCAAGACACTGTGGGCCCCAGCCTAGAGAGGAGCACCATGACATCCCCATCTGGCAAGAACCACGCTGTGCAGGCTGGACTGGAAGAGAGGGAGGCAGGGAGGTGGGTCAGGGAAGGTTCCCAAAGGCAGAGAGGTCTTGGGAGCATAGCTCCATAGCCCGATGGCCAGCCTCAGTCTCAGCTCTGCCATCCTGTTGCTGGGTGACTTTGAGCAGGTGACTTAACCTGAGTCACAGGGTCTTTTGTAAGATGGGGATGATACTGGTGTCTATCTCGCAGGATTCCTGTGATGAAATGAATTTTAATGTGCATATTTTTTATCCTGTATATCACCTGATCTGTGCCTGGCACATAGCGCGTTTGATGTCAGTGTTAGCATTTATCATTATGTCCAGATGTAAGGAGGGGAAGCGCAGGCCCACGGTGTCCACCAGGGGTGTTGTTGGTGAAACAGTCTCAGCATCAGACATGCAGTTGGGACTTCGGATCCTACACAGGGAAGCTCTGTGCATCCAGGCAGAGGAGGGGCGTGCCCCCCAGGAAGCCCGATGCAGCCTGTGAACTCTCAGTGGACACTTTTGTCAGAATTTAGCACCAAGCTCAGTAGGAAACCTGACCTTCATTTCTGTCCTTGCATACCCACCTGGGGAAAAATAGGAAGAAATGGGCTCAACTTGCAGTTAGACACAAGGACATGGAAGCTGTAGGATGCATTTCCCAAGAAAGAATGGGGATTGTTAGAGCCATGGAAATGAGTTGCCAGCCCCTCAGTGTTGGAGGAGGACTGACTTCCATTGCTGCCTCGTCTCACGTCCCACAGCAGGGCTTGGTAACAACATGTGCCGGGAGATACTTTCTGCACCTGAAGCCTTCACTCTCTGCTCAAACTCCAAAGCAGCAATGACAGGTCAGCTGTCACCCTCTGAAAGAGAAGTGGCCCCAAGGTGTCCACTTCTGCTCCTGTCTGCTGCCTTCCTCCCCCTTCAACCACTCCCACTCCCCACCCCTACCCAGCTGTCATTAAAATGACATTTTATGGTTGCATTCTTCCTTAGTTGTCAGTCAGAATCTATCTGCTACCCCTTTCTAAATTATTTTGGGTCAAAAGACAGAGCCTCTTATGGGGCTGAAGAGCCAGGAAAAGTAACTATTTATCTAAGGAAGGAAACAAGGTCCTTTTTAATTTTGGAGACCATCTAAGATCTACTCTTAACAACTTTCAAATGTACAATAAAATATTAATTATAGTCACTAAACATTCAGAAAACTACCATCATGGCATCCGGTCCAATCACTTCATGGCAAATAGATGGGGAAACAGTGGAAACAGTGGCTAACTTTATTTTGGGGGGCTCCAAAATCACTGCAGAAGGTGATTGCAGCCATAAAATTAAAAGATGCTTATTCCTTGGAAGGAAAGTTATGACCAACCTAGACAGCGTATTAAAAAGCAGAGACATTACTTTGTCAACAAAGGTACATCTAATTAAGGCTATCGTTTTTCCAGTAGTCATGTATGGATGTGAGAGTTGGACTGTAAAGAAAGGTGAGTGCCGAAGAATTGAGGCTTTTGAACTGTGGTGTTGGAGAAGACTCTTGAGAGTCCCTTGGACTGCAAGGAGATCCAACCAGTCCATCCTAAAGGAGATCAGTCCTGGGTGTTCATTGGGAGGACTGATGTTGAAGCTGAAACTCCAGTACTTTGGCCACCTGATGCGAAGAGCAACTTCATTTGAAAAGACCCTGATGCTGGGAAAGATTGAGGGCGGGAGGAGAAGGGGACGGCAGAGGATGAGATGGTTGGATGGCTTCACCAACTCAATGGACATGAGTTTGGGTAAACTCCAGGAGTTGGTGATGGACAGGGAGGCCTGGTGTGCTGCGGTTAATGGGGTCGCAAAGAGTCGGACACGACTGAGCGACTGAACTGAACTGAACTGATAGTCACTGTGCTGTGCGTTGCATCCCTATGAATTATTTATTTTACACTGAAAGTTTGTACCTTTTGAGCACTTTCACCCATTTTGCCTACTCTCTCTACCTCCCTCCCCCTGCAACAACCAGTCTATTCTGTGTCTATGAGCTTGGTCTTTTTTTTTTAGTTTCCACATATAAGTGAAATCATATGGTATTTGTCTCTCTCTGTCTGGTTTATTTAGCATAATAAATAAACAGGCCCACCTGTGGCCTACCTGTGGGCCCTAGTGGCCCACCTGTGTTGCCACAAATGGCAAGATTCTTCTTTGTGGCTGCATAATATTCTATTGTGTATATATATACAGCACATTTCCTTTATCCATTTATCCATCAAAGGACACTTAGGTTGTTTCCATATCTTGGCTATTTAAATAATGCTGCAGTACACATGGGCTGGAGAAGGCAATGGCACCCCACTCCAGTACTCTTGCCTAGAAAATCCCAAGGATGGAGGAGCCTGGTAGGCTGCAGTTCATGGGGTCTCTACGAGTCAGACACGACTGAGCAAATTCCCTTTCACTTTTCACTTTCATGCACTGGAGAAGGAAATGGCAACCCACTCCAATGTTTTTGCCTGGAGAATCTCAGGGACAGGGGAGCCTGGTGGGCTGCCGTCTATGGGGTCGCACAGAGTCGGACACGACTGAAGCGACTTAGCAGCAGCAGCACACACGGGAGTGCAGTTTTTTTTTTTTTTTTTTAATACTCTTGTTTCCTTTAGCTAAATATCCAGCAGTGGAGTTTCTGGATCATACGGTACTTCTATTTTTTGTTGTTTGAGGAACCTCCAGTTTTCCATAGTAGCTGCACCAATATTCCCACCAACAGTATACCTCGGTTCCCCTTTCTCCAATCCTCACCAACACTTATCTCCTGTCTTTTTGATGATGGCCATTCTGAAAGGTGTGAGATGATATCTCATTGTAGTTTTGATTTGCGCTTTGCTGATGACTAGTGGTGTTCAGCGTCTTTTCCCTGTTCCTGTAGGCCATGTGTCAGTCTTCTTTTGAAAAATGTTTATTCAAATCCTCTGCCCATTTCTTAAACTTTCTTAAGGTTAATTTTTTTTAACATTGAATTGTTTAAGGTCCTTGTACATTTTTGGTATTAATCTGTTATCAAGGAGTTACTTATTAAAGTACTTTGACTGTTCTCCTAGTTGGGAAGAGAAGCTTGAGGAACTACACGCAGGCAGGAAGGTCTAGATGGCATTTGCTGAGTAACAAATAGTGCTGTTTGGCTGAGATACAACTGAGGAAGTACTTTAAAAATGACCTAGTCATTTACTTCGATTCTTGTTCATCCTTAGAAGTCAACAGAGATAGAGGTTTTATTGCCATTTTATAGATAAGTGTACGGAGTTGAGGGCTTCCCAGGTGGGGCTAGTGGTCAAGAATCCACCTGCCAATGTAGGAGATGTAACAGAGGGGTGTTGGATCCCTGGATCAGGAAGATCCCTTGGAAGAGGGCATGGCAACACACTGAAGTATTCTTGCCTGGAGAATCCCATGGGAAGAGGAGCCTGGTGGGCTACAGTCCGAGGCATTGCAGAGTCAGACGGGACTGCACGCACGCCCGTGTGCACACACACACACACACGACTTATAAAAAGTAGCAGTAATTGATCCAAGGTGATATAGCTACTACAGGCCCCTAACGTTCCTCTCCCCTATGCCCCTACTACGTGGTTTGTACCAGGAAATAGGGAAAGTCTGGAAGGGTATGTTGAGACAAGATTGAAAATGGACTTGAAAGGTCAAATCACCATATTCTGATGGCAGTAGGGAGCCAGCAGAGGTTATTGAGGAGGAGAGTGCAGTGGTCAGAGATCTGCTGTATAAAGGGCCGAGGGGAAACAGTCTAGTGGAGAGCAGAACAGGGCGGAAGCGGATGACCAGACGGGTCACAAGCTCTGCACCAGCGGTGGGGCAGAGGGACACAGCAGTGGGGCGGGGGCAGGGGTGAGAACAGGAAGGATCCCTGGATCTGAGAGAACGGAAGAGCGGCCGCGAGCCGAAGCGTTCTGAGGCCGAGAAGAGAAGGAGCAAGAGCTGGTTTAAGAGTCCCTTGCCGTCTAGAGAATTAGATTTGTCCACCGAGAGATGGCAGTCAGAAAGCCACGTTCTAAAGTGGAGGTGACTCGTTTCAGAGTTCTTATTTTCTTTCCACGGTGGGGTCTGGAGGGGCACAAGTGAGGAGAAAATGAAAGAAAAACACAAACAGTAAATATAGGCAGCCCCGGGGCCACAGCAAAGGTTTCAGGTTTGCAACTGGTGTGATGTTATGTTTAGAGACCGAAGCCCAGGCTCCTTGGCTTGGATTCTTAGGTTGGGTTTCCTTGAAGCAACACTCGTGATTCGTTGAGGAAGAGCTCTCAGAAGAGGCCTGTAAGGGGCTTAAGGAAGCTGGATAAGGCTAGGGAAGTCAGAGACAGATGGTGCCTCGAGAGCCTGTCTGATCCCAGAGGGCGCTCTGGAGCAAGGATTGCATCACTGCGGAAGTTGTCCTGCAGAGGCAAGGCAGGTCAGCCATTGGCTGAGGGTCTTCCCGAGGTGGGGGTTTCTAAACGCCCTGGCGTCTCTAGTTGAGGCGGCACCAGTCAGCCAAGGGAGGTCTCTAGCCATCAGCGCAAGTGTGAGCACTTTCAAGCCAGGCTTTATCTGCAGCAAGTGGGAAGAGAGCAGCTCCCAATAATGGGTGTCCACCGCCTTCATTCAAAGCTTTTACCTATTGTGGTCCTCTTCACTCTTCATTCCTGTCATTGATTTTGTTAGCATTCTCTGGCCTTATCAGGCTTTTTCAGGCCTCTGTGCTGTTCCACATGCTATTCCCTGTGCTCAAAAAGCCTCTTTTTCCCTTTCTCTGTCTGTTGTGCATTTAATCATCATTTCAGAAGTTAAAGTGTCAGTTCCTCTGTGGAGCCTTCCTACTTTTCTCAGGCAGGAGCCAATCCTGACTTCCTCTGTAACCCATAGCATCTTGCATCTGCGGATATCAGAGCATTATGAAATGTTGCTTTTATTTTTCTCTTTTGTATCTGTGTTCTGTATACTCTTTGCATTCTTGGAGGACAGGAAGTATATATTTAAAAATATTCTGTTCTGAACCCCCAGTTGCTGTCCTCTGTGTCTGGCACATAATTTGAGTGTGGGCTTACCGAGAATGCCCCGAATGAAGGGGCTGCAACCATACAGTACAAGTGAACAGTGACGGAGAGCCTGGTTTCCAACATGGCGTGCTGTCCATGTGGGTGTTTTGGGTAAATGGCTTAATTCTTCTGGGCTGAAACCTACTATCTATAAATATGCCTGCCCTTGGACACCAGCTCAGTCCTGTTCTCCAGTGGCTTTGGGATTCTTCTGCCAGGTCAAAATGAAACCCAGGCAAACATGGCCTCTGTCTGCTATTGGCCAGAAGCACCTAAATCCTTCCCGATGCATGCAACACTGCTGCTAACCTTCATCAGCCACGATCCCATGATGGATGGTGAACACATCCTTAAATCAGCAAGAACATTTAAAAATTGATATAAACATTGAAGCATGACACTTACCTATTTATTTTAAAACACAGCTTTACATAATCAATGGGGCTTCTTAGGTTGGGTTTCCTTGAAGCAGCACTCGTGATTCGTTGAGGAAGGGCTCTCAGAAGAGGCCTGTAGGAAGGATGGTTTTGGGGTGAGAGGAATAATGGATTAGAGTACTTCAACTGGGATAAGGAGAAGGGAACAGGGAAGTTAAGTAATCTGGTCAAAGTCACGTAGCTCATAAATGATGGGGTTTGTTTAAACTTTAAAAAATACATAAAATCAATTTTATCAAGTTATAATTCACATACAATAAAGTATACCCACTTTAAGTATAGAGATTGATGAGTTTTAATGAATACACTTGCCTATGTAACATTTCCAAAATCAAGATATAAGATATTTTCATCACCCTCAAAAGTTCCTTCATGCTGCTTTGTAGTCAGTTCTCCCATCTCTGACCTAGACAACCAGTGCTCTGCTTTACGTCACTGCTTTTTCTAGAATTTCGTTTGAAATGAATGATACCGTATGTGTCTGTGTCTGGGTTTTTTCCACCTGGCGTATTGTTTCAAGATTCGTCCTTTGGTATAATAGTAATGGTTTGTTGGTTTTCTTGCTGAGGCACATTCCACTGTGTGGATGTTCCACATTTATTCATTCAGTCCCCAGGTGATGGGCTTGGAGCTGTTCCAGATTTGGGGCTACTATGTGTAATGCTGCTCTGAACATTTGTGTACAAGTTGTGTGGACATGTTTTTTGTTTCTCTTGGGAAATGTCCTAGGAATGCAATTGCTGGGCTGTCTAGTAAGTAGACATTTAATCTTACAAGAAAGTGTCCAATTGCTTTTCCAAGTGGTTGCACCATTTCCCATTCCAAGCAACAGTGGATGACAGTTTCACTGTGAAGCTTAGTTCTGAGCTGAGGTCCATCTGATTGTGAAACCCAGGTCCTTTCTCCCAGGGTACCAGGTGTATTCCCAAATCTGAGCATATGTGTCAATCATCCAGGGAAAAGTGTTAGTCGCTCAGTCATGTCCGACTCTTTGCAACCCCATGGACTATAGCCTGCCAGACTCCTCTGTCCATGGAATTCTCCAGGATACTAGAGTGGGTTTCCATTCCCTTCTTCAGGGGATCTTCCTGGCCCAGGGACTGAACCTGGCTTGCCTGCATTGCAGGCAGATTCTTTACCATCTGAGCCACCAGAGAAACTCTATGCATGAATCATCCTGTGAATCTGTTGCAAATACAGATTTAGGACCCCATCCTTCAGAGTGTCCGATTCAGTAGACCTGGAGTAGAGCTTGGCAATCTGCACCTGTAACAGATGGCCCCAGAAGGTCGGGGTGATGCTGGTCCACACACCACTCTTTGAGAAAGTGTGCTATGTAGTTCACCAGATTTTCCAGAGAAAATTCACCCCCACCCCCAAACAGAGACATCTGGTATTCTAACAGGGAAATGGCTGCACTTAACAAATGCCAACATCTGGCTCATCCAGCTGTTTCTCTATCACCATTATCTATGGATGCTATAGATGAAGAGATAAATGGCAAGGAATGGTGGATAATTTCCAGACCTTTCTGAAGTGACTTTGAAATGCATGTTTGTGCTTATTTTTTCCCTGATCGTCTGCTCCTAGGGATTCACGTCAAGCAAATACAGAGACTGCATTTTCAGGATAGAAGTCAGGAATTTCTGAGAAACTGTGTAATTTCCCTGACTTCTGAAGTCCTCCAGGACACCAAGGATAGGCTTTGAAAAGACGAGTGATTC
The DNA here is from genome assembly GCF_029407905.1 of Bubalus kerabau. Taxonomy (NCBI): domain Eukaryota; kingdom Metazoa; phylum Chordata; class Mammalia; order Artiodactyla; family Bovidae; genus Bubalus; species Bubalus kerabau. Next base: position 125,014,659 of record NC_073628.1, on the reverse strand, counting down.
TCAAATGTCCTGTACATATGAGTCTCCCAGGGCATGTGTTGCTAAGCAGTGCTTGGCAGGGCTCCCACTAGGAAACTGCCTTGGATTATTGGCATCCCAGGTATGACCCATGATGGTTGTGGGCGCTGAACCTCACTCTGAGAAACACTGACAGAAACCATTGTTTCTCCGTCTCTCTTCAGGGCAAGAGGAAATGGTCAGTTCCCAAGAATTATAGCCAAAGAAACAGGAGTTTGTTATTATTAACTGTAGTCTTCTTAGTTGGTGTTAGAATGTGGTAGGTAAGAAGCTGTTCCTTGGATGGGACTTCCCTCGTGGTCCATAGACTAAGACTGCACTCCCAATGCAGGGGGCCTGGGTTTGACCCCTGGTCAGGGAACTAGACCCCACATGCCATAACCAAGAGATCCTGCATGTCACAGCAAAGAGCGAAGATCCTGTGTGCTGCAACTAAGACCCAGCACAGCCGAATAAATAAATAATATTTAAAAAGAAAAGAAAAATGTGTGCTAATAATTAAGAAAAAAAGAAACTAGACCTTGGAATCAGACCTTTAACTCCACCAGTTACTAGGTGTGTGGTCCTGGGCTAGTATCCTAAGCCTCAGTTGTCTCATCTGTAAAATGGCAATAAGACTTCATTCACTCTCCTCAGTTTTCTATGGCTGTGATGGTTGATTGAGATCCTGCCCAGAGACTGGCATATAGTTGGCACCACTGGGTGAATGTCAGAGGAGAACAGTGTCACCTGCTCTCATTCCCTGGGCCCCTGTTGGTCCAGGGCTGCAAATGGCAAATCTTCATTACGCTCAAGTTCCCTCTGGAGAACCTGGACCTTCAGCGAGACGTGGAGCTGGCCCTTCTTCCCTTCTAACCAGGGAGCTTGTGGACAAAGCATTTATTCCAGCCCTCTTCTCCCAGGGAAATGAAAAGTGCCCCCAGCCCCCAGGCCCTCAGCTGTGTCCCCAGGGAGCCAGAGCTTATTGCTACTTGTCACTTCTTATCTGATCTCCAAATAACACAAAGGCAACTCCTGCCCAGTGAAGGTCTGATTGGAAGTGACCTTCAGACACCCGGGCGTGTGAATGTGTGAGAACAGGCCAGGCCTGGCACAAGGAATCTGTCTTCTCCCAGCTCCGCCTCGCCCTGGGATGGGGTTCCACCCCTCCCCTCTGCACCCTGTCTTGCCTCTGGGGGGCCCCCCAGAGCTGGACAGAAGTGCCTTCCTTCCTGAGATTTCTCAAGCCCAGCAGATTGTCTGCAGGTGGAGAGAGGAGCAGACTTTTCTAGGTCTCTCTTCCCAGACCCGGGGCACAGCTCAATGCGCCCTGCGCAGAGAGTCCAGGGCCAGCAAAGAGCAGGTGCCTAGGATGATGTTCAGTTCAGGGACCAGGGGCTGCCTCTTCTCAGGCCTTCTTAGCCTCAGAGGGAGATGAGACGTGCTCAGTTGAGAGCAAGGAGGTCTCGCCATTAGAACTCGACTCTGCCCTCCGGTCTCCAGTTCACCCCCCCAGATTCCAGGCTCAAGTCCCCTTCTTGGCAGTCATGCCCCGTCTCTCCAGGAGAACACTCTTTCTTTGGAATTCTTTGCTCCTGCTCTGAAGCGCATTTCCCTCCCCTCCCCTTTGCCATACACAGTGACCTTGGCATGTCTGCCAACACTCAACATCGCGAGGCTTTATAAACCTCATATCTCAGAAGGGGCTGACATTACATTACAAGAGGATCTGTAAACCTCCCCGGGATGACTGATGTCTTTTTTAAACAACAGACCAAGACTTCATTTAAATTAGTAACATGGAGATTAGAGGCACTCTCTCAGCCCCTGGCTTGGCCACGCCGCGACGCTGGGAATATCAGTCACATGAAAGCTGTTAAGTTTGAGATGGAAATAAATCTGGGAGCCTGTAAAAACTGTCAGCAGGTCAGGGAAGTTTATGAACTCTTGCTGTATCTAATCATAAATCATCAGAATAAGCTAAAACTGAGAAGAAAAATGTCCTCTTTTGTAATCTAATGCTGTCTGTTAGGGCAATAAAACTCAAATGAAATGCATGCATTGCAATTTTTAGCTGATACTTTACATTATTAGCAAAGTGAAGGAAGAGACTCAACTTAAAAGAGTGAGACAGATGAGGGGAAGGCCACTGTCCTCCTAAGGCTTAATCCTCAGCTTCGTGGTTCTTTCTTCCCCTCCCACCGCTGTGGGCCTCAAAAGCAGGAAATATACAGATGCTGGTTGATACGGATGCCAGGGACTTAGGTGCTGAGAGACAGGTAGTGAGTGTCCCAGTGGTGGCCTTGGAGGTCACATGGTTGGGTCTCAGCTCCCAGGGGCTTCGCACACTGCCCTTATTGGCCCAGTTGACGTTCCCACGCTTTCAGAGGGTAGAAGGTGTGGGCCAGCTCTCCTTGTTCCCATCAGCCTGGACATGTGCCCTCATCCTCCAGGCCCTTTGGGGGTGACTCATTTCCAAGCCTCATCCTCCAAGGCTCTCCTCTGTATCCCTGAAAACCCTCAGTGATGACTCACCCATCTCATACCTTTCCCTCGTTTGCTGTGGTGTTTGATGCTAAGGATCTCCTTTTGCCTTTATGTTTTCTGGGACCTGCCCAGGAATTAACAAAGCCTCAAGCAACCGTGGCACTTACATGAGGAAAGGGGATGTTTCATTCACATCAGCTATATATTGTGTGCTTGATTTGTACTGGGTGCCAGAGACCCAAAGAGAAATAAGTCAATACTCCACAAGAGGGTAGGAGGAAGGTGGGGCAGTGCTGGGCTCCTGTCCAGATATCAAGTGTGGCATCCACTTGATGGATGCCCCTTGTGGATCTTTCTAAACCCTGGGAAGATATGAAAGGCTAGAGATGGAATGGGGCAAGAGCCAGATGCCTTCGAGAAGGTGGAGGGTTTTCATGATGTGGATGGTGAGCTGCCGTTATTCACGCCTGCTGGTAACTGCAAGAGAAACAGCTCATCTAATGCTTTGGCTGTTACAGGCATTGGAGGATTTGATATATAGAAGAATGAATGAAATGGGTTTAAGGTAAAGCAATTGAGGTTTTGATTGACTAGATGGTAGAACTTCTGGATCTTTGAAATGTTCAAAAATTGAAATAAGGGAGCCCAGGGAGCTTGTGAAGGCCCCACCCCTGAGGCTCATCCAGAAAATTGCCACTTGTCTGAGTTTAGATATCCTCCTGCAAGAAGGCAAAAGTCTGGGCAAACTCATCTCTGGAAGTCCCACTCAGCACTCCTGTCTGCCCTGTACTCAGCTGAATCGTAGGGTGGGAATCCTCCTCCAAGAAGCTGGTGGCTCCCCTATCCCCATACCTGTGCTCCTAACAGTGTCTCCCTGGGCTCTCCTCACTGGTGCTCTGTGACTCTCTTTTCCTTGTGGAAATAGAGCAATGGGCAGACTCCTCTGCAAGGGACTTGTACTCAGTTAGGGATCAGCACGGCAGGTGGTCATCCCCACTTGGTCTCAAGTTGGGGGACCAGATGAGCCTCATGAAGAATGAACTTCCTAGAGTAGGCTCCCAAAAGTAAACAGAAGGGGAAGGAGATTGCAAAAGCAGGCAACTTTCTTACAGATCTCTCAGGAATGTGGGCAAACAGCAGCCCTTAGTTTGGTCTCTTAGAGCAGAGGAAGGAAGACAGTGTGAGGTCTCAGCAGAAGCTTAATACCTCCAGAGACCTCCCTCCCCAGTGGATCAGCAACCATGAACAGAAAACTCAGGCTTGAGTCTGCTGTCTGAGGTTTCCAGGAGGTCTGGGAGCCCTGACTTGGACTCACCTGCACTTGCTTGAATTTAGAGGTCTCCTTTAGGCAGCATGTACATCAGAAGAGAGCATTCAAAGGGAAGTCTGCCTTTATGGATGTGTTTCCATTTCTTACTAACTTCCACATAGAAACTTTTAGTTTAGCTTCTTGATGGTCTTAGGAAGAGGGTTGGCTGGTCAAGGACTAGCCTCTTAATTTTGTAATTGGCAGAACAAACAGCTTGCTTAAGAATAGCTAATGGGTGGTGTTGTTTTTGTTGCTAAGTCACTAAATCGTGACCGACTCTTTGCAACCCCATGGACTTCAGCCTGCCAGGCTCCTCTGCTCATAGGACTTCCCAGGCAAAAATACTGGAGTGGGTTGCCATTTCCTACTCCAGGGGATCTTCCCGCCCCAGGGATCGAACCTATGTCTCCTGCATTGGCAGGCAGATTCTTTACCACAGAGCCACCTTGGAAGTCCAGTAAATGGCATAATCATGCTTAAAACCTGGATCTTTTTGCTCTATGTGTTTTCAGAGATCACTGTGGTTTCTGTTACATTAAGCCACCTGTTAGTTTTCTAAGATTTTGCTGGTCATAAGAGATCAAAAAATTAATGTGAACTGGAAAGAGGGAATTTACCCTGCTGCTCAGAAGCTGGAGGTTATCAGGCAGTGGACTAAAAGATGAGCAGTAAGATGAAATTCATATATATTTTGTGAGTGCATATTTTTGTGTTGTCTTTGCAATGAGGAGAGCTAGAGAGGACACCAACAATGAGGATGAGGGGATAACATTACAAAATGTAAAGTTTTGCAAAGCATTAGAGAATCTTATAGTACCCTCTTGACTTGGGAAGACCATTTGCCATACATATCACCCTCTGTTATATTTCCTGAGGCCAAACAAAGACACTGATGCTTTACCTCTCCCGAATGTGAGAAGTAGGAGAACTAAAGATACCACTGCCATTCATTTATGTGGGTGTGGTTGTAAATCTTTTGCTAGGAGGTAGCATCCTGTTATTAGAAAATCTCTTCCAAAGAAAGGCAACTGAGATTAGCCACCTTTACCGTTAAGGAATGGGAGGAGGAAGATGCGTGTCCAGAGATGGAGGTAGAGGCTATATGAAAGGCAGCAGGAATGCATCATTTGCAAATTAATGGGGACTTAAGAAGGAAAGGTCAGCATGTCAGAGGCTGAAATTTTGGGGAAGTATATCCTAAGAGGATTAACATCCAGGGAAATTTTAGGTAGTGTTTTTGGAATTAACACAGGAGTAGAAGAGGAGTCCGTCTAGTCAAGGCTATGGTTTTTCCAGTGGTCATGTATGGATGTGAGAGTTGGACTATAAAGAAAGATGAGTACCAAAGAATTGATGCTTTTGAACTGTGGTGTTGGAGAAGACTCTTGAGAGCCCCTTGGACTGCAAGGAGATCCAACCAGTCTATTCTAAAGGAGATCAGTCCTGAATATTCATTGGGAGGACTGATGCTGAAGCTGAAACTCCAATACTTTGGCCACCTGATGTGAAGAGCTGACTCATTTGCAAAGACCCTAATGTCGGGAAAGATTGAAGGCAGGAGGAGAAGGGGATGACAGAGGATGAGATGGTTGGATGACATCACCAACTCAATGGTCATGAGTTTGAGTAAACTCTGGGAGTTGGTGATGGACAAGGAAGCCTGGTGTGCTGCAGTCCATGGGGTTGCAGAGTCGGACATGACTGAGCAACTGAACTGAACTGAGAACAGGAGAGAAAGAAGTGGAATTGAACAGCAGGAGATGCTGAGCTGTGATGCAATCTTCGCTGAGGCTGCTGATGATGTATGGGAGCTCTGAAGATGGGATGACCCTTCAGGGATGACCTGAGTGGAGGTGAGGGAACTGAGCCTTTTTTACCCTCATGCTGATGAGTTACAGCAAGTGGGCTGCTCTAGGAAGTGGGTGTGGCCCTAGGTGTGGGCCTGGGTGAGGGAGCTGAGGCCATTCCCGGAGGTGACTGCCATCCCGGGATGGTCTGTTGGTAGCACTCCTGGCAGCTGGATGGTTGGGGTGGTGACCAGTCCATTCCCGAAGGGAGGTCTGGGTAGCACATTACAGTGCCCATCACAGTCCACCCTGTGCCCTCCAGAGTCGCTCCTTACATGTTCTCAGAGCAGTTCCTCCAGGACTCCATGGGAATTTCATCCGTCTGAGGAAAATTTGGAAGAGGACAGTTATGAGAATAAGTTATAGTCCCAAACGGCTTCCCAGGTGGCACTAGTGGTAAAGAACCTGCCTTCCAAAGCAGGAGACGTAAGAGATGCAGGTTCAATCCCCGGGTCATGAAAATCTCCTGGAGGAAAATACTGCAAGCTACTCCAATATTCTTGCCAGGAGAATCCCATGAACAGAGGAACCTGGCGGGCTATGTTCCATAGGATCGCAAAGTGTCAGACACGACTGAAGCAACTTAGCGTGCACGCACACACACACACACACACATACACACACACAGCCCCAGTCACTGCAGCTGGTCTCAGGGCTAGAGCTGATACCCCACCTTTCTACTGTTCCCTGTAGCCTAGATTGCCTTAACCATCAGCTAGTGCTTCTGCTGGTCTTATTGGCTTAGCTGGTTCCCTGTCTCTGAGAATCTGAGCCACTGGACATCATGCCTTTCTCAGATGAGTTTTGCTATACTTGTCCATTTACTGTCAAAATTGGGCAAAAGACAGCCAGAAGAAAGTGAAAGTTGCTTAGTCATGTCCAACTCTTTGCAATCCCATGTACTGTAGCCCACCAGACTCCTCTGTCCATGGAATTCTCCAGGCAAGATTACTGGAGTAGGTTGCTATCCCCTTCTCCAGGGGATCTTCGCAACCCGAGGATTGAACCCACATCTCCTGCATTGCAGGCAGAGTCTCTACCGTCTGAGCCACCAGGGACGCCCCATCCCCATTCTGTAACAGCAGCCCTACCTCCTCCTTCGGGTCAGGGTCCACTCCCTTTGCCAAGATGGTGACTCCTCTTCTTGACAGCTCATTCTTGCACACATTTGGCACACACCCAAAGAGCCAGTTACTCATGATCCAGCTTTTACTAGCTTTCTCCGTTGCCTCAGCTGAACTTCCCAGGAGCCACCAAATTCTATACTGTTCCTATGAGTATGTTCCTCAAATACCGCATTCACTGCCCCCACTAATGACCCCGCTCCACCAGCACATCATCCTATTTTAGTGCTGGCAGCAGCGCTGCAGCCTTGAGCTGGGCTCTGTGCTTGTTCCAGCACCCGGGTTGGGATCCTTGCTGCCAGCCAGGTGCTAAGAGATCTCATTTTCTCACTTCTGATACCAACAGTCACACTTGGGGTCCCCAAGGAGCAGACTCAGATAAAGATTATGTGTAAGAATTGACTAGGGGGTGCTAGTATGTATGAAAGGGAGATTAATGAAACAGGGTTAGGTAGTGGGAGAAGTTGGACTGTGCTGGCCTCAGTAGACCCTATTGTTGAAGTGTGTTACTCACACAGTCCTTACTCTTTGTGACCCCATGGACCCCAAGTCCACCAGGTTGATCTGTCCAGGCAAGAATACTGGAGTGGGTTTCCATTCTCTTCTCCGGGGGATCTTCCCGACCCAAGGATTGAACCCATGTCTCCTGCATTGTAGGCAGATTCTTTATTATCTGAGCCACCAGGGAAGCCCTGGAGAGCCTATGGGGGCCCCAGAGTAGGTGTTCCCCTTCAGAGATGTCTTGAGTTGGGGCAAGAGAGATAGGACTCTATTCCTTTGTGTCAGTCTATCAGTGGATTTGCCCCCCTCCCCCAGAAGGAGAATTGTCTTAGGTCAGGCAATTTTCTTCAGTTTAGATGATCCCAAAGGGACCTGGGGATGGCTTCCCTGGTGGCTCAGATGGTAAAGCGTCTGCCTGCACTGGTGGAGACCTGGGTTCAATCCCTGGGCTGGCAAGATCCCCTGGAGAAGGAAATTGCAACACACTCCAGTACTCTTGCCTGGAAAATTCCATGGACGGAGGAGCCTGATAGGCTACAGTCCATGGGGTCAAAAAGAGTCAGATACGATTGAACGACTTCACTTTCACTTCTTTTCATTTTCAAGGGTTGTCTGTAGGCAATGCTCCCAGCAGTTTAAGGGTATAAAATCTTCATTCCTGGAGAGGGATTTAGGTGGGTGGTGCATTTCAGCATTTTTTCATGATTGATTTCCAAGATCTAATATGATCAAAGAAAATGAGGATTGGAATAAAAAGGCATTGGATTGGTACTCAAAAACCCCAGTGACTTCTGAATTACTGAGTTGAAGGAAACACTAGAAGAGGAATGTAAAAAAGAAAAAAAAAAGAAAGTTATAAGTCTCAGGTAATTTTTTTTTTTGTCAACTTTTCAGTTGAAACTGGATAAGAAATAAAAATTAAACTGAAGGTATTTGAATTTGGAGTGCAAACTGATAGGCTAAATAAGGCCAGCAGTCTTATTTTATTTCATCTATATAATTTTAATAATTAAATCATTCTATTTAAGTTGAATGTTTAGCTTTTCTGGAAAAAAATCAAAGATTTGGGTTACACTAGGCCTGTATTCTGATGAAGCAGTACTGATTAGAGCTGCATGATGTTGCCTCTTCTAAATGGAACCAGCACTCTCCAGTTGACCACAGTCCCCACCCCCTCCCTATTGTGCCTTACTCATATACTACTGCCAAATCTCCATAGGGACTTGAGTTTGCAATCACATTTTTATTTACTTTGTGAATTGTGATATTGATTGAGCCCTTAATGTATCACAGGGTTTTTCCAACTGTGGGAGTTACGTGGGATTTTATATTCATTCAATAATTTGAAATATTGAAGATTTCCATTTTGTTGAGCTTCTGGGTTTTCAGGTACAGTAGTGAACAAAAGAGGTGAGCTCCCTGCTTACGTTCTAGGGAAGAGGCACTCATTAAACAAGCCAGTCAATTAATGAACAATGATGTCAAATAGTTGTAAGAAAGATCAACAGAATTCTAAGAACAGATGAAGAAAATCCAGCAGAGACCTGTGAAAGAGTGTAAGTCTGGGGTTCAGGAATGGGAGTGGAGACCAGTGGGATTTCAGGCAAGACATCTCTTATGATGAGAGGAAACCAGCTGAGTATGATCGAGGGCTGGGGGGAGCAAGAAAGACAGAGGGTCCATTAATTGCACAGGGCCTGAGGTGGACATGAACTTGAGGTACTCAAGCAGGCTATCAAGGGCTTCCCTGATATCTCAGTTAGTAAAGAATCCACTTGCAATGCAGAAGACCCTGGTTTGATTCCTGGGTTGGGAAGATCTGTTGGAGAAGGTATAGGCTACCCACTCCACTATTCTTGGGCTTCCCTTGTGGCTCAGCTGGTAAAGAATCCACCTGCAATGCTGGAGACCTGGGTTTGATTCCTGGGTCAGGAAGATCCCTTGGAAAAGGGAAAGGCTACTGTCTCCAGGACTGTATAGTCCATGGGGTCGCAAAGAGTCAGACACAGCTGAGCGACTTTCACTTTCAAAAGCAGCTGAAGGAAGGCCAGCGTGGCTGGGCACAGTGATGGGGGAGACAACGAAGCCATAGAGATAGGCTCCCAACCCCCACCCTAGTAAAGCTGCAGAAGCCAGTCTGAGAAACGTTCATTTTAAGAAAAATGCTAAGTCACCAGAAGGATTTTAGCTGAGGAGATGCATGGTCATTTGTGCTTTCAATAGGGTCACTCTGGCTCTTGGGTGGAGGATGGATTTTCAAGGGGCCCAGGGGAGGGAGGGAACAGGGAGACCAGTTAGGAGGCCACTGTGATCACCCAGGTGAGAGGAAAATGGTTTGGAATGCTCTGGGGTACTCTCTTGAAGAGTTTACAGTCTAATCGGGAACAGAGAATGTGCATGAGTGCATTCGCACATGCGTGTGCAGCCCCACACACAGACACACATATAGCAAATATATGCAGATAGATGCAGAAGCATTCAGATTGCAAAGAACAGAGCCTAGAGCACACCAGGTTGGAGGGCGTGTTGAGAAGTTCTAAGAGGAAGCTGCTGGGAAAGGCTACATGGTGGAAGTGAGCTTGGAGTTGATGGAGGTCATGGATTAGAGGTGGAGGAAGGTGTTGCAGGTAAAGGGGAAAGGTGTGAGCAAAGGCCCAGCATAAGCAGGAACCCATGCAGAAGAGTGAGGAGAGCATAGTGGAGCCAAGATGTGCTGTGGGCCTGGCGGGAGGTGTGAGGGCAGCAGAGGAAGTTGGTAGGCAGCTTGGACCTGCTCAGTCCAATAGCCTGGCCACTAGCCACTCAGAGCTTAATTTTTAAATTGTCATTCCCGTGGGGGTGTGGTTAAGCAAGGTGTCAAGAGCTACTGCGTGTGTGTGCTTGATACCTGCTTCTTTTAACCCTGGTGATTCCAAGGGCATTCTCACTCCCGTGTCTGTTGAGCACTTGATGTGTAACCAGTGAAACTAAGGAACTGAATTTGAAGTTTAATTCAAATTCAAATTTAAAACTTGAAGCCACAAGAACCATTTTTTCCCTATTAAACAAAACTTCAGTGCTTTGGTTTATGTTTGACTCGAATCATTGAAAACCTAGCATCCAAACTGAGGCGTGCTGTATACAGAAACTCTACACCAGCTTCCCAAGGCACGGCATTCAAATAAAAAAGTAAAATATCTCATAAATAATTTCATGTTGATTGCACATTGAAATTAGAATTTTTTGCTTCATGGATAAAATAAAATGTTATTAACATTAATGTCATCTTTTTGTTTTTTACTTTAAAAAATATGATTACTAGAAAACTTAACATTGCATATGACTCCAGCTGTATTTCTGCTTGACAGCACTGCTTTAGAGGACCGACGTGAAGAGCTCCTGTAATTTCTCATTCAGTAATTTCGAGTTGACTTTTAATCAAAGTCCTCAAGTAGTGATTGCATATACCACCCCAGTCTTCATGACAATAATGATCCATTAATTATCACCTCCTGCACTACTATTGGTTAACGTTTATTGAGGGCTTATTCTCGTAGCATGGTTCTAAGTACTCTCCATAGACAGATACATGTACATTTAATCCCCAGTGCAACATGCAGACCCATTCAGGCGCGGACTCGGGCATGAATGATCAAATGGAATGCATTACTCCTGCCAGGAAGGACCAGGCAGGACCAGAGACAAGGAGCTGGAAGGCAGAGAAGTGTGGGCACAGAGGTGAGCCAGGGTTGAACAGATGTCAAAGTGAAGCCCATTCTGCCTGGAGAAGTGGTTGGGGGCTGGATTGTCTGGTAAAAAATCTTGGCCCTCTTGGCCTTTGCGGGGGGTGAGGTAATCCATTAGAAACATCCACTGGAAGAAGGAAGAGAGTCATTTCAGAACAATACTTCTTTATATCCCATCTTAAGCTGTGAAAAGAGAAATTTCCTGTTTATGAAAACAAAATTGGACTCCATTCTGGGCTTGTGATGACACCCCCAGCTCCCAGGCTCTTCCTCTTTTTCACCTTTACTTTCAGGGTAAAACTCCCCCGTGATCTGTAGCATAAAGGGTGGCACAAATGGATGCCTGCGACCTCACCCAGAGACCCAGAGGTGAGCACGTGGGTCAAAGAACTCCTTTGGCTTTCCTGCTAGAGTTTCCACCTCCCACCATTGTACCCCGGAAGGAATGACCCAAGTTGGGTTAACGACAGCAACTTCCTCTTGCAGCCTCCAAAACACAGTGGCTGCTTGCTCTCCAGTCCCCAGCGGGGCATCGGGGCAGAGGAAAAGGTGATGAAACAGCCTCTTGTCCATTTCTCCTCATTGTTGTGGGGAGAGGACATTACAGCTGTGTTTCCTCTGCAAAGGGCAGGCGGGAGAAAGGAGCAGATAGGCACACAGGTGTCCTCTTCCTGACCATGAATGGCCAGGACACAGACTACCCATCTCCCAACACGCTCTTCAGCCGCTTTCAGAAGCTAATGGCTTTATCCTGCCCGCCCTTCAGTTTATGCCTTGTTCAGGACACCAGGTAACAAGTCTTCTGACTTTTTGCTGGACACACAAAGCCTTTACTTTAGGAGTCATAGTGAAGCCCAATTTGAACAGAGTACTTAAAATATGACATTGGTCTATGGGACAGTGTCAATATTCAATTTTTGATCTGCCAACATGATAAATACATCATTATTAACCTAATAGCAGCTGAAACTGGGGTGGGGGAAAATAGGATAAGTTGGGGGTATGACATTAACAGATGCACACGGCCATGTATATAGTAGGTAAACAACAAGGATTTACTGTATAGCACAGGGAACTATGTTCAATATCTTGTAACGAACTGTAATGGAAAAGAATTGGAAAGAAGAACAGACATAGGCATACATAAATGTGTAACGGAATCACTTTGCTGTATACCTGAAACTAACACAATATTATAAATCAACTATACTTTGGGAAGAATAAAATAACATCTGAAATGGTGTGTGCCATAGCCTAGTGGACACTTTCACATTTTATAGTCACCCCTGAATGATATGATAAAATGCCACAGGTTGTGTTATATGGAAGGTTGGTTTTTCTTTCTTGTTTTATTTTGTTGTATTTTAAATACTGGAAAGAAAGGCAGAAGTGTAGAGAGAAAAGGACATGGAAAAATAATTGTCACACATAAATTAATTATAAATGCCAGCTAATTTAAGATTGTCTGAGTTATGGAGGTGTTTGCTGTTGTTCAGTCGCTCAGTCATGTCTGACTCTTTGCAACCCCATGGACTGCAGCATGCCAAGCTTCCCTGTCCTTCACCATTTCCCGGAGCTTGCTCCAACTCATGTCCATCGAGTTGGTGATGCCATCCAACCATCCCATCCTGTTGCCCCCTTCTCCTCCTGCCCTCAATCTTTCCCAGCATCAGGGTCTTTTCCAATGAACTGGCTCTTTGCACCAGGTGGCCAAAGTATTGGAGCTTCAGCTTCAGCATCAGCATGGAAGTGGCAAAGGCTGGCTTGATCAGGAAGATGAAAAGCATACTGCAAAGTAAACTAGAAAGCCTTGTCAATTCAGATAAGTGATAGGAGGGGATGGAGAGGCTTAGGGCAGCTTCATGAAAAGGAGTAACTAGCTCTCTGTCTTCAGTCATGCTCTTGGTGACAGCTCGAGGGATACCCTGTGAGCTGATAGGAGTCAGCGTGGGAGGGACTTTCCTCTCTGGTGGTTCAGTGACCACACAGGCTCCTTTGCTCCAGTAGTCCAGCAAGAGGTGGCTATCTTGCTGTCTTTAAAGGGCTTGCTTCACCAGTCTTGTAAACGAGGTCCAACTGGGGGAGAGAGAAGGGTAAAATAAGCCACTGGAAGAACTGGTTTTACACAGGTTTGGCTACGATGTAACCAAGGGTCAGCTTTTCACTGTGCCCCGTGTATCTTGTGTCCCCTTTGTTCGCAAAAGGGCCCTTGGGTAAGAACACCCTGCTGCTCAGGTGGTGAGCTTTTCCATCACTCGGGGTTTGATCTTTTACTAATCATTAGCACTGAAAATTGACAGCTTGATCATAGAGTCTTACTTTTGAAGAATTCAAATCTTTAAATTACTTTCCTCTGGCTTGGCCTTGTAGCTGTCATTCTCTCTTTCTGTCAGTCATTTAGAAATCTCTCTCAAATGCCAAGAGCTTAAGACACAGTTTTTGCCCTTGTGAAGTCAAATATTGAGATACACGTCAAGTGACACAGTGAGAGATTTACCAAGGAGGGTGATGAACTTTAAGTTTGATACCTTGGCCCTGTCTGCCAGGGTGACCATGTGGACAGAGCCCAGGGCGCCTGGCCTGCGGCATTGCTCCAAGTGGAGCCAAAGTCAATGTCAGGACAGATAGTTCAAAAACCAGGTTACTGATTAGAGGCTGTACCCACTGAGAGCCACAGAGGATGGGATATCCAAACAAGGGAATGGAAATATTGGGTTTTTTTTTTTCCTTAACACACAGATGTTTAAATATTTTTATGATTAAATCTATTTTTCCTTTGTGATTTCTTCCCTTGCTTTTAGGTTTAGAAAGTTCTTTCCCATTTATAAGTTTAGAAAAGAGATAAATATTCACCTATGTTTTCCTCTAGTTAAGAAAATACAGGATGGGGGAAGGATGAATTAGGAGTTTTGGATTAACATATACACACTAATATATGTAAAACATATAAACAACAAGGGCCTACTATATAGCATAGGGAACAATACTCAATATCGTGTAATAATAACCTATAATGGAAAGAATCTGAGTAAGAATATATACAAAAGTATGGATAACTGAATCACTTTGCTATATACCTGAAACTAACACAGCATTGTAAATCAACTATATTTCAATTTTTAAAAAGTGGGGGGAAAAAAAGAATTCAATGAGCTATATCTCAACCAAGAATTTCCTAAAAAAGGAATTGGATATATTCAGAGACAAAAAAGAAAATGTAAAACTGATATTTGAATATCCAAGTGATAGCCTTCCAAGGACATGAAGAGATGAGGTTGGTGCTCAGATGTGAGACAGGTTTGGGCCTCATCAGCCATCATCGGAGTGAGGGAATCAGGGCCAAGTTCACAGCTGGGAGAGGAAATCTTTGCAGGGCAGCAAGAGGAAGGAGACAGGCTGGGCAGGAGGACCCTGAGGGAAACCAGGAGGAAGGGATTTGAGAAGAGAAGGGTAAATACATGCTTCGTTTAGCTGGACAGCCCATTTCAGATGAGACAGGCAGAAGAAACAGAGGCTGCCTAAGTCACTCAGAGGGTTAGCAGCAGTTTAGGACCAGCACTGGGTGGCTGAGGCAGCTCTGATTTCTACAGACTCTTGAGGCTCCCAGCTCTGTTTCACCTGATCCTGCTAAATACGAGGAAGCCAGAGCTGCTCCAACCGAAGGACCCAATTACTTTGTTGTTAATTAGGAAATACATATATAAAACAATGTAGGAAAAAAACAATGTGAAAACTAAAGGATGGAGTTGGACCAGGATCAGGTGAACCTGTGGAGCACTTAAAGAGGCGCTGAATGCCTGCCCAGTTTAAGTGCATAGATAGGCTGATATATATGATGACTATAAGCCCAATTCTAAAAGGAAGTTGGGCTTCCCTGGCGGCACAGTGGTAAAGAATCCACCTGCTGATGCAGGAGATGCAAGTTCGCTCTCTAGGTTGGAAAGATCCCCTGGACCAGGAAATGGCAACTCACTATAGTATTCTTGCCTGGAAAATTCCATGGACAGAGGAGCCTGACGGGCTACAATCCATAGGGTCATAACAGAGTCGGATACAACTTAGTGACTTAACAACAACAGAAAAGAAGTTAGGCTTTAAGAAGTCACTTTTCAAACTCAAGGTTATTTTTTTAAGGGGCACAGAGATAGCTTGTCCCAAGATGTGTGAAAAAAATGAAAAGAAAACTTTCTAGAAACACAGTCTCACCTGTGCCAGGAGAATACCCATCAGAAAGTATATCTTTGTCCACAGAGCTGTGGATATCATTATGACCCATCTTCTTTATTCCCTGGACATGGATGGGGAGGTGGGGGAAGGAACCGAGGAAGTTATACAATCCAACAAAACGTATGTCACCAGATATTAACAAATAGAACTCCTGTTGTGCAAAGCCACCCCAAAGTTGAACTGACTAACTCACTTAACCAGGGCATTGAGCCGTGTATAGTGAGATGTAAATTCTATTCCTAACTCTGTAACTGGCTATCTATGTGACCTTAGGAAAATCAGTTCCTTTCTTTGGGTCCTCAGTGGTCTTACCTATAAAATGGGTGGATTGAACTAAAGGATCCCCCAATGTCTCCATTCACTTTTAGCAATTTACAGTTAGGGAAGCTAAAAGATAAGAAAAAAAAATCAGAGCACTCCTTGGAAAAAAAAAACAAACAAACTAATTTGGGGACTCTGTTTCAATCTTTCGAAACAGACCACATCTTACATTTAGAATCATGTGACATTTTTAGATTCTTGGATTCCCTAAAATCCATATGAACAAAATGCATGGTGTTTCATCTGCCCTGTTTGGTGTTTGGCAGTGGATAGGAGCCAGGATATGAGGGGGTTGTGTTATTGTTTTGCACATTTATGATCACTGGTTGCATTTGTTATAAACAACTCTGTTCTATTTAGGGAGCTGGTGATCAATAAGGCAGATAATATTTTCATCATATTCGAAAAGACTAATGCTGTGAAGACAGCCTGTTGAGGGGGCCTCTGTTTTCTTAGCAGCTTTACAATTTCCTGCAGACTGTCTGCCATCCAGACGCTTTTCTTTGCTGGGTCTGTCGTCCGTTCCAAGCACCAAGAATCATACTCCGTCATTTGTTAACGCCGGATTAAAAAAAAAAAAAAGAAGTGTCACTTCTGGTAGAACTAGAGGAAAAAAAAAATCATGGCAAGATTTTCTTTTTCCATATTTCCAAACAGTGGGGGGAAAATAATGGAATGTTTGCCTTGAATTTTGTGTTGCTTTGGCTGCGATGAAGAGAGAGTTTCTTGAAGGCAAAAATCTGTCTTTTGTCTTATTATTGCCATCTTCAATCACAGGGAAATCTGCTCTAGCTGGCGGTTTTGCATTATTCCTTTTTTTTCCCCCTCCAATCTGTCATTTGTACCAATTGTGGAGTTTCTCGAACCAAATGTGGACTTGAAGGACATGGAAAAGAAAGCAGCTGTATGTAGCTCACAAAACAGATCAGTGTGGTCTGCCGCCTCTCCCCCATTCCTCCTCTTCACAGCAGAGTCTAGGAAACCCTAAGCCAGCCTAGGTGCTGGACGTTACGGCTGTGTGGATCTTGGATACTCAGCAGCATCTCAGAGGCGCCTTTCCATCTGGGGCAGAAAGCTCAGGACAGGCCACACTCCAGAAAAGCATACAGCTGGTCCCTTTCTACCCCTTTGGTCTTCCTGAAAATCACTTTTTAAACAGACATAGAGGCATATAAGGGGTCATCATTTTGGTGATTCTTTTCTGTGAAAATAACTTGTTTTTCTATTCAGGCCTATGGTAGAGTGCACTTGAATCCTTTCTAGCTCTTTTCCTTGGATACCTGAGTCTCCTTTTTGCCTTTCCTTTCTTTCCTACAAAGACCAAATTGATGAGAGAGGTGCCTGTTTTAGGAGGTGGCAAAGTTTTCCCCCCTAACATCACTGGGCACCATCCCTCCAACCCACCACCCCTACCATTCTGCACCAGCAAGATGCTCATCAGAATTTTGGCCTGAATTTCTTACGCATGCTAAGTTGCTTCAGTCGTGTCTGACTCTTTATGACCCTATGGACTGTAGCCCACCAGGGTCCTCTGTCCATGGGATTCTTCAGGCAAGAATACTGGAGTGGGTTGCCATGCCCTCCTCCAGGGTATGTTTGCAACCCGGGGATCGAACCGGCATCTCTTATGTCTCCTGCCTTGGCAGTTGGATTCTTTACCACTAGCGCCACCTGGCAAGCCCATACTTTTAAAATAAACAATCATATTAATAGTATGTATAGTTTTGATAAGATAATTTTCCTTGATGAGATCATCTTAAATATAATGACTGTACAACCTAGTTACTCAGTCATGTTTGCTAAGTGAATGAATATATACATGAATAAGAGGTAGTGCGTTATGTGGCCCTACCCGTCAGCTGATTTTGTAGGCAAGCAGGGAAAGATTCGTGATCTCCCAGGCTGGGAGGGAGGAAAAGGTGGCATGCCCTGCCTGTGAAGCACTCTGGGTGAAGCAGTGCTTCACGAGATGGAAGGAAATCACGAGGCAAGAACAAAGAAGCAGCAAGAGAAGGCAGACGCCTCCTGATCCCTTGTACCCTGGCACGGGGCCAGATTCAGGGTTTTCAGAAACAGGTGGAAAATTCCACAAAATGAGTTGATTTTCTTTTTCCCAAACAAAACTCTGATTCAGTCCACGTGAATTAGGTTCAAGGTGGTGGTTCGTATTTCTGTTTGAGAATGTTTGTTTTTAAAGTCCTTAAGGCCCACAAAAAGGTCTCCGATGGTCAAGGACTCCAAAGGTGGCCACAGGTCCCAGGGCCTTGACTCCCAAGAACTTAGGAGTCAGGACTGAGAAGGAAGCCCCCCTCCATCCCTGGACTGTTGTGGTCATGCTGCTCCCGTGCCTGGCCTGGAGCTGGGCTCTGAGCTGGCCCATGGGGTGTCCTGGGTCAGGGCAGCCACTGAATATGTAGTAGAAGTTAGGACAGAAGGAAGCCGGGTAGGAGGCTAGCTTAGGAGAGAGCCCAAACCTGACAAGTTGCTAAAGGGAAGTGGCTGGTGTTGGGGCTCTTCAGGGAGAGATGCAGGGGGAAGGAAGGGGCAGAGGCTCTGTATCTGTCGGATTCTCAGCAGCTTTACTTAGAACCCCTGGGGCTCTCTGGAGGTAGAGTTCCTTGGATGGGAAGCTGAATGGTTTCTCAGAACTTGGTGGTTTTCTCTGAACGTATTCTCAGAACTCCAAGCCCCCATATTGGATTCTGTCCACTCTCTATGGTTTTCTGGGAGTTAGGATGGCCATATCCTTTTAAATTTTTTGTTCCTCAGGGACTAGAGAATAATTCTCATCCTTCCAAATAAAATTTCCTCTCCTCATTTACATATTATTTATTCATTTGTCTATTAACTCATTCATCTTTCAACATCAAATCTCTGGATTCAATGAGATACTATTTGAAAGCCTACTTTGAGGCTTATTAGGAACCCATAAAGAAGAAGTCATCTGTTTTTTTTTTTTTTTTTTCTGCTACACTGATCAACTTGTGGAATCTTAGTTCTAGACCAGGGATTGAACTCAGGTCTTTGGCAGTGAAAGTGTAGAGTTTTAACCACTGGACTACCAGGGATTTCCCAAGAAAAGGTCATCTTAGACTTGATTTTTTTCAGCTAATCTTCTGAGGCTTTGTATTTCCCAGGTT
Source organism: Bubalus kerabau (assembly GCF_029407905.1). Taxonomy (NCBI): domain Eukaryota; kingdom Metazoa; phylum Chordata; class Mammalia; order Artiodactyla; family Bovidae; genus Bubalus; species Bubalus kerabau. The sequence continues at coordinate 124,995,981 of NC_073628.1, read as the reverse complement.
ATGACCTGGGAAGGTCTGATCAAGGCTCTGATCAAGATAGGATTATTGGAAAACAGAGGTGTATTGATGTCTTAGCTAGAAATATTGGATGCCAAGCAAACATGACCAAAGCTTTTCTCATTAATTTTTTTCAAGCTGTCTTGTGGCCTCAGTTGTGGGACTTTATTTTGTGGAATTTCCCTAATAGAGACAGAGTGAAGTGAAAGTGAAGTCGCTCACTCGTGTCCGACTCCTAGCGACCCCATGGACTGCAGCCTACCAGGCTCCCCTGTCCCTGGGATTCTCCAGGCAAGACCACTGGAGTGGGTTGCCATTTCCTTCTCCAATGTATGAAAGTGAAAAGTGAAAGTGAAGTCGCTCAGTCATATCCGACTCCTAGCGACCCCATGGACTGCAGCCTACCAGGCTCCTCCGTCCATGGGATTTTCCAGGCAAGAGTACTGGAGTGGGGTGCCATTGCCTTCTCCAAATAGAGACAGAAGAGGCACTCATTTGCATTTTCTCCATGAAGGTCAGAGCCATGTGGTCTGATCATGTGTCTCCATAAGTCAAAGCAGCAAATACAGAGGAGCTTAACTGAAGTGAGCTAAGATGATGTGTTTCACGGACTTTGTGAGATCTCTGAAAAGCTCCAGAAATTTATCTTGTTGTGTTAGACTCCAACTAGCAGTTAGTAACCTAAATCTGATAGATGCCTGGCACTTCGTAGTTGACAAAGCCCTGCCAGGAAGACTGATCTCATTTGAGTCTCACAGTAGGGCTGATATTATTATTTCTCCTCACTTTATGGTGAAGAAATGGGCTCAATGGCTTATCCAGAGTCAGACCATTGGTTTTGGACATTGTCAGGGTTCAGACCCAGGGCTGCTGGCCCAGACCCCACATTGTGTTACTGGCCCAGATGGTGCTGTCCTGATGCTATCGCTGCAACTCCTGACCTCACCCCCTGGCTTTCCCTCAGCAGATTTGCAGGGCTTCAGAGGTGCTTTGAGCAGGAGGTGCAGCTGGGGAGAAATGAAATACCTGGGCATGAGTAGAGAGGAAGGAAAGGGAACCATGGGGCGAGGTGGCAGCAGTGGGGTATGTAACTGGGTTATTGATTTCTCATTTTTTATTCCTTCTAATGCCAAGTTGGCCTTGGTGTTTTATCAAGCATCTGGGTGGCCCCATCTCTCACTTTCTAATCGTTGGCTTTTCCTCTCTGTATGGAGAGCCAACCCATTTGGAGAGATCCATTTCTCCTCTGGCTTTGCTCTGCATTGGGGAAAGATTACGACTCCAAGCAACTTTTGGTCTTGTTTTTATTTTTATTAAAGAAAGTAAGGTAATAATTTTTTAACTTTGGAAAATTTGGAAAAATACAGAAAAATATCAAAAAGAAAAACAAAAAATCAGTTACATTCTGCCCACTTGGATAATATTTGGTTATATCTTCTTCCAGCCATTGGTCAATTTCTTCTTTTCTCTCTGCTGTTTCTAATTGCATACACCAGATAAGCATTTTATCCTACGAGTTAGGGTGCAAATTAATTCCCCAGTGTATATGATTTAAGAAATATTCTCCTGTTTTCCTGTGGTCTTACAGAGCATGCTTTTCCCCCCTTATCTCCCACCTTATTCCACAGTGTAGTTTTATCATAATTTTTAAACTAACCCCCTGCTTTTGGACATGAAAGTTGTTTCTGATTTTCCCCTGTTATAAATAGACCACTTCCTCCCAGCTGGTCACTCAGCTCTGGGCTCCTGCTTTGCTCTTTGTCACTGAACCTTCAGCCGGTGCCCCATTTCTGGGAACTGTTCCTGCGTGGTTCCCTGCTCGGGGCCTCAGGTCCTTCCAGGGACTGGAGTCCTGTCTCTGATATCCAGTCTCTCCCTGGCTGGCTCTCTGTCACCGGCTGCCAGACAAGCCATGTGGGGTGCTGACACCCCCTCTCTCGCCTGCCACTCGACACTCCTGGGGCGGCCATCTGCCTGGCCCGGCTCCAGGAGGCGTGTCGCATCTTTAGGTCTTGATTTTCCCTGCTCGGGGTGTGATCTCGGGCCTTGGAGGGAGACAAGAGGGTCCAGCCAGCACTTGGGAAGGGAAGGGGAGGGGTGTGCAAACGCGTGAGTGAGTGGGGGTGGGCGGGCAGTGGCTGATGGAAGGGGTGGCTTACCGGGGTGGGTGGGGAGAGCAGGGATCCAGGACATACTAGACAATTTAAAGTCTCCCTCCCACCCCCGTTCTTTCTCATATCTGGGCCCTGGATATCATGTTACTCGGCTTGGAACATTCTTTCCTTTCAGCCCAACTAACAAATCCTCATCCTTCAGGTCTCAAGCTTAGATCAGAGATCCCCCAGCTTTCACAAGCTTTGCAGCCAAGAGAAATCCCAGAATAATTTAGTTATTCTGATTAAGTACTAGGGTCTGAACAATGTAGTGTTAAGTCCATACCCGAATGACTTAGTAACCGTTTGAAAAGTAACCTCACATATAGAAAGAGATACAGTATTTAAAATTCATTCTTAAATAAGCACAGTTACCTGCTCATGGCATGTACAGAGCTGCTGGCCAGTATCCACCTTCTTGAACCTTAGGGTCAGATTAGGCACTGCACTGATTTTTTTATGCAAGTACCTCTTTTATCACAGCAAATGCTGAAAAGCCAGCTTTCTAGATGCATCCTTGCAAGAAATGCGGTGTGATCTAGTGTGGAAAGAGATACCACCTCAAGCCAGTGGGTCGAGTTGTGTCCAGCACACGGAGGGTAGTGCTGTGTGACCCCTGAAGACCTCAAATATCCACGGAGCCCAATGAGTTTGTTGTGATGGACTGAGCTCTTCCGGGCTCATCACCCAGCATTGTCTGCTTACTTGTCTCTCTCCCGTTTCCTTAGTTTAAACCCCCAGGACAGGCAGCGTATCTGTCTAGTTTATCTAGAAGAGTGCTGCCACTTAGGAGGCGCCCAATACATGCTCATGCAGTGGAGGCATTGTTGTGGTTCAGTCACTCAGTCGTGTCCAACTCTTTGTGACCCCATGGACTGTAGCCCGCCAGGCTGCTCTGTCCGTGGGATTTCCCAGGCAAGACTACTGGAGTGGGTTGCCATTTCCTTCTCCAGGGGATCTTCCCGACCTAGGGATCGAACCTACGTCTCTTGCATTGGCTGGTGGATCCTTTGCTGCTCAGCCACCTGGGGAGCCCAGTGGAAGAATGGAGCCCATTAGCTTTGCATGCCTGATCTCCTTACAGGGGGAAGGTTGGAGGATTTAGAGGTAAATTAGCTGAAGTGCTGGTTTGGTGAGAGCAAGGACAACATTTCCAATTTAAAGGGCTCTGGTGGAGGATGAGAGGGAATCATCAAGGTTGTATCAGAGGACATGTACAGATGCTGAGAAGGATGCTGCCGATTACGGAATGAGGGTGAGGGAGTGCAAACCATGATAAGAAAAGCCCAAAGAGAGGATGAAAAGAAGATTGCACAAGAGGTCAAGACAGATAATGAGAAACGCTTCCCTTACATAAGGAATGTCCGCTCAGGGAGGACGGTGGCAGTGCCCCCTCCAAGACCTAGCAAAAGCAATTTATTGACAGACATGGTTTCTGAAAATTAAATGGATCTTTGCCTTAGTATGCTCACAAAAGAAGGGCAGGGGACAGATCCACAAAGACACAAATTTCCCAAGGGACAGAGAGGAACTATCATGGAAGACAAGACGGGTGAGTGGAGAAGGGGGAAAAAACAACAACAACAAAAACACTTTATTTTCATAGCATGGCTATGACCTTCGGGGCTGGCAAACGGTCCAAAAGGGACATCAATTGAGGAAACCAATCTCTTATCGCTGGCCCTGCTGGCCCCAAAGCTGCCAAGTGTTTGGTGCCCACATCAGTCCCCGGGGACTCATTTGGTCACATTCTGTTCCTGGGTCTGGGGCGAACTGCTCCAAACAGGCTTCCTTGCCAAGTCAGGGCAGCGAGAAAGCTGCACTTTTGAAGTTGCTATTAGTGTCTTCCTCAGCTGATTCTGTAAGGTATTGTTTTCCGGTAAAGGAGGAATAAGGGAAATACTTAAACAATAACTGCTCTGAGGGAATGTGTACAGGGAAATCATTATCTCTTATTGTGCCAATAAGTTTCAAGGCACCAAGCCAAGCTTTTCTTCAGCTGATGGAGGCCAGGCTGCAGCTCTGAGGTCGAAACATGTACCAAGGAGGGAGTTTGAGCGCCATGCCTCCCAGAGACTCCCAATCTGTCAGAGGTGAATTTGCCACCAACTGTTTCTCTCCTAGCGGGGATTGTGGTTTTGTATTCTGTTTTTCAAGAAGAGAACAGACATTCTTACACTGGCAATAGAACATGAGATCTGATGTTACCGAGCTCTTGTTCTGTGCTAGGCGCTGGAATCGCCACTTGGTGTATAATCTCATTTAAAACTCATTAAACAGCCATCTCCATTTACAAATGAGGGATCTGAGAGCAGAATTCACCCCAGGCCAGCTTGTTTGAGAGCTTAGGTTTTTGCCTGGGGAGTGATGCTGAGACTATCCAGCCAGCCCAGTTAGTCTGCCTGTTTCCTGAGCACGTATTATGGGTGAAGCGTGTTTTCAGCATTGACTTGGCCAAGCAGAGAAGAACGATGTGCTTTCCTCTGGATCCTCCCCTCAAGGAATTTACTGGGAACACAAATCTAACTGGGAAGAAACAGGCATCAAATGAGGAGCTAAACTGGCCAAGCTGGAAATACGTATGATTTCAGAAAAAGTTTTAGGGGTGTGGCTCTATTATTGCAAATTGGAAAATTGATCTCAGATTTCAGGGAAAAAAGAAAATAAGATACATACCCTTAGAATGATATAGTCTTAGAGGAACAAAGGATTTGGAAATTTAGTAGAATCCTTTGTTTTTTTTTTAAGAGGAGGAAATTAGGGGCCAGGATGGTTGTCGCATGGTTTTCCTGGTAGGTGTCCATCACTAGTATTCTGTATTCCAACATTTGCAACTAACTTCCAGACTGACTCATGACTCCCAGTCTGCCTGACGAGGCTGGAGAACATGGGGTGTGTGGGGGGGACAGCAGTGAAGCTCTTGCCCAGCTTCTTAGGCAAGGCTGTGTGGATGAGGTAGGGCCAGTGAGCAGGAGGAAGCCCATACTAGGGGAAATAATACTAAGATTGTTGTTGTTTGGTAGCTAAGTCATGTCTGGCTCTTTGTGACCCCATGGACTGCAGCAAACCAAGTTTTCTTGTCCTGCACTATCTCCCAAAGTTTGCTCAAACTCAGGTCCATCAAGTCGGTGATACTATCCAGCTATCTCATCCTCTCAGCCTTTTCCTCCTGCCCTCAATATTTCCAAGCATCAGGGTCTTTTCCAATGAACTGGCTCTTCACACCAGGTGGCCAAATTATTGGAGCTTCAGCATCCATCCCTCCAATGAGTATTCAGGGTTGATTTCCTTTATGATTGACTGGTTTGATCTCCTTGTTATCCAAGGGATTCTCATGAGTTTTCTCTAGCATCACAATTTGAAAGCATCAATTCTTTGCTGCTTAGCCTTCTTTTGGAAAAGGAAATGGCAACCCACTCCAGTATTCTTGCCTGGAAAATTCCATGGACAGAGGAACCTAGCGGGCTACAGTCCATGGGGTCACAAAGAGTCGGGCACAACTGAACACATTAGCAGCAGCCTTCTTTATAGTCCAACTCTCACATCCGTATGTGACTACTGGAAAAACCATAGCTGTGACTAGATGGACCTTTGTTGGCAAAATGATGTCTCTGCTTTTTAATACGCTGTCTAGGTTTGTTATAATTTTTCTTCCAAGGAGCAAGTGTCTGTTAATTTCATGGCTACAGTCACCATCTGCAGTGATTTTGGAGCCCAAGAAAATAAAGTCTGTCACTGTTTCCACGTTTTCCCATCTATCTGCCATGAAGTGATGGAACCAGATGCCATGATCTTAATTTTTTGAATATTGAGTTTTAAGCCAGGTTTTTCACTTTCCTTTTTCACTCTCATCAGGAGGCTCTTTAGTTCCTTTTCACTTTCTGCCATTATAGTGGTATCATCTGAATATCTGAGCTTGTTGATATTTCTCCTGGCAATCTTGATTCCAGCTTGTGAGTCATCCAGCCCAGCCTTTTGCATAATGTACTCTGCATAGAAATTGAATAAGCAGGGTGACAATAAAATGCCTTGACTTACTCCTTTCCCAATTTTGAACCAGTCTGTTGTTCCATGTCTGGATCTAACTGTTACTTCTTGAACCCATACAGGTTTCTCAGGAAACGGGTAAGGTGGTCTGGTATTCCCATCTCTTTAAGACTTTTCTATGGTTTGTTGTGATCCACACAGTCAAAGGCTTTAGCCTAGTCAATGAAGCAGAAGTAGATATTTTTCTGGAATTCTCTTGCTTTTTCTGTGATCCAATGGATGTTGGCAATTTGGTCTTTGGTTCCTCTGCCTTTTCTAAATCCAACTTGAACATCTGGATGTTCTTGGTTCACGTACTGCTAAAGTTTAGGTTGAAGAATTTTGAGCATTACCTTGCTATCATGCGAAATGAGTGCAATTGTATGGTAGTTTGAACATTCTTTGGCATTGCCTTTCTTTGGGATTGGAATGAAAACTGACCTTTTCCAGTCCTGTGATCACTGCTGAGCTTTCTAAATTTGCTGGCAAATTGAGTGTAGCACTTTAACAGCATCATCTTTTAAGATTTGAAATAGCTTAGCTGGGATTCCATCACTTCCACTAGCTTTGTTCATAGTAATGCTTCCTAAGGCTCACTTCGCTTCATACTCCAGGATGTCTGGCTCTAGGTGAGTGACCATACCATGGTTAATCGGGTCATTAAGACCTTTTTGACAAATCTAGATGATAAGATGGTTGGATGGCATCATCAACCCAATGGACATGAGTTTGAGCAAACTCTGGGAGATAGTGAAGGACAGGGAAGGCTGCAGTCCATGGGGTCACAAACAGTCAGACACAACTGAACAACTGAACAACAAACGACAAGACCTTTTTGTGTGTAGTTCTTCTGTGTTTTCTTGCCATCTCTTCTTAATCTCTTCTGCTTCTCTTAGGGCCTTGCCATTTCTGTCCTTTATTGTGTCTGTCTTTGCAAAAAATATTGCCTTGGTATCTCCAGTTTTCATGATAGGATGCTAGTCTGCTATTTGGAAGAGTTTCTAGAACACTGATCATGGTTATACCATTATAATAAGAGATGCTTTCTTCTCCTGTCTCAACATTCAGACATGTCAGTTGCCAGCAGTTCTCATCTGCATCTTAGTGCTTGATTTCTAATTTGAATAAGAGGCATCTGGGCTTAACTGGCATTCCTTCCAATCTCAGTTTTCTGATACTCAGGGGAGTATCTCAATCTTCTATCCTTTAGGTCTTAGCTGGCTTGCTGAAAGGAGGTTGTTGAGATGGTTTGGTTTTAGGCACTAGATAGACAGCTTGCTTCCCTCTGCTCTCCCCAAATACCTTTATGTTCAGAAGTTGCCTGCTGGACATCGTGCCTTTGGAGATTCCTTCCCCGGGCTAAGTGCACCATCTCCCTGTTGAAAATGAAGACCCTTAGGAGCTTCAGTGTTTGTGTGAAGTAACCAATTAGATATTTTCACAGGGAGAGAGAGATAATGAAAGTATCTGCATGGGGAGGAAGGGGGTGGTGTGGGGAGCTGGGGTGAATGAACCAGGATCTTCAGCAGCTCATAGCACTCAGGTCACTACAGGGAAAAGTCAGGTGGGTCTGCTTGGCTTTTCTAAGAGCATCTTGTAAATATTGCTTCCCTGGGAAGGCCACCCTCCCAGCCGCCCAGGAAAAATGCAGCTTTGTGATTAGGCTGAGGCCCCAGGGCTGCTCCAGGAATCCAAACATCAGAAGGTACAGAAGGGAAATGACACTTGGAAAGTGGGATTCCACGGTGGCGACAGGACGCAGGGTTCATGCGTAGATTACGTCAAAGGCCACGCGGGTATGGCTTCCTCATGGAAACACAAACCTGGACCCAGGGAGAGACATGTTTAGACTTTTAATAAGTTTTTCCTGCTTATAAAAGCAACCCTGAATCATTCTAGGAGAAACCCAAAAATATAAAGAAAAAGAATTCCTCATCCAGAATTTCGTTTAACATAAACACAGTTAATATCTTTGTGATTTTCCTGTCTTTTACATACATACATATCTCATATTCATATTTTAAATCTTATATTTATGCTATATATTTTGTAACTTGCTTCTAAATTAATATTGTATTGAGCATATTTTTGCTAAAATTCTTCATTAAGTAACATGCTATGCTATGCTCAGTCATTTCAGTTGTGTCTGACTCTGTGCGACCCCATAGACGGCAGCCCACCAGGCTCCCCCGTCCCTGGAATTCTCCAGGCAAGAACACTGGGGTGGGTTGCCATTTCCTTCTCCAATGCATGAAAGTGAAAAATGAAAGTGAAGTCGTTCAGTCGTGTCCGACTCTTTGCGACCCCATGGACTGCAGCCTACCAGGCTCCTCCATCCCTGGGATTTTCCAGGCAAGAGTACTGGAGTGGGGTGCCATTGCCTTCTCCATAATGTAACATAGATTTACTAAAATAATTTAAAAATACTTACTCATATGGTATCCCATAATTCACTTACTACTTCCGCATTGTTTAGCATTTAGGTTTTTTTAATTTCTAGACGACGGAAGATGAGGTGGTTGGATGACATCACCGACTCAATGGACATGAGTTTGGGTAAACTCTGGGAGTTGGTGATGGACAGGGAGGCCTGGCGTGCTGCAGTCCATGGGATCACAAAGAGTCAGACATGACTGAACGACTGAACTAAACTGAATTTCTAGATGCATAAATATTTGTTAACATTTCTAACATTTGTTTAGGTTAGATTTATAGACTTGGAATTATTGAAACAACATCGATTTGTTAGTTTGCAGTAAAAAAAATTTAAAAAAGAACAGGGAGAGATAAAAGTGATATAGAAAGAAAAGAAGGAGAGAATGAAGGAGAGGAAGGGAGAGAGACAGAGAATAAAATATCCTTAATTCCACTACCTAAAGGCATCCATCCCTAATATTCTTGTGGCCTGAGGCAAGAGTATGAATTAAGGTCCACGTACCATATTTGGAAAGTTGAGAAAGTCTAAATACTTAGAGGCTATAAATTCAGCTGACAAACTATTAGATGCGATCTCTTCTGTGCTTACCCTTGAGACAAACTGAAAGTACAGGTTCAGATTTACAGTTTTTGGCCTCCTTGAATTCTCAAACCAGAGTCTGGGAGCCTGGAGAGAGCGGACCCTGGACACTCCCTTTCTTGTCCCAGGCATGACTCACGCCTTCACCTGGAGGGTCCTTGTGTGCCTGTGAGGACACTGCAGTCAGTCCCAGGCTCAGGTACCACCCACACCTGGGCAAACAGCTCCTTCCTGACCACTTGCTGGGTCTGGGGTGTGCTCATCAGTAATACAATTTACCTTCAGTGAAAGGACCCAGAAAGAAGCTTATGCAGCCTGGGAAATGGGAATTCCAGGGTCCAGGATTTTAGAAGGAGAAGGAGCTAGGGCTTCGGGTGGTTTCATCCCTATGGCCTTGGAGAGTCCCTGCCTCATGCAAGCGGCAGGATGGAGAAGGGCTGGAGTGAAACCTTCTAAGATATGGGGCTTAGGAAGCACCCGGGCCTAAGGGTAGTACAGAGTCAAAGAATATTAGAACTAAAAGTTGGGAATATATCCTTCCAGATACATTTCCACACTCACCCGTACCTGTACACCCACAGATAAGATTATTTTGTATAAGCTATTTTATAATCATCTTTATAACCCGAGATATTGTGAACATATTTCCAGGTTATTCAATGCATACACATGAACACTTTTACTCAGATTTTGTAGAGCATCTTCCAGTAAGGGTCTCATCACCAATACCTTGTTTTAATCCACATTCTTGCTCACACCCAGCATTTTCATGTCGGTTTAATTGCTAATGTGGGAAGCAAAAATTTTAAAAAATGACATTTTAACGTTGAGTCATAGTTTGAACACTTTTCCGTGTATTCGTGAACCAGTTTGTTTTGTTTGCTTCATTGTCTCTTTGCATCCTTGGCCTGGTTATTCAGGAGGTGTTAGAGAGTGCCTCTGAAGCCTGAAGAAAGGAGAGAAGGCAGAGGGCTATTGATGGATGAGGAGCTGGGGTGCCCTGTCCTCACTGTTGGTCAAGAACTATTGCTTTGCTGAGGAGTACGGAGGCATGCAAGAGTCTGCAAAGGGATGCCGGAGCAACCAGGTGTCTCTGTGTAGGAGCCAGGAGGATATTGGGCTAAAGCTCCTACTATCAGCGGCATAAGACCTGATTCCACAGAGGAAATGCTACTCTTTGGGCATCTTTGTTGTTCAGTCACTCAGTCATGTCTGACTCTTTGCAACCTCATGGACTGCAGCATGCCAGCTTTCCCTGTCCTTCACTATCTCTGGAGGTTGCTCAAACTCATGTCCATTGAGTCTATGATGCCATCCAACCATCTCCTCCTCTCTCACCACCTTCTCTTCCTGCCCTCAATCTTTCCCAGTGGAGGAAAAGACTTCCAGAGTCTTTTCCAATGAGTCAGCTCTTCATATCAGGTGACCAAAGTATTAGAGCTTCAGCATCAGTCCTTCCAATGAATATCTCACGTCCATTGAGTTGATGATGGCATTCAACCATGTCATCCTAGGGCTTCCTATATCACAGTTCTGTTCTTCTCCTCCAGGAATATAGAATTTGGTTTGTGATCTTGAAGTTTACTTGGATTGGGGCAGGTGTTTATGGTCTGGAACACACTTCCCAGGGCAGGAATTGTTTCAATGCTTTCCTCATCATGATTTGCAGGAAGACAATGTATGACAGTTGTAGGCTGATGACCATGTGCCAGGTATTCAGATAGGGAAAGGGTCACTCTCTGAGAGTTAATTTGCTTCAGGGAGTCCTATTTGTTTGTGCAAGAAGGACTCCACAGATCTAGCAGCTGGAGTCACCAGATTTGCCAGCAGGAGCAAGTTAGGCTCTGTCCTGTTTGCGAGCCCATCTGCGGGAATGCGTAGACCAGCCATCTCCAAAGACGTGTGAAGCATTTGTTCTGTATAATGACTGTCTTCTTGGGTTGCCTATAGGGGTTGACACCATAAATTCCTTTATAATGTCTTGTATTGCTTCCTCCATGAATCTTCCCTGACAGCCTTAAAGGCTCCTTGGGAGTAGGTCTGTTTGATTCTTTCTCAGCTCTGTGGGCAGTGGGGCCAGAGAAGGCTGCTTAGTCCAGTCTTGTTATCTTTTATGAGGCGGGAGCTCCATTTGTGTAACACACCTGGCCCCTTCTGCCTCCTCACTCATTGTTCTCCAGGAAAGAAGGGATGACTCATCTGCTTCATCACTTTGAGAGAAATTCCTCCTTCCTTCCTCTTGGGATCCGGCCGCCCACATGAAGCAGGAGTTCTGCTCTGTCTCTCTCCCTCCTGCCCTCCATGCCTTGGATTTTACAAGTCAGGCTACCTATGTGTGTCCTTTGGGGAAGGGCTGGTTGAGGAGTAAACTTGACATTGAGGACTTATCCTGTCAACTCCATAGGATCTGTCACTAATATCTTAAAGTGGACTATTTTCTAATGAGTATTTATCAGATTGCTCTTACTCCAAGAAATGATAGGAAGCATTATCAGGGAAATAAAAGGAGGCTATAGTCTTGTAAAATTGGAAAGATCTATGTTAGACAGAATGTGGTCCACTGGAGAAGGGAATGGCAAACCACTTCAGTATTCTTGCCTTGAGAACCCCTTGAACAGTATGAAAAGGCAAAATGATAGCATACTGAAAGAGAAACTCCCCAGGTCAGTAGGTGCCCAGTACGCTACTGGAGATCAGTGGAGAAATAACTCCAGAAAGAATGAAGGGATGGAGCCAAAGCAAAAACAATACCCAGCTGTGGATGTGACTGGTGATAGAAGCAAGGTCTGATGCTGTAAAGAGCAATATTGCATAGGAACCTGGAATGTCAGGTCCATGAATCAAGGCAAATTGGAAGTGGTCAAACAAGAGATGGCAAGAGTGAATGTCGGCATTCTAGGAATCAGTGAACTGAAATGGACTGGAATGCGTGAATTTAACTCAGATGACCATTATATCTACTACTGCAGGCAGGAATCCCTCAGAAGAAATGGAGTGGCCATGATGGTCAACAAAAGAGTCCAAAATGCAGTACTTGGATGCAATCTCAATTCGACGGAATGATCTCTGTTCGTTTCCAAGGCAAACCATTCAATATCACAGTAATCCAAGCCTATGCCCCAACCAGTAACGCTGAATAAGTTGAAGTTGAACAGTTCTATGAAGACCTACAAGACCTTTTAGAACTAACACCCCAAAAAGATGTCCTTTTCATTATAGGGGACTGGAATGCAAAAGTAGGAAGTCAAGAAACACCTGAAGTAACAGACAAGTTTGGCCTTGGAATACGGAATGAAGCAGGGCAAAGGCTAATAGAGTTTTGTCAAGAAAATGCACTAGTCATAACAAACACCCTCTTCCCACAACACAAGAGAAGACTCTATACATGGACATCACCAGATGGTCAACACCGAAATCAGATTGATTATATTCTTTGCAGCCAAAGATGGAGAAGCTCTATACAGTCAGCAAAAACAAGACCAGGAGCTGACTGTGGCTCAGACCATGAACTCCTTATTGCCAAATTCAGACTTAAATTGAAGAAAGTAGGGAAAACCACTAGACCATTCAGGTATGACCTAAATCAAATCCCTTATGATTATACAGTGGAAGTGAGAAATAGATTTAAGGGCCTAGATCTGATAGAGTGCCTGATGAACTATGGACTGAGGTTCGTAACATTGTACAGGAGACAGGGATCAAGACCATCCCCATGGAAAAGAAATGCAAAAAGGCAAAATGGCTGTCTGGGGAGGCCTTACAAATAGCTGTGAAAAGAAGAGAAATGAAAAGCAAAGGAGAAAAGGAAAGATATAAACATTTGAATGCAGATTTCCAAAGAATAGCAAGAAGAGATAAGAACAGCTTCTTCAGCGATCAGTGCAAAGAAATAGAGGAAAACAACAGAATGGGAAAGACTAGAGATCTCTTCAAGAAAATCAGAGATACCAAAGGAACATTTCATGCAAAGATGGGCTCGATAAAGGACAGAAATGGTATGGACCTAACAGAATCAGAAGATATTAAGAAGAGATGGCAAGAATACACAGAAGAACTGTACAAAAAGATCTTCATGACCCAGATAATCATGATGGTGTGATCACTCACCTAGAGCCAGACATTCTGGAATGTGAAGTCAGTGGGCCTTAGAAAGCATCACTATGAACAAAGCTAGTGGAGGTGATAAAATTCCAGTTGAGCTATTCCAAATCCTGAAAGATGATGCTGTGAAAGGGCTGCACTCAATATGCCAGCAAATTTGGAAAACTCAGCAGTGGCCACAGGACTGGAAAAGGTCAGTTTTCATTCCAATCCCAAAGAAAGGCAAAGCCAAAGAATGCTCAAACTACCGCACAATTGCACTCATCTCACATGCTAGTAAAGTAATGCTTAAAATTCTCCAAGCCAGGCTTCAGCAATATGTGAACCGTGAACTTCCTGATGTTCAAGCTGGTTTTAGAAAAGGCAGAGGAACCAGAGATCAAATTGCCAACACCCACTGGATCATGGAAAAAGCAAGAGAGTTCCAAAAAAAACATCTATTTCTGCTTTATTGACTATGCCAAAGCCCTTGCCTGTGTGGATCACAATAAACTGTGGAAATTCTGAAAGAGATGGGAATACCAGACCACCTGACCTGCCTCTTGAGAAATTTGTATGCAGGTCAGTTAGAACTGGACATGGAACAACAGACTGGTTCCAAATAGGAAAAGGAGTTCGTCAAGACTGTATATTGTCACCCTGTTTATTTAACTTATATGCAGAGTACATCATGAGAAACGCTGGGCTGGAAGAAACACAAGCTGGAATCAAGGTTTCCAGGAGAAATATCAATAACCTCAGATATGCAGATGACACCACCCTTATGGCAGAAAGTGAAGAGGAACTAAAAAGCCTCTTGATGAAAGTGAAAGTGGAGAGTGAAAAAGTTGGCTTAAAGCTCAACATTCAGAAAACGAAGATCATGGCATCCAGTCCCACCACTTCATGGGAAATAGATGGGGAAGCAGTGGAAACAGTGTCAGACTTTATTTTTCTGGGCTCCAAAATCACTACAGATGGTGACTGCAGCCATGAAATTAAAAGACACTTACTCCTTGGAAGGAAACTTATGACCAACCTAGATAGAATATTCAAAAGCAGAGACATTACTTTGCCAACAAAGGTCCGTCTAGTCAAGGCTATGGTTTTTCCAGTGGTCATGTATGGATGTGAGAGTTGGACTGTGAAGAAAGCTGAACACTGAAGAATTGATGGTTTTGAACTGTGGTGTTGGAGAAGACTCTTGAGAGTCCCTTGGACTGCAAGGAGATCCAACCAGTCCATTCTAAAGGAGATCAGCCCTGGGATTTCTTTGCAAGGACTGATGCTAAAGCTGAAAGTCCAGTACTTTGGCCACCTCATGCGAAGAATTGACTCATTGGAAAAGACTCTGATGCTAGGAGGGATTGGGGGCAGGAGGAGAAGGGGACGACAGAGGATGAGATAGCTTGATGGCATCACTGACTCGATGGACATGAGTCTGAGTGAACTCAGGGAGTTGGTGATGGACAGGGAGGCCTGGCATGCTGCGATTCATGGGGTCGCAAAGAGTCGGACACGATTGAGCGACTGATCTGATCTGATCTGATGTTAAAGTTAAACCAGTCTATATCCTGCAGGACTTCTCAGGGCCTTGAGTATAATGTGCATTTTGGATCATATAGGGAGGTTGGGGACTATGGGATGGGATGGTATTTAGTCCCTTATTAGCTGCTGCTGCTGCTAAGTCACTTCGGTTGTGTCTGACTCTGTGCGACTCCATAGACAGCAGCCCACCAGGCTCTGCCGTCCCTGGGGTTCTCCAGGCAAGAACACTGGAGTAGGGTGCCATTGCCTTCTCTGCCCTAATTAGCTATTGGGGCTAATTAGCAAAGTTGCTCCTTTGGCTAAAACTAGTGTTCCTCATATCTGTCTTAAAGTGTTTGATGTTTCTCAGAACCTGCAGTGAAAGGCTGCAATTTACAATCATAGCCATCAAGCTGGAATCTGACCACGATGGAGAAATGTCGTCACTAGGATAGATATAAAGTTTGTGGCAGGGAAGGAGCCCCATGGCATTCACAGTACAGGCTCCTTCCTGGAGAGACCTCAGCAGTAGAAGGGCTAGGAGATGAGACAACAATCATGTGAAGAATTTGTGCAGAGGCCAGTTGGATGGACCAGACCACAGACAGATGCAGAAGTAGAGGGAAGGCTTACTTCTATCTCTTCAGCTGCTTCAGCTGAAAATCCCTGGGTCAGTGGTAGTCCAGGTGTGTGTCCTGGGTCAGAAGCATCAGCGTCACCTGGGAACTTGTTGGAAATGCAAGTTTGTGGCCCCACGCCAGATCTTCTGAATCAGACACTCTAGTGGTGGGGCCCAACAATGTGGTTTAACAAGTCTCTGGACGATTCTGATACATGCTCAAGTTTGAGAACCTCTTGGTTTATTGTAATACCCCAGTCTGTATTCTGATTCAGTAAGAACCTCTACATTTCTACAATCAATGACTCTGGTCGCTACTAGTTTTAAGACAAATCTTATGAATAAAGGGACTGCAGAAATTTGAAAAACCATATAGCGTAGAGGGAAGAACTGAGGCCTTGAGATAAGAGATGCCAGTTAAAGCATTGGTTGCTGAGGATCTTCAACAATTCATTTCATTTTCCTTATCAATAAAGTGGGGGGATTAAAACCTGCCCTGCATGGCTCATGGGATTGTATAAAAGGAAATTGAAAATGTAAGTAAAGTTACTGGACAATTTGTAAAGTACTTTGTATGTGTTGAGAGTGATGTTGGATCAATGCTCATTGAATCTGATTTAGGCAAAATGCAGTCTCCATTTCCAATTGATAATTATAGTCTGAGTACAAAATCCAAAGTTGTTTTGGATTCAGGCATTGCTTTTCCACTGAGGCTTCACCTTAAAATAATCACTGGGGTTTTATTGAGACTATTGGGAGATCTTTCCCTCCAACATCTGTCATTAAGTATATTTGCTTTGTCAAGGGAAAATGTAAAATATCTCTGTCAAATTATTCTGGATGTCATCTTTAGCTTCTCCTTTAGATAATAAAATGAATATGTAGTTTCTACTTTTTAATGCCATTTTCTAAACCCATGGTGATGAGGATGAAGGAAATCAATACAGCTTTCCCCCAGGATGGTGACTGTCTTCACTGCATTGATTGCTCATGTCATCAGCAAATAACTGGCTTTCTAACTCAACTGTCCCCAGCCACCCTCAGAAGGCATTCGTTGAGTAGAATTCAATAAGATGGTAGCACATTTTTACTTGGCCAGGTGTTATTATGAATGGTGGACATGAGCGAAGTTGTTTTTAGGAGTAAGAGGAACCAGGTAGAATAACTGTTGAGGTAATTCTGTCTGTCCCAGATGGTACCACCTGGCCTTACTGTACTAGACTCTCCACCACCAGATCATTCTTCCTGTCGGTTAATCTTTGTTGCTCCTTACTGTCCACCATGAAAAGGTAGCACTGGCATCACCCACCTCCTCGAGAGGATAGTTCTGGGGCTAAAGCAAGTTTAGAGCAAGAGCACATGTTCTGGAGCAGGGTGCAGGCTCCAGTTAAGGTGAATTGGGACCGAAAACACGGGGAGCATGTCCAAAGAGACAGTGGTGAGCTTTAAATTCCAGCCACTTGTCAAAGTCATGCGAAACTATCTCTGGCTTTAGTACTGATAGAATAATTGGCAGCAGACAGTGTTGCAGTAAAGATGGATCTATTGGCCTTCTCATATAAAGATGCTCTAATTTTAAAGGCAGTGGACCTCCCGTTGCAAACAAGAGCTTTCGGAGTATGTTTGCTGCACATGAAGCCATAGTGCCTCAATGTCTCTGTGCTAGAATCACATCTCTGGGCAGAGGGTGAGCCGGCTGGTGCCAGAAAGAAGGTGCCCCACTCACCTGGGTGTGTGTGTGTAGCATTAATCTAATGAAACGATAACCACCCCTATGTATGCCGCACTGATATGTTCTGTTCCACTCTGTTTCATTCAGTCGCTAGCTGTGACCTGGTAGGCTGCCTTGCTCCACTGATGGGTCACGGCCCCTACAGTTTGAGAACCACTGCCGCAGAGGATGCATCTTCAGCTCCCTCTGGAACAGCCTGGAGGAGTGGGAGGCCGGGGGTGGGAGGAGCTGGAACTTTAGATAGTCCAGGCGGGCTGCTCCGGGGGTGCTGTGGAGCCAGGAGCACATGGAAGGAACAGTACAGGGGCTCTCGCATTGGCCAATGTCCTCGCTCTGTGGATAAACAGAAGACACCAGCCTTCAGTGCCTGCAATCTGCTATCTTTCAAGAGCTTTCCAACTCAGCCTGAGAGAGGAAGGAAGGAAGGCTTGATGAGAAAGAAGAAAGCAATGTCCTCTGGCCAAAATGCCTCCAGCACTTGCAGGCTGGATGTGGCTAAGGCTTTCTTTCGCCATCAGGATGCCTGTTAAGAGCAAGACATCTTGCAGAAGGGCCAAGACAGAGGGACAAATGATTTGGTGGCACTCAGCCCCCAGCCTGTGTTCCTCCCTAGCAGGTGCCTCCCTCCATCACCGCATGCTCCACAGAACACGCCATCTGGGGGCCTTGATGCAGGAGATGGCTGGGGCTTTGGGAGCCGATTGAGCTGCTGCTAAGACAGAATGTGTCCCTGTGAGAATGTACACTGCGTCCAGGGGGAGGCATCCAGCCTGCTTCCCTTTAAGTCTGGCTCTGCCTGTCTCCATGGGGACTTGGGGGTGGGGAGGTGCAGGGGCAGAAAGTGATTCTCTGCAAGGAGTTGGGTGCCAGGCCACCTCTGTGACTGTTCTGGGGTAGGGAGAGGTCAAACGATTAAAAAAAATTAGTTGGTTAGTTGACTAACTCTAGTTCCAAACCCAGAGTGAGCCAAATGCCTTGTGGGACAGGTGCTCAGAGGAATCCTATTGTCTCAGGTGCCCCTCTGCTCGCCACTGCAGTAGACTGGAGTTTGGTAAAGACAGGGTTGGAAAAGCAGCATCAGCAAAGTGCAAGGCATGGCCCCAGCTTCTAAGGAGCTTACAATCCAATCAGAAAAAGGATATTAAAAACAGAAAGCTATTACTGCACAGTACATGCGAGACTATAAACAAATGCTAAGTGGGCAGGGTGAGGATGATATAGGAGTTCAGGAAAGGGGAGGTCTGAGGATATGTGGGAGCTGAGCTGGTCAGGCAGCTCTCATAGAGGCCTTGGTGGAAAGGAGGCGGGTGGCCATTGAGGGGGTGGCCCGGGAAAGGCCTGGAGGTGAGGAGAAGTGAGAAGCCCACAGCGACAGGCACTGAAGATGCAGGTAGGGCCATGATGGAGGGTGAAGCAGTCTTTGAGATTCTCAACACCAGGGTGAGGAAATTTAAAGTCCAGAGCCTTGATCTTTCTGTGATGTATATGGCATGTGCAACAGATGTACCTATGTGAGGTGGACCTAGGGCAGTAAGTGTGTCAGTGTGGCTGAGAAGCCACTGTAGGACATCTGATGGGACTGGACTGAAACTTGCAGAGGTTGAGGCCACAGGGAGTCCTTGAGCCCCAGAGGACAGATCTATGAGTGGCAGCTGGGCATGGTGAGCATGTATGGTTCTGGAAGCAGACGGGCCTGTGTTCATACCCTTGTGTCAGCTTTGAGCTGTGCGATGTCATTAACTATGCAGGCCTCAGTGTTCTCATCAGTAAAAAGGGAGGCAGTGCAGTCGTCCATACAGGACACCTGTCAAACGGCAATGTGATAGGTCTGGCATATTGCTAGACTCCCGCTATGATCCTGATGTTTGTGTCCCCTGACCCCAAATTTTGGGATGGTATTTGGAGGTGGAGACTTTGGGGTTATTAGGTCATGAGAGTGGTACCCTCATGAATGAGATTAGTGCTCTTATAAGAGAGACCCCACAGGGCTCCTTCACTCTTCTCACCATGTGAAGACACAGTGAAAAGTCCGCAGTCAGTGACCCAGAAGAAGGTCCGCACCAGGACCCAACCATGCCGTCAACTTGATCGTGGATGGACTTCCAGCCTCCAGAACTGTGAGAGATGCATTTCTGTTGTTTATGAGCTACCGTCTGTGGTGTTTTGTTTTAGCAGCTCAACAAGTTGGGACAGCCTTTAGTAGATACAGTTATTATTATTATTATTGCTCTGCGCGTGTGTGTTAGTTGGTCAGTTGTGTCTGACTCTTTGTGACTCTTTGGACTGTAGCCCACCAGGGTCCTCCATCCATGGCATTCTCCAAGCAAGAATACTGAAGTGGATTACCATTCCCTTCTCCAGGGGATCTTCTGACCCAGGGATCGAACCCACGTCTCCCATATTGCAGGCAGATTCTTTACCAACTGAACCACCAGGGAAGCCCCATTATTATTAATGTTACTACAACTCGATTCTTATTTCTCTAGCCTGGCTCATGCCTCCTAATGCAAAATGACAGGCTGCTACCAAATTTCCCCTGTCCCAGAGGTCACCTAGGGATGTGTCGAGTGCAATCAACACACAGGGGCTACCTGGCACCATTACCCTTCTTTGGCAGTAGGGTCACCACATCTGATGGGAACTGTAACCATATTCTGCTGGGCCCCATTGCCAGGTACCACCACTGGGGCCCTCTAAAGTAACCTAGGTCTGCATCAATCAAATGTGTGCAACTGACACCAGAGGGTAGGAGGGGGCAGGGCAAAACACTGACCCCATGTGGAGATGGAAGGGAGAAGGTCAACACGGCTTTATTCCTGTTTGATTGAAAAGAAAAAAAGGTGTGCTGCATGTACTGAGTGCCTTCTCTGTGCTTGGAATTGTTCCATCAATATTTGTTATTATATTGGAAACAGTCTTTCAACAATTGATCAGGTAGTTAAATATTGAAAGATTATTATGAGTAAGTTAAGAAAACATAAATATTATGCTTTAGATAATCCATGAAAAGAGGATTTTGCTCTTAAGGGGAGAGTTGAGTAGGAAAACTCAGGTGCTCTTATGAAAAATGAAAGCATGTGCTTTCTGACTCCCTTGCTCACAGGCATCAGGTGATACCTGCTCTGTCTTCACTTCTAAGGGACCTGTTGAGTGGCTGGTGATGAGTGTTGACGGCCTGGTCCATGGGAACAAAGACATTCCGGCATCCTAAAGCCTGGGATGGAAGCAAAGAGATGCTCTAAAGAATGAGATTTCTCTTATTGCTTTAGCTCTATGTCTCCATCAAAGAGGTTTTGACAGAGGGGTCTTCTCAGAATGAAAAATGTGCATGGGACTGGAAATTAGGGAATTGCTATCTGCAGCCTTGTTTCTTTGGGGAATTGGTTCTTCCTCATGATTTATTTTTCCAGTTTGAAATATTTCATTCATTCATCCCACATTTCATTCATGGCATTTCATCAACATGCCACTATGAAAAACTGGGCCAACTTAATTTTTTTTCCTTTGGTGCTTAAAAAAAAGTTTTCTGATTCAGTCACATTAGGTTCTTTTCCCTTCTAAAAAGTGGTTTCTTTTGGATTTTAAAAACAATAAACAGGAAGATACAGGGGAACTAAAGCTCTGTAATGATCCCAGTATAACTTATATTTAGTTAGCAGCATTAATGACATCAAAACAAGGTGGCTGATCCTACCCACAGCTCCTCTGAGAACATGAAGTGAAACCAGGTACATAGTCACTGTGACAAATGCAGGGCTCAGAAAGGGGTTTTGGGCAAAATGGGAAGAGCCCAGGCTCAGGGGCAGACACCTGCGTTCTAATCTTGATTTCATTACGTACTTGCCCTGTGGCTTTTAGGAAGTTATTTATCCCTGTTAGTTGGGAGTTATGGGTATAGAGGAGTATGATGGACTCAGCTAATGGTAACCTTTATTATTATGCAAGGGCAAGACATTGCTATCGTCATTATAATGATTATTTTTTTGTTATTTTCAGTCTTAGAATGATATGGCCTTTCTGCAACCTTCTTAATGATATTTCATTTGGGTTAATATCCAAATGAGATTGTATTCCGGGACTACTGCTGTTGGTGGGAGGTGAGGGTAAGGAGTGCAGTCTCAAGGAGCAGTTCTTTAAGGTTAATTTGGGACAGGGGATAATACCTGAAGTGGCTAAAATTTATTTTTTTCTCTGAAAACCCTTGGGTTCACTTTAGTTCATAAAACTTAGTTCACACCATTTATACTACACCAGGTGCTGAGAATGCAAATAATAAACCTCGAGAGGTTCCTGACCAGAGGAGGCAGATTGTATAACCACAGAATAATGTGGGAAGTGAGATGATAAAGAGATATACGGTTTCTGGGTAGAAGAGAGCCAGGGTATAAGACTCCATAATAGGATGCCCTTTAGTCACCTGTAACAGAAAGCCTGACTAAAAATGGCTTAAATAATAAAAAGAAGCATTATTTTATGTAATAAGAAATCCTAACCTAAGAAAGGCCAGAGTCGTTTCATTTAGTAACTGAACGTAGACCCAGGTTCTTTCTCTTCTCACTTTGCCATCCTCACTCAGTATAGTGTCCAAATTTCCCTCAGGATCACAAGATGGCTGCAATAGCTCCAGCCATCAACAGTATCAACAGACTAACACCAAGGTAAAAATAAAATCTTGTTTCTTCCCTAAGTATCACTTTTTAAGAAAACTTTATAAAAAGTAGCTACTCTGCCACAGCAAACTTCCCTTAACATTTCCTAATCAAGTCACCCAGACACTTGTGGAAAAATCACAATACAGAGAAGGACAATGACAAAGACAGCATTTCAGTTCAGTTCAGTTCAGTCACTCAGTCGTGTCCAGTCGACCCCATGAATCAACCCCATGAATTGCAGCATGCCAGGCCTCCCTGTCTATCACCAACTCCCGGAGTTCACTCAAACTTATGTCCATCGAGTCGGTGATGCCATCCAGCCATCTCATTCTCTGTTGTCCCCTTCCCCTCCTGCCCTCAATCCCTCCCAGCAACAGGGTCTTTTCCAATGAGTCAGTTCTTCGCATGAGGTGGCCAAAGTATTGAGTTTCAGCTTTAGCATCAGTCCTTCCAATGAACACCCAGGACTGATCTCCTTCAGAATGGACTGGTTGGATCTCCTTGCAGTCCAAGGGACTCTCAAGAGTCTTCTCCAACACCACAGTTCAAAACCATCAATTCTTCAGTGTTCAGCTTTCTTCACAGTCCAACTCTCACATCCATACATGACCACTGGAAAAACCATAGCCTTGACTAGATGGACCTTTGTTGGCAAAGTAATGTCTCTGCTTTTGAATATGCCATCTAGGTTGGTCATAACTTTCCTTTCAGCCACCTCTTCTTAATATCTTCTGCTTCTGTTAGGTCCATAATATTTCTGTCCTTTATCAAGCCCATCTTTGCATGAAATATTCCCTTGGTATCTCTAATTTTCTTGAAGAGATTTCTAGTCTTTCCCATTCTGTTGTTTTCCTCTATTTCTTTGCCTTGATCTCTGAGGAAGGCTTTCTTATCTCTCCTTGCTATTCTTTGGAACTCTGCATTCAGATGCTTATATCTTTCCTTTTCTCCTTTGCTTTTCACTTCTCTTCTTTTCACAGCTATTTGTAAGGCCTCCTCAGACAGCCATTTGCTTTTTTGCTTCTTTTCCATGGAGATGGTCTTGATCCCTGTCTCCTGTACAATGTCACAAACCTCTGTTCATAGTTCATCAGGCACTCTGTCTATCAGATCTAGCAAGAATACACAGAAGAACTGTACAAAAAAGATCTTCACGACCCAGATAATCACGATGGTGTGATCACTCACCTAGAGCCAGACATTCTGGAATGTGAAGTCAAGTGGGCCTTAGAAAGCATCACTACGAGCAAAGCTAGTGGAGGTGATGGAATTCCAGTTGAGCTATTCCAAATCCTGAAAGATGATGCTGTGAAAGGGCTGCACTCAATATGCCAGCAAATTTGGAAAATTCAGCAGTGGCCACAGGACTGGAAAAGGTCAGTTTTCATTCCAATCCCAAAGAAAGGCAAAGCCAAAGAATGCTCAAACTACCGCACAATTGCACTCATCTCACACACTAGTAAAGTAATGCTCAAAATTATCCAAGCCAGGCTTCAGCAATATGTGAACCGTGAACTTCCTGATGTTAAAGCTGGTTTTAGAAAAGGGGCAGAAGAACCAGAGATCAAATTGCCAACATGCGCTGGATCATGGAAAAAGCAAGAGAGTTCCAGAAAAACATCTACTCTGCTTTATTGACTATGCCAAAGCCTTTGACTGTGTGGATCACAATAAACTGTGGAAAATTCTGAAAGAGATGGGAATACCAGACCACCTGATCTGCCTCTTGAGAAATTTGTATGCAGGTCAGGAAGCAACAGTTAGAACTGGACATGGGACAACAGACTGGTTCCAAATAGGAAAAGGAGTTTGTCAAGGCTGTATATTGTCACCCTGTTTATTTAACTTATATGCAGAGTACATCATGAGAAACACTGGACTGGAAGAAACATAAGCTGGAATCAAGGCTGCCGGGAGAAATATCAATAACCTCAGATATGCAGATGACACCACCCTTATGGCAGAAAGTGAAGAGGAACTCAAAAGCCTCTTGATGAAAGTGAAAGTGGAGAGTGAAAAAGTTGGCTTAAAGCTCAACATTCAGAAAACGAAGATCATGGCATCCAGTCCCACAACTTCATGGGAAATAGATGGGGAGGCAGTGGAAACAGTGTCAGACTTTATTTTTCTGGGCTCCAAAATCACTACAGATGGTGACTGCAACCATGAAATTAACAGACGCTTACTCCTTAGAAGGAAAGTTATGACCAATCTAGATAGCATATTCAAAAGCAGAGACATTACTTTGCCAACAAAGGTTTGTCTAGTCAAGGCTATGGTTTTTCCAGTGGTCATGTACGGATGTGAGAGTTGGACTGTGAAGAAGGCTGAGTGCCCAAGAATTGATGGTTTTGAACTGTGGTGTTGGAGAAGACTCTTGAGAGTCCCTTGGACTGCAAGGAGATCCAACCAGTCCATTCTAAAGGAGATCAGCCCTGGGATTTCTTTGGAAGGAATGATGCTAAAGCTGAAACTCTGGTACTTTGGCAACCTCATGCGAAGATTTGATTCATTGGAAAAGACTCTGATGCTGGGAGAGAGTGGGGGCAGGAGGAGAAGGGGATGACAGAGGATGAGATGGCTGGATGACATCATTGACTCGATGGACATGAGTCTGAGTGAACTCCGGGAGTTGGTGATGGACAGGGAGGCCTGGCGTGCTGCGATTCATGGGGTCGCAAAGAGTCGGACACGACTGAGCGACTGATCTGATCTGATCTGCTGGATGATTCCTCTGCTTCAGATTGTGTCAGCTGGGCTCATTCGGTGATATTCAGCTGGTGGTTAAGCTGGTCTTCAAGGTCCAAGGTGGTTTGACTCACATGATTGGTGCCTTGGTAGAATGGCTAGAAGGTTGGGTTTACCTGTGTTCTTCTTCCTCTCCTATAGTCTTACTGCTTCCCTATGGGGCTTCTCCAGTCATTCAGAGATGGCGAATACTACTAATTCTTTGAAAGTTTAGGCCCAGAACTGACAAATTTCACTCCATTAGCCAAAGCTGTAATAAATCAGCCCAGAATCAAGAGGAGGAGGACTGAGAGTTCCATCTTTCAGTGGGAAGAATGTCAAAGAATTTGAGCAATCTTTAATCCACCGAACACTAATTTATTTATCCCTCCAATGACCCGGAGATAGTTATAAGTTATTAGTTTATAGATAAGGAAATGGGGACATGATGTGGTTATGTAACTTGCCCAAGATCAGTGCTTAGTAAGAAAGGGTTGTCAAGATTGAAATGCAGTCGGTCTGCATTTCAGAAGATATATTTACCTGTGATTCCACTGTTGTCTGTCTTGAGGAGGACCACACTCACTGAAGAATTTAGACAGAATATGTTTCTATAGTTTTAAGCCACAAGGAAGATTAGAGCTCCTTTCTCTGAAGAACCATCATGAGCCTTCTGCTGGCTAACTCATTCTCTATGACATGTGTGTTGACTAGCCCGCTGACACTGTTAATACCCTGGTTTGGTCCCCATATTTTTAAAGAGCTTTTGATCTCTTCTTTCTGCCTCTGGGAACCCTAGCCTGGGCGTGGAGGCTCCAGCAGCAGATTAAATGCATTTCAAATGATGAGAAGACAGAACCCTGCCTTCACTGCCCCCACCACTCTCCTGGATTGTTGACGGATTATTTACTGTGTTTGCCTTGACTTGAGCTATTTAATTTTTCCCAAACAGATGCAGCCGATTGATTAATGGCGCTCCCCACTAAAAGTCAGAAATGTCAGCGAGACTCTTAGAATCAGTGTCATTCTGGACGAGAACAATAGACACGGCTGAGAAACAGGGACCTGTGCCAAGTGTTCTTGAGGCTAGGAGGTCATGTGCCACTTTTCTGCTGAGAGAGAGATATGTATAAGGGCAAGGGAAGCAGGAGTTTGGGGGTGGGGTGTGTGCTAATAATAGGGTGGGTCACATGACACCTAAGTCACCTCCGAAGAGGCTTAGTTGGTGGAGGTGAATTAAAGTGCTCGGAATTAAGGACATTTCTTCAAAAGTCTCCCAATGTGTAAAAAGAGGCTGAAGGAAACACATGTGTGATGAAGAGAGAATTGCAAGGTTAGCCTGACCTCTCTTCAGAGGGCTTTTGTGATGTTCTAGGGAGTAGTTAGGAGCAGGACTAACTCAGAATTTGTGAGGTGCAGTCAAATTGAAAATGGTTTAAGCAGTTTTAAGAACATCAAGATGGTGACATCAGAGCATTGAACAGAGCCATAGGGCCCTCCTGAGTGCAGGGAGCTGTGGGACAGTGCAGGCTTATGTCCCTGAAGCTGGCCGTGGTGGGAGAACTTGGTGCCCGATTGCTCTTGTCAAGTGGGACAGCAGTGAGTGGATCTGACTGTGATTTCAAGGCTGGCCCCAGGTGACACTGGGCAGGGAACTTGTTTCCCCTCTCTGACCGCCTCCTCTTCTCTTCCAAGCCTCCTCCCTCCTCAGCTACCAGAGCTCACTGACTCTCTCACCATGTTCCTCCCCACCCCTCAGAAAACCTGCCTGCAGGAAAGCATCGAGAAAGCTCCCAGACCCTGAGGTGTAAATGATGGATAATATTTGGAGTGCTCCCCCTATGTGTTTGTATTTTTACAGAAATTTAAGCCTCAGGGAAAGCAATGATGAAATTTCAGGTATTATCTGGTTCATAGGAAAATTTATTTCTTTTTGTAATGCTGGGAGGTTTGCCCAGAGCCCTTGAGATCACACTGTTACGGTCATCCACTTATTCTCGCAGTTGTGGAGGCTGTGGCTCTCTGCTCGTGGGGGCTTTTATCCCTGAGGACGCAAGCTGTAGCCTCTTCTTTTACGAATGGAGCTGGAAGGATTCCCCCCGCCCACAACTGCCATGGTCTGTAGTCTGGACAGTAGGACATGCTTAAACACTGTTCGCAGGAAATGTGGCCGAGCTAGATTCCATTTTGGTTGCTTGTCTGTACTCCGAGTCTCACTCTTCCCTGCTCAGCTGCCCCCACCCCTAGCCTCTTCCTGCCCACCCAGCTCTCTCAGAGGGCACAGCTCCTGACTTGGCAGGCCTGAGCTGTGCTTCTTTCCTTGACACTCTTTCTGAATATCAGAGACACTTCCGGGGTTGGCTTCACCTTTCACTTCCAGCATTCACTCTCCCAGGGCTTCCCCCGTGGCTCAGCAGTAAAGAATCTACCTGCAGTTTAGGAGACATGGGGTTCGATCCCTGGGTGGGGAAGATCCCCTGGAGAAGGGAATGGCTACCTACTCCAGGATTCTTGCCTGGAGAATCCCATGGACAGAGGAGCCTGGCGGGCTACCGTCCATAGGGTCATAAAGAACTGGACACGACTGAAGCGACTAAGCACACACATGGGCACATTCACTCCCCCAAACCCCCAACAGGCACTTGATCCGGTGAAGGCCTTGCTGCTGGAAGAGCTGGGGCTGGGGAGTGCCCTCTGGACACCCTGAACCAGGCTTTGTCTCTTTCTCTTGGGCCTGCTGAGGGTGGCTTGTCTTTCCTCAGGCTTAGGGTCAAGGGAAACGCCTTCTCCAACCACAAACCAACAGGGCCTCCCTTATCTCTCAGGTTGACTTGGCTTCTAGGAAGTGGTTGTGGCTTACAAAGCCACGGCATGAGCCCAGGAGAAAACTATTTCAGTTGCACAGGGCTAGACAGAAGCCCGGCCTCACAGAGGAGGTTAATAATAGAGCCCGTCCTAGAGGCAGTCCAGGAAAGCCTTTGGAATTCTCTGTCCTCAGATATGCTCGGACCCATCCATTCAGAAGCACTTTTTTCTCCAGGCCTGTCTCTGTGGCAACCTGGCTCTAGAAAGAAGGTGATCACAAGTCTGGTTTTGAAACCTCGGGGGCTATGACTGTTTTAGGATTTGAAGCCAAAACATATTGAGCAAATAAAAACCTCTGACTCACCAGGAATCTTCACTCTTCGTTTTCAAACACATCAATCAGTCTGTCAACAGCACTGACTGAGAGTCTATTCTGTGAAGAACCGTGGACTGGGCACTGTGGGGAGATTTGCAGAACCATGTATTAATAGTGTCATTCATCCATCCATTTATCTAGCCATTTAATTCAATTTAGTGAGTTGAGTCAAATCAGAAATACCCACTGAGCCTTACTAGCCACAAAACCCTGCCTTCGAGGGATGCCGGAACTATAGAGATAGTAATGTATAAAAAGTCACTCTCAAGAGCTTACCATCTAATCGGGATGGTGGCAAAGGCAAACACATAAATAGATTAGACCAGGCAAACTATGATAAATGTAACGAGAGAAGTTGGCCAGAGGTGTTCCAGAGACTCAGAAAAGGGACCTGTCATACTGAGTTGAAAGAATTGCAAAAGGCAGTTCCTTATTAGGAACTCATTATTAGGCACATTAGGTATTCAGTAAGTATATGTTGAAAATTGCTAAATTAGATGGAGTTGGATATGAGCCTTGGAGGATTGGTAAGATTCATAGGCAGGGGCAATGATAAGGCAAAGACATTGTAG
Organism: Bubalus kerabau; assembly: GCF_029407905.1. NCBI lineage: Eukaryota > Metazoa > Chordata > Mammalia > Artiodactyla > Bovidae > Bubalus > Bubalus kerabau. The sequence continues at coordinate 124,967,699 of NC_073628.1, read as the reverse complement.
GTGGCAATCACCATCGCAGCAAGTCTGGTGAGGTCTAGAGGGAAAGCACATTGTCCTGTTTATTCACCCGTCATCTTTCCTTCATCCCTTTATCCACCCAAGATGCCACACTTGGCAGTGAGGGGTTCCCCAGTGAGTAGGAACTAGAAAGTATTTGCAGACCAAGAAACAGTGTAGTGAATGGGGCCAACAGGATGGAGGTGCAGGGTTTAAATGACAGATAAGGCAGGAGCCAGAGGGGGAACCCAAAACATGACCCAGAGGTTGGAGACTGGGCAAGCCAATGAGGTGGCTGCATCCCGACACCCCAGGCATGGTCACGGAGTCCCTGTGACTCAGTCTTCAGATGGGCACTTAGTCCTGGTAAGCTCTTGAGAGTGACTTTTTGTACATTACTACTTAATTATATAGTAAACCCTTGCTGTGTGCTCAGCATTGTGCCAGATGAGAAAAAGATCCAAGAGAAATATATGAAGTGGTCTTTGTCCAGACAGAGCTTGTAATCTAGCTGAGTTAATGAGGGTAGATTGGAAAATAAGACAAGTGGAGCATATACATATGAGAATAATTGTGAGAGTATACATGTACAAAGTTTAGTTTTTTTAGGAACCTCTGTACTGTTTTCCGCTGTGGCCACACTAGTTTACATTCTGAAAAGCTACAAGCACAAAAGTTGTGGGAAGTTGGAAAGAGCAATTGTGGTCCAAAATCACTTCATAAATGTGGAAGGTGTGCCTGGGCTGCATGTTTTTACTTAAGTGTAGTTGATTTATAGTATTGTGTTAGTTTTAGGTGTAGAGCTGAGTGATTTGGTTATACATATATATGTATGTGGGCTTCCCCAGTGGCCCTGGTGGTAAGCAACCTGCCTGCCAGTGCAAGAGACATAAGAAATGCTGGTTCGATTCCTGGGTAGGGAGGATCCCCTGGAGGAGGGCATGGCAACCCACTCCAGTATTCTTGCCTGGAGACTCCCATGGACAGAGGAGCCTGGCGGGCTACAGTCCATGGGGTCGCAAAGAGTTGGACACAACTGAAGCAACTGAGCAGGCACACATGCATGCATATGTATGTATGTGTCTATATTCTTTTTTCCCAATTATTTCCCATTATAGTTTGTTTCAATATATTGAATATAGATCTGTGTGTTACAGAGAAAATTCTTGTCTATCTATTTTATATAGGGCAATGTGCATCTGTTAACTCTGTACACCCGACTTATACCTTCCACCTTTCCATTTGGTAACCATAAGTTTGATTTCTATGTCTGTGAGCTTGTTTCTGTTTTATAAATAAGTTTGTTTCTAAAATATACAAACAGCTCATGCAACTCAATAACAACACAACCCAATCAAAAAATGGACAGAAAACTTAGACATTTCTCCAGAGGTGACATACAAATGGCCAATAGGCATATGAGAATAACTATTAGAGAAATGCAAATCAAAATTACAATGAGGTATCACCTCACACAGTCAGAATGACCGTCATTAACATGTCTACAAATTATAAATGCTGGCAAGGGTGCAGAGAAAGGGAACTCCTACACTGTTGGGGGGAATATAAATTGGTGCAGCCACTATGGAAAACAGTATGGAGGTTCCTTAAAAAACTAAATTAGAGCTACCATAGGATCATTCAATCCCACTCCTGGGCATATATCTGGAAAAACAGAATTTCTAATTTGAAAAGATGCATGCACTCCAGTGTTCAGAGTGGCACTATTTACAATAGCAAGACATGGAAACAACCAGTGTCCATCAGCAGAGGAATGGATAAAGAAGATGTGGTACATATATACCATGGAATATTTCTCAGCCATAAAAAAGAATAAAATGATGCCATTTGCAATAACATGCAAATAACCTAAACATTATCATACTAAGTAAGTCAGACTGAGAAAGACAAATATGATATCACTTCTGGGTGGGATCTAAAAAATAGTTCAAATGAACTTATTTACAAAACAGAAGAAGTAAATTTTGATCGAGCCTTTGAGGATCAGCCAGTCAGAGATGATCAGGCATGAGAGTGGAGGACTGAGTCCACGAACCTCTGCCTCCCTCTACAGAGCTGTTCACAGCCCAGCCCTCTGCTGTTCTTGGTAACATAGGGCTGAACAGGTCTGAGGAGGCTCCCAGGCCATTAGCGTACCGTGCTTGAGGTGCCTTGCACAGGCTTGGGAGAACCACTACTGTGCATCTCTTTTCAATTCACTTTTATGTGGCATCATGTTCTGTTCAGTTCAGTTCAGTTCATTTCAGTCGCTCAGTCGTGTCTGACTCTTTGCGACCGATGGACTGCAGCACGCTGGGCCTCCCTGTCCATCACCAACTCCCGGAGCTTGCTTAAATTCATGTCCATTGACCTGGTGATGTCATCCAACTTACCTCATCCTCTGTTGTCCCCTTCTCCCACCTTCAGTCTTTCCCAGCATCAGGGTCCTTTCCAATGAGTCAGTTCTTCACATCAGGTGGCCAAAGTATTGGAGTTTTAGCTTCATGTTAGTACCTTGAAATCCACTGTTATGGGAATGTTTACACCACAGACATCAGCAAATGCTACAAATCTGGGAATTATTTCACCCTCCTCTGGGTTTCTGACTGATCAGTACACTTTGCCCCTGTTCCTTTTCCCTCTATGACCGAATGGTAGAATAATAGAAATAATGAATGATAGAAATGATTGAAATAGGAATAATAGAAGTAAATCATGACCTCCAGGAGGAGAATTCTCAACCTGGGTCTAATCAAGATCTTACTTTTATGTGACACACTTTAGTAAACAGTTCAAGAGCTCATTTTTAAAAACATGCATTGTTGGGTAGCTTACCATCTGGCAGGCATTGTTCTGGCCCTAGAAACCCAAAGATGAGCATGATACAGGGATGAAGAGAAAGGGACATACAAATTGATGGGAAAGCAAGTTGGCAGGGGCTTTGATGGAGTTATTTGTAAGATGCTACAGGAACACAGGAGGGAGACTGAAGTAGATGGAGTATCAGGAAAGGTTTTCTCAAGAAAGCATCACTTGTTTTGATTCCTGAAAGACAATTCTAGGCAGAGAAAACCTATCTGCAAAACAAAGGTATGTTTGAGGGCTTTCTGCTCTATGCACTCTCATTAACAAGGCTGGAACATATTAATAACTGGCTCTGTTTTTTTAACACAGGAGTAATGCATCAATACATTTTTGATATAAAAAAATAAAAAAAAACACACCCAAAATCTAGATGCTCCCACTCCCAAATAATTGTCAGAAGACAGTTCGTACTATTAATACTATTGTAATAGTGCTAATAGACAATTAGTAATAATTGTCAGAAGACAATGAGTACTATTGTTAGAAGTCAATCAGTACTATTCCTAATTGGTTGTGTATCTAGTAGACATTTTACTATATTACTTTATCTGTGTGTACTTCTGAAATACTTCTTTGAAATATACAAATGACCATATGCTGTATGCATTGATTTGCAGTCTACTCTTTCTTCCCCACTTGAAAACATTCTCAGAACTCTTTTCATGCCACCACAAAAAGATTTCTCTCATTCTTCTGAAGTGGTATATTGTATTCCGGAGTGCTAATATGTATTCTTGGCTATTTTTCTACTGATGAACTTTAGGTTGTTCTCAATTCTTTGTGATTAAAAACAATACCAGAGTTGAGATCTGCCTAAATCTTCTTGGGCATGTATATGAGTGGCTTTTCTATATAATAATCATGATTCCTGGGTTATAAGTTATAAATGTTTCATCTTCTAATAGGTACATTATCTTTAAAAATGATTTATCAATTTAGTCTTCCACTTGTCTATTTCCCTCAACCTCTTACCTTGAGAAAGGCTATTATCAAAAGAGTTCATTTTTGCTGCCTTGATGGGTTTAAAAATGAGATCTCACTGTTATTCTTTTATTTAAAAAAATGCTATTTTTGAAAATAGAGATTTTTACCTTGTAAAATTCTAGTATTTAAATGATTAGAGTGAAAAATTGGCTTTTTTTCTTTTTGTTGTACAGTTCTATGAATTTTAACACATATAGAATTAAGACACCTTCTTCTCATTTCTTACACCCGCCAAATATTGGTGCATTCTCTATCATTACAAGGTTGTTATCTGAGAATGATACATAAATAGAATTATACAGTTTGTAACTCTTTAAGATTGGCTTCTTACTCAATAGAATGCTTCTGAGATTCATGACAGTTGTTGCATAATATCAACAATTTGTCCCTTATTATTGCTAAGTACAGACTGGTTCTAAATAGGAAGAGGAGTACGTCAAGGCTATATATTGTCACCCTGCTTATTTAACTTATATGCAGAGGACATCATGAGAAACGCTGGGCTGGAAGAAACACAAGCTAGAATCAAGATTGCCGGGAGAAATATCAATAACCTCAGATATACAGATGATACCACCCTTATGGCAGAAAGTGAAGAGGAACTAAAAAGCCTCTTGATGAAAGTGAAAGAGGAGAGTGAAAAAGTTGGCTTAAAGCTCAACAGTCAGAAAATGAAGATCATGGCATCTGGTCCCATCACTTCATGGGAAATAGACGGGGAAACAGTGGAAACAGTGTCAGACTTTATTTTGGGGAGCTCCAAAATCACTGCAGATGGTGATTGCAGCCATGAAATTAAAAGACACTTACTCCTTTGAAGGAAAGTTATGACCAACCTAGATAGCATATTGAAAAGCAGAGACATTACTGTGCCAACAAAAGTCCGTCTAGTCAAGGCTATGGTTTTTCCAGTAGTCATTTATGGATGCGAGAGTTGGACTGTGAAGAAAGCTGAGCGCTGAAGAATTGATGGTTTTGAACTGTGGTGTTGGAGAAGACTCTTGAGAGTCCCTTGGACTGCAAGGAGATCCAACCAGTCCATTCTAAAGGAGATCAGCCTTGAGTGTTCTTTGGAAGGAATGATGCTAAAGCTGAAACTCCAGTACTTTGGCCACCTCATGCAAAGAGTTGACTCACTGGAAAAGACTCCGATGCTGGGAGGGATTGGGGGCAGGAGGAAAAGGGGACGACAGAGGATGAGATGGCTGGATGACATCACCAACTCGATGGACGTGAGTTTGAGTGAACTCCGGCAGTTGGTGATGGACAGGGAGGCCTGATGTGCTGTGATTCATGGGGTTGCAAAGAGTCGAACACGACTGAGTGACTGAATTCAACTGAACTGATTGCTAAGTAGCATTCCATTGTATGGATGTACCAAGTTTGTTCATCCATTCACTGAATTAAGGACATTTGGGGTGTTTCTAGTTTTTGGCAAGTATGAATACAGCTATTCTAAACACCTGTGTACAGGTTTTATGTCAATATATGTTTTCATTTCTCTAGAGTAAATACCCTGGAATGGGATTTCTGGGTCAAGTGATTATGTGTGTTTAATTACATGAAATTGCCAAATTATCTGCTAGAGTAGCTATGTCATTTTGCATTCCCACCAGTAATGTATAAGAGTTTCATTTCTTCTGCATCCTCATTAGCTCACTCTTGTTATTGCCAGTATTTTTATTATAGCCATTCTAACGGATTTGTAGTAGTATCTTTTGGTGGCTTAAACTTGCATTTCCCTAGTAGGGAATGATATTAAGCATCTTTTATTTGCTATTTTTCATATCTTTTTGGTGATGTGTCCAAATTTTTTGTTCACTTTTTGGTTGGGTTGTTTATTTTTTATTGTTGAGTTTTGAGAATTATTTATACACTGTGGATATAAGTCCTCTTTGGAAGTGTGATTTGCAAATATTTCCTCTCAACTTATAGTCTGTATTTTCACTCTTGGAGAAAAAGTTTTTAATTTTGAAAGACTCTATCTATAATTTTTTATGGATATGTTTTTGGTGTCCTGTCTAAGAACCCTTTGCATAATCCAGGTCATGGTAATCTTCTGTTTTCTAAAAGTTTTGCACTTAATGTTTAGGTCTATGATCCATTTTCAGTTAATTTTTGTAAGATCTGATGTATAGGGTGAGGTTTATTGTTTTGCATCTGAATGACAATTGTTTCAAAATCATTTGTTGGAAAGACTCTCCTTTCTTCACTGAATTGCTTTTGCTCCTTTCTCAAAAATTTACTTAAAATGATGAAAGAAAATAACCTACAGCCCAGATTATTGTACCCAGCAAGGATCTCATTCAACTATGAAGGAGAAATCAAAAGCTTTTCAGACAAGCAAAAGCTGAGAGAATTCTGCACCACCAAACCAGCTCTCCAACAAATACTAAAGGATATTCTCTAGACAGGAAACACAAAAACGGTGTATAAATTCGAACTCAAAGCAATAAAGTAAATGGCAACGGGATCATACTTATCAGTAATTACCCTAAACGTAAATGGGTTGAATGCCCCAACCAAAAGACAAAGACTGGCTGAATGGATCCAAAAACAAGACCCCTACATATGTTGTCTACAAGAGACCCATCTCAAAACAGGGGACACATACAGACTGAAAGTGAAGGGCTGGAAAAAGATTTTCCATGCAAATAGGGACCAAAAGACAGCAGGAGTAGCAATACTCATATCAGATAAAATAGACTTTAAAACAAAGGCTGTGAAAAGAGACAAAGATGGTTACTACATAATGATCAAAGGATCAATCCAAGAAGAAGATATAACAATTATAAATATATATGCACCCAACACGGGAGCACCACAATATGTAAGACAAACACTAACAACTATGAAAGGAGAAATTAACAATAACACAATAATAGTGGGAGACTTTAATACCCCACTCACACCTATGGATAGACCAACTAAACAGAAAATTAACAAGGAAACACAAACTTTAAATGATACAATAGACCAGTTAGACCTAATTGATATCTATAGGACATTTCATCCCAAAACAATGAATTTCACCTTTTTCTCAAGCGCACATGGAACCTTCTCCAGGACAGATCACATCCTGGGCCATAAATCTAGCCTTGGTAAATTCAAAAAAATAGAAATCATTCCAAGCATCTTTTCTGACCACAATGCAGTAAGATTAGATCTCAATTACAGGAGAAAAACTATTAAAAATTCCAACATATGGAGGCTGAACAACACGCTGCTGAATAACCAACAAATCACAGAAGAAATCAAAAAAGAAATCAAAATTTGCATAGAAACGAACGAAAATGAAAATACAACAACCCAAAACCTGTGGGACACTGTAAAAGCAGTCCTAAGGGGAAAGTTCATAGCAATACAGGCATACCTCAAGAAACAAGAAAAAAGTCAAATAAATAACCTAACTCTACACCTAAAGCAACTAGAAAAGGAAGAAATGAAGAACGCCAGGGTTAGTAGAAGGAAAGAAATCTTAAAAATTAGAGCAGAAATAAATTCAAAAGAAACAAAAGAGACCATAGCAAAAATCAACAAAGCCAAAAGCTGGTTCTTTGAAAGGATAAATAAAATTGACAAACCATTAGCCAGACTCATCAAGAAACAAAGGGAGAAAAATCAAATCAATAAAATCAGAAATGAAAATGGAGAGATCACAACAGACAACACAGAAATACAAAGGATCATAAGAGACTACTATCAACAATTATATGCCAATAAAATGGACAACGTGGAAGAAATGGACAAATTCTTAGAAAAGTACAACTTTCCAAAACTGGACCAGGAAGAAATAGAAAATCTTAACAGACCCATCACAAGCACAGAAATTGAAACGGTAATAAAAAATCTTCCAGCAAACAAAAGCCCAGGTCCAGACAGCTTCACAGCTGAATTCTACCAAAAATTTAGAGAGGAGCTAACACCTATCCTGCTCAAACTCTTCCAGAAAATTGCAGAGGAAGGTAAACTTCCAAACCCATTCTATGAGGCCACCATCACCCTAATACCAAAACCTGACAAAGATCCCACAAAAAAAGAAAACTACAGGCCAATATCACTGATGAACATAGATGCAAAAATCCTTAACAAAATTCTAGCAATCATAATCCAACAACACATTAAAAAGATCATACACCATGACCAAGTGGGCTTTATCCCAGGGATGCAAGGATTCTTCAATATCCGCAAATCAATCAATGTAATACACCACATTAACAAATTGAAAAATAAAAACCATATGATTATCTCCATAGATGCAGAGAAAGCCTTTGACAAAATTCAACATCCATTTATGATCAAAACTCTCCAGAAAGCAGGAATAGAAGGAACATACCTCAACATAATAAAAGCTATATATGACAAACCCACAGCAAACATTATCCTCAATGGTGAAAAATTGAAAGCATTTCCTCTAAAGTCAGGAACAAGACAAGGGTGCCCACTTTCACCATTACTATTCAACATAGTTTTGGAAGTTTTGGCCATAGCAATCAGAGCAGAAAAAGAAATAAAAGGAATCCAAATTGGAAAAGAAGAAGTAAAACTCTCACTATTTGCAGATGACATGATCCTCTACATAGAAAACCCTAAAGACTCCACCAGAAAATTACTAGAACTAATCAATGACTATAGTAAAGTTGCAGGATATAAAATCAACACACAGAAATCCCTTGCATTCCTATACACTAATAATGAGAAAACAGAAAGAGAAATTAAGGAAACAATTCCATTCACCATTGCAACGGAAAGAATAAAATACTTAAGAATATGTCTACCTAAAGAAACTAAAGACCTATATATAGAAAACTATAAAACACTGGTGAAAGAAATCAAAGAGGACACTAATAGATGGAGAAATATACCATGTTCATGGATTGGAAGAATCAATATAGTGAAAATGAGTATACTACCCAAAGCAATTTATAGATTCATTGCAATCCCTATCAAGCTACCAACGGTATTCTTCACAGAGCTAGAACAAATAATTTCACAATTTGTATGGAAATACAAAAAACCTCGAATAGCCAAAGCGATCTTGAGAAAGAAGAATGGAACTGGAGGAATCAACCTACCTGACTTCAGGCTCTACTACAAAGCCACAGTTATCAAGACAGTATGGTACTGGCACAAAGACAGAAATATAGATCAATGGAACAAAATAGAAAGCCCAGAGATAAATCCATGCACATATGGACACCTTATCTTTGACAAAGGAGGCAAGAATATACAATGGATTAAAGACAATCTCTTTAACAAGTGGTGCTGGGAAATCTGGTCAACCACTTGTAAAAGAATGAAACTAGAACACTTTCTAACACCATACACAAAAATAAACTCAAAATGGATTAAAGTTCTAAACGTAAGACCAGAAACTATAAAACTCCTAGAGGAGAACATAGGCAAAACACTCTCCGACATACATCACAGCAGGATCCTCTATGACCCACCTCCCAGAATATTGGAAATAAAAGCAAAAATAAACAAATGGGACCTAATTAAACTTAAAAGCTTCTGCACATCAAAGGAAACTATTAGCAAGGTGAAAAGGCAGCCTTCAGAATAGGAGAAAATAATAGCAAATGAAGCAACTGACAAACAACTAATCTCAAAAATATACAAGCAACTCCTACAACTCAACTCCAGAAAAATAAACGACCCAATCAAAAAATGGGCCAAAGAACTAAATAGACATTTCTCCAAAGAAGACATACAGATGGCTAACAAACACATGAAAAGATGTTCAACATCACTCACTATCAGAGAAATGCAAATCAAAACCACTATGAGGTACCATTTCACACCAGTCAGAATGGCTGCGATCCAAAAGTCTACAAGCAATAAATGCTGGAAAGGGTGTGGAGAAAAAGGAACCCTCTTACGCTGTTGGTGGAACACAAACTAGTACAGCCACTATGGAGAACAGTGTGGAGATTCCTTAAAAAACTGAAAATAGAACTGCCTTATGATCCAGCAATCCCACTGCTGGGCATACACACTGAGGAAACCAGAAGGGAAAGAGACACGTGTACCCCAGTGTTCATCGCAGCACTGTTTATAATAGCCAGGACATGGAAACAACCCAGATGTCCATCAGCAAATGAATGGATAAGAAAGCTGTGGTACATATACACAATGGAGTACTACTCAGCCATTAAAAAGAACACATTTGAATCAGTTCTAATGAGGTGGATGAAACTGGAGCCTATTATACAGAGTGAAGTAAGCCAGAAAGAAAAACACCAATACAGTATACTAATGCATATATATGGAATTTAGAAAGATGGTAACAATAACCCTGTGTACAAGACAGCAAAAGAGACACTGATGTATAGAACAGTCTTATGGACTCTGTGAGAGAGGGAAAGGGTGGGAAGATTTGGGAGAATGTCATTGAAACATGTGTAATATCATGTATGAAACGAGTTGCCAGTCCAGGTTCGATGCACGATACTGGATGCTTGGGGCTGGTGCACTGGGATGACCTAGAGGGATGGTGTGGGGAGGGAGGAGGGAGGAGGGTTCAGGATGGGGAGCACATGTATACCTGTGGCGGATTCGTTTTGATGTTTGGCAAAACTAATACAGTGTTTGAGATTTAAAAATAAAATAAAATTAAAAAAAATTATATTATGGACATATTTTTATGTGTCTGCTTATGTGTCTCTCTATTATGTTCCATTGATCTCTTCCTCTACCCCTTTACCACTATCATATTGTTTTTAATTTGTATTTCATAATTATTTAAAAAATTGAAGTACAGTGAATTTGCAGTGCTGTGTTAGTTTCAGATATACAGCAAAGTGATTCAGTTATATTTCCTTATAAACTATTACAGGATATTGAACACAGTCCTCTACAATAGGTCCTTGTTTTTTTAATCTATTTTGTATTTAATAGTATGCATCTGTTAATTCAAACTCCTAATTTATCTGTCCCCCCCCCCCGCCCCCGTGCCCTCCTATCCCCTTTGGTAGCCATAATTTTGTTTTCTGTGTCTATGAGTCTAGTTCTATTTTGTAAATAATTCATTTATATCATTTTTTGATTCTACATATAAGGGTATCATAGAACAGTTGTCTTTGTCTGACTTACTTCACTTAGTATGATAATCTCTAGGTCCATCCATGTTGCTGCATATGACATTATTTCATTATTTTTTATTTCATTGTAGATATGCAAGTTCATTTAGGTTGCTTCCATGTCTTGGCTATTGTAAATAATGTTACTAGGAGCACTGGGGTGAATATATTCTTTTTTGATTTAGACTTTTCTAGGATCCTTGGATCATAGGGTGATCCTATTTTTAGTTTTTAAAGAAACCTAGATACTGTTCTCATAGTGGCTGTACTAACTTACATTCCCATCAAGAGTATAGGAGGGTTCCTTTTTCTCCATACCTTCTACAGCATTTATTGTTTGTAGACTTTTTAATGATGGCCATTCTGCTGAGTGTGATACCTCACTGTAGTTTTAATTTGCATTTCTTTAATAATTAGCAATATTGAGGATATTTTCATGTGCCTGTTGACCATCTATATGTTTTCTTTGGAGAAACATATATTTAGGTCTTCTATCCATTTTTTGATTGGGTTGTTTGTTTTTTGTTAATGAGTTGTATGAGATATTCATCTATTTTGGAAATTAACCCCTTGTTGGTAGCATCATTTGCAAATATTTTCTCCCTGTCTATAGGTTATTTTTTAATTTTGTTTATGGTTTCTTTTGCTGTGAAAAGGGTTTTAAGATTAACTGGGTCCCATTTGTTTATTTTTGTTTTTATTTCCCTTACTCTAGGAGACAGATCCAAAAAAATATAGCTACAATTTATGTCAAAATGTGTTTTGCCTATGTCTTCCTCTAAGAGTTTTATAGTATCCAATCTTACATTTAGATCTTTAATCCATGTGAAGTTTATTTTTGTGTATGGTATTGGAGAAAGTTCTAATTTCATCTTTTTACATCCTTTTCTTGACAACAGTTATTGAAGAGACTTTTTCTCCATTGTATATTCTCGCTTCCTTTGCCATAGATTAATTGACCATAAGTGCATGGTACCTCTGAGCTTCCTATCCTGGTCCATCTATCTAGATGTTTACTTTTGTGCCAGTATCATTCTGTTTTTATTTCTGTGGCTTTGTAGTATAGTCTGAAGTTAGTGTGTGTGATTCCTCTAGCTCTGTGCTTCTTAAAATTGTTTTGACTATTTGGAGTCTTTTCTGTTTCCATGCACATTTAAAAATTTTTGTTGTAGTTCTGTGAAAAAAATGCCATTGGTAATTGATAGTGATTGCACTGAATCTGTAAGATTGCCTTGGATGGTAGGATCATTTTAACAGTATTGATTCTTCCAATCGAAGAACATAGTACATCTTTACATCTCTTTTTGTTGTCTACAATTTCTTTCATCAGCATCTTATATTTTTTTGGAGTGCATGTCCTTTGCCTCCTTAGGCAGGTTTCAGTTCAGCTCAGTCACCCCATCATGTCTGACTGCAACCTCATGGACTGCAGCACACCAGGCCTCCATCCCTAGGTATTTTATTCTTTTTGATGCAGTAGTAATTGGGATTGTTTCCTTAACTTCTCTTTCTGATATTTCATTGTTGGTGTATAGAAATGCAACAGATTTTTGCATATTAATTTTGTGTCTTGCGATTTTACTGAATTCATTGATGAGCTCTAGTAGATTTCTGGTAGCATTTTTAGGATTTTCTATGTATATTGTCAGGTCATTTGTGAGCAGTGACAGTTTGACTTCTTTTCCAGTTTGGATTCCTTTTATATCTTTTTCTTCTCTGATTGCTGTGTTGAGAACTTCCAAAACTATGTTGAATAAAAGCGGTGAGAGTGGGCATCCTTGTCTTGTTCTTGACCTTAGAGGAAATGCTTTCAGCTTTTCACCATTGAGTATGATGTTAGCTGTGGGTTTGTCATATATGGGCTTTATTATGTTGAGTTATGTTCTCTCTATGCCTACTTTCTGAAGAGTTTCTTTTTATCATAAATGGATGTTGAATTTTATCAAAAGCTCTTTCTGCATCTATTGAAATTATCATATGGTTTTTTATTCTTTGCTTTGTTAATAGGTCTATTGCATTTGAGTGCTGTACCTTTACAGTAAGTTTTAACATCATATAGTTAGAGTCCTCTAACTTTATTATTTTGAGAGTTGCTCTGGACATTTTGAATGCTTTTCATCACTATCCAAATTTTACGATCTTTTTATCAATATCTGTAAAAAATCTTGCTGAAATTTTGATTGACACATCATTGAATCTATACATAACTTTCCTTCCAAGGAGTAAGCATCTTTTAATTTCATGGCTGCAGTCACCATCTGCAGTGATTTTGGAGCCCCCCAAAATAAAGTCTGACACTGTTTCCACTGTTTCCCCATCTATTTCCCATGAAGTGATGGGACCAGATGCCATGATCTTCGTTTTCTGAATGTTGAGCTTTAAGCCAACTTTTTCACTCTCCTCTTTCACTTTCATCAAGAGGCTTGTTAGTTCCTCTTCACTTTCTGCCATAAGGGTGGTGTCATCTGCATATCTGAGGTTATTGATATTTCTCCCAGCAATCTTGATTCCAGCTTGTGTTTCTTCCAGTCCAGCGGTTCTCATGATGTACTCTGCATATAAGTTAAATAAGCAGAGTGACAATATACAGCCTTGATGTACTCCTTTTCCTATTTGGAACCAGTCTGTTGTTCCATGTCCAGTTCTAACTGTTGCTTCCTGACCTGCATACAGATTTCTCAAGAGGCAGGTCAGGTGGTCTGGTGTTCCCATCTCTTTCAGAATTTTCCACAGTTTATTGTGACCCACACGGTCAAAGGCTTTGGCATAGTCAATAAAGCAGAAATAGATGTTTTTCTGGAACTCTCTTGCTTTTTCCATGATCCAGCGCATGTTGGCAATTTGATCTCTGGTTCCTCTGCCTTTTCTAAAACCAGCTTGAACATCTGGAAGTTCACGGTTTACGTATTGCTGAAGCCTGGCTTGGAGAATTTTGAGCATCACTTTACTAGCGTGTGAGATGAGTGCAATTGTGTGGTAGTTTGAGCATTCTTTGGCATTGCCTTTCTTGGGATTGGAATGAAAACTGACCTTTTCCAGTCCTGTGGCCACTGCTGAGTTTTCCAAATTTGCTGGATATTGAGTGCAGCTCTTTCACAGCATCATCTTTCAGGATTTGAAATAGCTCAACTGGAATTCCATCACCTCCACTAGCTTTGTTCGTAGTGATGCTTTCTAAGGCCCACTTGACTTCACATTCCAGGATGTCTGGCTCTAGGTCAGTGATCACACCATGGTGATTATCTGGGTCGTGAAGATCTTTTTTGTACAGTTCTTCTGTGTATTCTTGCCACCTCTTCTTAATATCTTCTGCTTCTGTTAGGTCCATACCATTTCTGTCCTTTTGCATGAAATGTTCTCTCGGTATCTCTAATTTGCTTGAGGAGATCTCTAGTCTTTCCCATTCTGTTGTTTTCCTCTATTTCTTTGCCTTGATTGCTGAGGAAGGCTTTTTTATCTCTCCTTGCTATTCTTTGGAACTCTAGATTCAGATGCTTATATCTTTCCTTTTCTTCTTTGCTTTTCGCTTCCCCATTAAGTATGATGAATTATTCTTTTTGTATATTGCTGTATTTTATTTGCCAATATTTTGTTGATTTTTTTCCACTTATGTTCATGAGGAATATTGGTGTGTAGTTTTTTTTTTTTTTTTTTTTTACTATCTTTTTGTGTTGTGGTATCAGTATAATGTTGACCTTACAAAATGTGTTGGAAAGTATTGCCCTTCTGTTTTAGAAGTGTGTGGAATTAGTATTATTTCTTCTTTAAATGTTTGGTAAAATTTTATAGTGACTCCTGTTTGGAACTGGAGATTCTTTTGGAGGAAGATTTAACTAAAATTCTATTTCTTTAATGGTGGTAAGATTATTCAAGCTATCTACTTCATCTAAGGTGAGTTTTGTAGTTTGTAGTTCACAAGGAATTTTCCATTTAATCTGTGGTATCTGGTTATTGTGCAGAGTAGCTTGTAGTGTTTTTTAAATTATTGTTCTAATATCTGTGGGGTCTGCAGTGACAGTTCCTCTTTCATCCCTGATAGAGATAATTTGAGTCATCTCTTTTTTTTTTTTGGCAGTTTTGTTAGAGACATCGATTTTATTGTTTTTTCTTTAAGAACAAGCTTCAGTTTTAATGATTTTTCTCTAGTCATTTTTAAAATCTAGTCATTAGATTTTTCTCTAATCATTTTTTTAAGGATTTTTGTATTTCTGTCTTCAATTTTATTGATTTACCTTCACCGTTTTGTTTTTCTGCTTGATTTGTGTATTTTTAACTCTATTTCCTAGTTTGTTAAGGTAGAAACTTAGATTATTTGATACCTTTTTCTCTTTATAGCAAAGGCATTTTAGTGCTATAAATTTCCCTGCAAGCACTGCTTTAGCCACATCCTATGACTTTTCATATGTTGTATTTTCTTTTTCATGTGGTTTTATCAAAACTTTGACCCTCTTTGAATCATGGGTTACTTAAAAATCTTTTGTAAATTAAAATATAGTATAGATTATATTAGTAATATTATATTAGTTTCAGTTGTACAACATAGTGATTAAATATTTTTATAGATTATCCTCCATTAAAATTATTTAAAATATTGGCTATATTTCCTGTGCTATACTATATCTTTGTATCTTATTTATTTTATACATAGTAATTTGTACCTCTTAATACCCATAGGCTACTTTTTAAAAATTTATTTAATTTTTAATTGAAGGATAATTGCTTTACAGAATTTTGTTGTTTTCTGCCAAATAGCAACATGAATCAGCCATAGGTATACATATGTCCTGTCCCTCTTGAACTTCTCTCCATGGACTACTTTTAAGTGTTCTAAATTTTCAGTGTTTGGACACATTCCTATTAAATTCTATTTCTTGAATTTAGGAGGGGTCACAAAGAGTCAGACATGACTGAGCAACTAAACACACAGACACAGCATAATTCCGTTGTGGTCAGAAAATGCACTTTGTATGATTTCAATTATTTTAAATTTGTTAATGTTTTATTTTACGACCTTAGATACAGGCTACAGATCTTGGTGAATAATCCATGTTCATTTGGGAAAAAAGTGTATTCTTCTATTTCTGGTTAATAATTAGGTCTAGGTAATGGATGATGAAAGTGAAAGTGGAGAGTGAAAAAGTTGGCTTAAAGCTCAACATTCAGAAAACAAAGATCATGGCATCCGGTCCCATCACTTCATGGCAAATAGATGGGGAAACAGTGGAAACAGTGTCAGACTTTATTTTGGGGGGCTCCAAAATCACTACAGATGGTGACTGCAGCCATGAAATTAAAAGATGCTTACTCCTTGGAAGGAAAGTTATGATCAACCTAGATAGCATATTCAAAAGCAGAGACATTACTTTGCTAACAAAAGTCAGTCTAGTCAAGGCTATGGTTTTTCCAGTGGTCATGTACGGATGTGAGAGTTGGACTGTGAAGAAGGCTGAGTGCCTAAGAATTGATGCTTTTGAACTGTGGTGTTGGAGAAGACTCTTGAGAGTCCCTTGGACTGCAAGGAGATCCAACCAGTCCATTCTGAAGGAGATCAGTCCTAGGTGTTCTTTGGAAGGAATGATGCTAAAGCTGAAACTCCAGTACTTTGGCCACCTCATGCAAAGAGTTGACTCATTGGAAAAGACTTTGATGCTGGGAGGGATTGGGGGCAGGAGGAGAAGGGGACGACAGAGGATGAGATGGCTGGATGGCATCACTGACTCGATGTATGTGAGTCTCAGTGAACTCAGGGAGTTGGTGATGGACAGGGAGGCCTGGTGTGCTGCGATTCATGGGGTCGCAAAGAGTCGGACATGACTGAGCGACTGAACTGAACTGAATGGATGATGTTGGTCAGTTCTTGTATTTTCTTGCTGATTTTCTGTCTACTGGTTCTATTATGAGAGTGTTAAAGTCTGCAACTATAATCATGTGTTTGTCTACTTATTCTTACATTTCTGTCAGTTTTTGCTTCACATGTTTTGAAGCTCCTGTTGTTAGGAATACATACATTTGGGATTGCTATGCCTTTTTGGTAAATTGATACTTTTAGTCATATGTATTATTTCTCTTTAGCTTTGGGACCTTTTCTTTTTGCCATGAAGCTTACTTTGATTCTAATATAATCACTTGTGGTAGGAAAACTCTAAAATGGGCTCCAGTGATCTTCACTTTCTTGTATTCTTGCCCTTATGAAATTCCCTCCCCTTGAGTACAGGTTGACCCTAGTTACTTACTCCTAATCAATAGAATTCAGCATAGGATATCATATCCATGATTAAGTTACAAAAGATTGTGATTTTTGTCTTGCTAGCAGACTCTCTGTTTCTGGCTCTGAAGAAGCAAGGCGCCGTGTTGGAGAGGCCTCCATTACAAATAACTGAGGCCGCCTTGAGCCAACATCAGTAAGGAATCAAGGCCATCAGTCCCGCAATCAGCAGAGACTTGTATCCTGACAGCTGTATTAGTTAGAGGACTCTCCAGAGAAACAGACTCAATAGGAATGTATAGATAGGATTTGGCTCATGTGATATGAATATGGTTTGTCTTGGTGTGGATTTCTTTGGTTTATCCTGTTTGGGTACTTTTGAACCTTTAGGTTGTTGGCTTTTGTCAAACTTGAGAGGCGTCCAGCCTTTATTTCTTCAAGTACTTTCCCAGAACTTCCCTTTTTCTTATCCCCTTGTAGAACTCTGATCCCAGAAATATTAAACCCATCTTTTCTTTTTGTTGTTCATATTAGAATGTTTCTATTGATCTATCTTCAAGTTCACAGACTCTTCTGTCATCTCAAATCTGCTAGTAAGTCCTTTCAGTTAATTTAAAAATTTTGCTGACATTATTTTTCAGTTCTAAAATTTCCATTTTGTTCTTTTTATTGTCTATTTCTTGGTTAAAATTTTAAAAATTTCTTTAAAAAAATTGTTTCAAGAGTGTTTGCACTACTCTTTTAAGCATTTTAAATTATTTTACAATTTTTTAAGGTCTTTGTCAGATAATTCCAATGTCTGTATCATCTCCTTGTTGGTGTCTGTTGGTTATCTTTTCCTACATGAGTCAAGAACTTCACAAATTTTCACACATAATTTTGAGTTGTATTTTGAGTATCAGGTTATGAGACTTTGGATCTTGCTTGATGATATGGATATCACTGAGTTTTTTAAAATTTGTTTTAATTGATGATTAGACTTAGACCACAAGTTCCCTCCTGTGGGTTGTGGTTACAACATGTCAGTTCAGTTTTCATCTTTGTGATGTTGCTGGTTCTGTCCCATGAGGGCACCACCAAGTGGTCATTCTGCAATCTGGGTGGAAGTGTTCTCAGGCTTTGATATGGTTATTAGGATTAGATTCAAGCACCATTGGGTTTAGGGTGAGCCCAGAAATTCCCTGGGTTACTGTCTTGAGCTCTTCTCTTTCTGTTATCGCCCAGTACTTCTTAGTTCCCTAGCGGTTCCCTTTTTGATCTCCCGTGCAATTGCAGCGTGTCTGTAACTAAGTGGTAGGACAGAAAGAAAGCAAAAAAAAAAAAAAAAAAAAAAAAGCAGTGGGATTTGATCTTAGCTTCATGGAATCCTTGCTCCACTGAATGGTAAGGAAAGTTCTTTTCCCTTAGAATTTTGGTTCCTGAAGCTACCATTGCTGCTGTTCCTATTGCCATCCATCACCAGCACTATAGGATCCTGGAGGGGGCGGGGTGTGCACGAGAATGAAGAAAAAGGAGAGGCGAAGCTGAAGATTTAGTAATTGATAGGTCAAGGGCTTCCTTGACAATTTTTTTTCTTCAAATTGGTTCTTAATGTCCCAGTGTCCCTGACATTTGTATTCTTTCATATGAATTTTAGAATCAACAAATCTTTGGGATATTGATTCAGTTCGGTTCAGTTCAGTCACTCAGTCATGTCTGACTCTTTGCGACCCCATGAATTGCAGCACGCCAGGCCTCCCTGTCCATCACCAACTCCCGGAGTTCACTCAAACTCAAGTCCATCGAGTCAGTAATGCCATCCAGCCATCTCATCCTCTGTCATCCCCTTCTCCTCCTGCCCCCAATCCCTCCCAGCATCAGAGTCTTTTCCAATGAGTCAATTCTTCGCATGAGGTGGCCAAAGTACTGGAGTTTCAGCTTTAGCATCAGTCCTTCCAAAGAACACCCAGGACTGATCTCCTTCAGAATGGACTGGTTGGATCTCCTTGCAGTCTCTTCTCCAACACTTATTAGTTCTAGCAGTTTTTCAATTAAACCTTTTATTTTGTTGGTATATGATATTTTCCATAAGTAATGACTCTTTATTTCTTTTATTTCCTCTCTCTCACTCTCTTTTTCTCTTTTTTTTTGCTTGTTGTATTGACCAGAAATACCAGTATAGTGTTAAATTTAAAGAGGAGAGAAAAGATCTTTGCTTTATTCCAATTTTACTGGAAATCCTCTTAATGTTTCACCATTAAGAATAATCCTTTTTATAAATTTCTAATAGATAGCATTCATCAAGATCAGGAAGGCATTTTGTATTTATGTTGGTTAAATAATTTTTTAAAAATCACAAATAGATATTGAATTTCATCAAATGATTGTTCAGCATTTATTCAGACGTTTGTAATTTTTAAACTTTTTATTTTCTAATGTGGAAATATCCTTGCTCTCCTAGAATAAATTCTACTTTGTTGTGATGAATTTCTCTTTTTATACACACCATATTCAATTTGTTAATGTGTTATTTAGAAATTTTGCATCTATGATTATAAATGAGGTTCACTTATAATTTTTTCTTGAGATGTTTAAATCTAGTATTTGAACATCAAGAAAAGGATTTGAAATAAATGAAAAAATTTATTATATCTTTTAGTAAACTCACAAGACTCAGATTTTAAAAATACATCTCAAGAAAAATCTAGATAAAGTCAATCATCACATTCATGATGTGAATATTTCTAATGAACCTGTTCAGAGTACTTTATGTAAACATTTTATTTAATCTTGAAAACAACTCTGTGTTCCTATGATGCAGATGGGGAAACTGAGGCTCAGATCTCATTACTTGTCAAAGATCAGAGACAGTGAACTCTCATGACTGTAAGTACTAGAAATCCAAATGACAGCTCCAGCAGGATGAAGAATGGAGTTTGGCTAACAAACTTTGGGGAGGAAGAGTCAGCTGACCTCAGGAATGAATGCCAGTTGCTGGAGAAGGCCTCCAGGGTTATCTTTTTTCTCTAAGGATCAGCCTCACTTTTCAGACCAGCTTTCTCTCCTTGTCAGGACTCAGGGAAGCAGGTAACTCGGGCTTCATATCCTATAGCTTTGTTTGCAAAGAGAGATGAATCTCTTCTTATTTTAATGACACTGTGATGGTCAACTTCCACTAACACTATATGGTTTGATTGGGGCAAGGAGCAGCTTCCTAGAAGAAGAGGGTGGGTGCTGAGTACGGAGTTGTGAACCAGGAAACTATGAATAAGTAGGCCTAAAACATTTACCATGTATTCATCCATCCACCCAATCAGTGTCAGTACCATGGATTCCACGTTAGCCAAGATTCATCCTCAGGAGTATCCTATTTCTGACCTCTGCTCTTAACCACAGAAAACAAAGACTAGTAACTGCACCGACCAAGGGCAAAAGAGAAAGAGGTGATTTTCAACTCAGAGTGCACATTAGAATTTTCCTAGGAGTTTTTAAAAACTACTGCTGGCCCCGCCCCTTCTCCTATCAACTATCCCAAGCTGGGACCAGAGCAATGTATTTTGTCTTTCCAGATGACTCTCATTTGCAGGGCTGAGGACAGGGATGGATCCACCCATCCATAAAGAGCCATAAAGTGATGGATCCATCGATCCATTCCATCAATGATTTTTGAAGTTAAGTATTTATTTGAGTTAAAAGGGTTAATAGGGCTTTCCTTTTGGCCAGAACCACCATCTTCCAGTAATTCGCCAAAATGACCAACACAAAGGGCAAGAGGAGGGCGCCTGCTGCATGTTCTCTGCTGCTGCTAAGTCGCTTCAGTCGTGTCCGACTCTGTGCAACCCCATAGACGGCATGTTCTCTAGGCCTTTCAGAAAACATACATGTGACTCTACAAGAAAGACAATGTTGTAGATATCAAGGCAATGGGTTCTGTTCAAAAAGGAACGCCCTACAAATGTTACCATAGCTAAACCGGAAGAGACTCCAGTGTTACCCAGCATGCTGTTGGCATCATTGTAAACAAGTAAAGGGGAAGATTCTGGCCAAGAGAATTAATATACGAATTGAGCATATTAAGCACTCTACGAGCCAAGATAGCTTCCAGAAATGCCTGAAGGAAAATGATCAGAGAAAGGAGGAAGCCAAAGAGAAAGGGACTTGGGTTCAGCTGAAGTGCCAGCCTGCTCCACCCAGAGAAGCACACTCGTGAGAACCCACAGAAAGGAGCCTGAACTGCTGGAGCCCCTTCCCTGTGTGCTCATGGCATGATGCGTGTGAAGAAAACAAAAGACATGGGCTGTAAAACTAATAAATAATAAATTAAAAATGTTGGTAAGGAAGGATCTTGGAGGAGGAAACTATATTTTGATTTGTGGATGGTTTGGACTGAAGGGAGAGTAAATTGATAGAGATTGGGGTGGGACCCATTTTAGAAGGAGCAAAGACATGAAGGTGAAAATGGTAAGTTGTCTTCAGGGCCAATAAACAAACGTATCTGCCTAGGACAGCCCCCCAGGGACAGCGATGAGCCTCGGCCCCCACTCTGCAGCCGAAGCTACTCTGCTGCCACTCTGCTTTCACATTTAGTCAACAGTGTTCAGCTGGACTGGTTTGGAAACCATTGCCTAAAGGTGACATATTTGATCCAGTTGGTTCACAGTTGAGCAGAACAGTTACAGACTTGGATTCTGAAGTCAGACAAGCTCTTCCATTTACTAGCTGTATCCTTGGGGCTGCTTCCTTAACTTCTCCACACTTTAGTTTCCCTGTGCATTGTTGGGATTAATTTCACTTATAGCAAACTCAGCCTTGACTAAAAGATTTTCTTTGCTTTACTGTGACTGAACATCAGGGCTTCCCCTGGTTGCTCAGTGGTAGAGAATCTGCCTGCAGTGCAGGAGCCGGAGGAGATGTGGGTTTGATCCCTGGGTCAGGAAGATCCCCTGGAAGAGGGCACGGCAACCCACTCCAGTATTCTTGCTTGGAGAATCCCATGAACAGAGGAGCCTGGCAGGCTATTGTCCATAGGGTCGCACAGAGCTGGGCACGACTGAAGTGACTTAGCATGCACGTGTGCACAAATGAACCTCATTTCTGCCTTGAGCCTCAGTTCTACAGATGGTGAAAACCTTGTCACCATGAATGGAGTGTAAAATCTGTCATTTATTTTTCCTACCTGGCTGGCATCTGGTTTGGGAGGTGGCATGGAAAGTGGGTAGAGGTTAATTATGGGGCATTCGGTCATGGGGAAGGTGTGGCCCCCAGTTATCACCTGATCCTGATGCCTCAGCTCCAGGCTGGTTCCATTTGTCTCTAACTGCCAGCATCCACCATCCCAGCATCAGAAAGAGACCCACGGTCCTGGCTGTTCTCTGGTCCACAGGCTACACAGTCCTTCTCCATCCTTCACATCCCAGCTGTGAGGCCAATTCTGGTCTCTCGTGTCCTGAGTCTCTCTCAGCTACACAGGTTAAAAAAAAAAAAAAATCTATATCTACCCAAATTCCAAACCTGACCTTTAGGAAGAGGCATAAATTTTGGAGTTCAAATGCTAGGAATATTTTGTTTTTTAATTTTTGCTATCCTAATCCTACTCCAAGTGTTGTGAATGCCAAGGTGTCTTTTAGGGGCAAGCAGAGGATGGCTCCATTAACAAGACCATACCCATGAAAAATCAATTGGCAAATATTTTGTAAAACAATTCTGACACAGAGATTATAACAATAGTTCCTTTTTAGGGCCATTGTGAGAAATGAATGAGACAGTGTGCCTGGACCAAACAGAGGGTCCTCAAAATGTATCCACCATTAATATCATTGGCTTTTGTCCCTGGGGCTGTAGCCCCACCTCTGTGTCATCCACTTGCTCTGGGTAAGGTCTGCCAGTCCTGCCTCGATTATGTATGAATAATGGTGATGAGGTGTTAGAAGCAGAGGGAGGGGTAGGGAGTTACGGGTTCATGGCAACAGCTCCGTTTTCTTAAAGGCTTCAGTGCAAAGCCTCTGATACAATTTGTTAGCCCACCCAACCCTGCAAATCGGAAATTGGGTTTATATTTGATCAATTTGGCTGGGCTACTGAAGCTTCATATGTCAACAGCAGCACTGACTTATCGTCATAAAGCTCTTTGACGCCCGAACTGCCGCTCTGGCTTCTGGTTGATGCCTGCCACATTCTTGAACTAGAAAGAAACGAGCCCACACTTCTGGGTGTTGTTTCCGGGTCTGAGCCTGTCATAGACAACTTTGTCAGTCTTTGGAAACAGTAGCACTGGTAACTGGAGAGAGAGACAAATACAGCAGCATCGGAAGCTGGCATTTTGAAAAATCACTTTGTTTTTCATCATTTGCTTTTAGCATATAATGTTACCCCCTCAAACATAAAAGTTTTGAATACTTTTAAGGGCTTCCCGGGTGGCTCAGTTGATAAGAATTTGCCTGCAATGCAGGAGACCCGGGTTTGATCCCTGGGTCGGGAAAATCCCCTGGAGAAGGTAATGGCAACCCACTCTGGTAATCCTGGCCAGAGAATGCCATGGACAGAGGAGCCTGGTGGGCTACACTCCGTGGGATCACAAAGAGTCAGACACAACTGAATGACTAACACTTTCAAGACAGCCTTGTTCCAGGATTTGTAGTAAATGCCGAAAAGGGGGCAACACGTGGAAGGGATGTCAATACCTTGATGAGTTTGGGTAGGTCTACTTGGCATGAGAAACCAGATATAGGGGTTACTCCAGTGAATTGCGATGAAAAGAATAACTTCTCTAATCATCAGAGGGAGAAGAATTTGGAATTTTCTGTCTGGGGTTTGGAATCCAAGATGGAATAAATGGTCTAGAGACAAGGGAGTGGCTAGCTGGAAGGCGGTGGATAGCTGGAACTGGGGGACCACGGCTAATGAGAAAAGCCTACAGGGAGGAACGGCTGGTGACTCTTTCAGACAGCGATTCCTAGCATTGAAATTGTAACTGGGTTTCTGATCTGGGTTGTGCCATCAGCCACCAGCACCTGTCTGGGTCTGACACAGGTGCTGTCTTGGGGAATTGAATGAGAAGGGTTGTATGCCAGAGTTGAGACGGCTGTGGCCGGAGACAAGAGAGACCCACAGTGAGCACACAGCCCTCTGCCCAAATGGAGCGAGGAGTGAGAGGAAGGAAGCAGACTGCCCACCCACTGTGCCCCCTGTACTCTCCTGGGCCGCATTAGGGATCTGGCAGAACGTACTCAGTTTGTGGGAGAAGGACTTGAGCTAGTTCAACTGCTTGTAAAATAATGTGCTCACATTTGTCATGTTTCTGAATCACAGTGGACGTGTAGGAATGAGTGAGTGAGCTGAGCTGATGGCCCATGTTCCTGTGCCGTGCACTTGCCTTGTTCTATGCTTGCTTGAGTGCCTTATGCTTATAACACTATCCAAAACTTTAGGGATGAAAAACATTTGAGGAAAGCAGCCCTCTAGAATATGTGGAATCTACCGGTTTTATTTCCAGAAAAAAGTCAGACTTGGCCAAAAGAGGTTGCTTTCAACTAAGGGTCCATTGACAGATGAGTGGACAAAGATGTGGTGTACAGCCACAATGGAATATTACTCGGCCATAAAAAGGAATGAAACAATGCCATTTGCAGCAACATGGATGGACCCAGAGATGATCATACTAGGTTAAGTAAGTCAGGAAGAGAAAGACAAACATATGATGTTGTTTATATGTGGAATCTAAAAAAATGATAGAAATGAACTTATTTTAAAAAACAGAAATAGATGCAGAGACAGTGAACAAACTTATGATTATCAAAGGAGAAAGAGGAGGCATAAATTAACACTTTGGGACTAATATATATACACACTACTATTTATAGAATAGATAACCATCACAGACATAGTGTATAGCACAGGGTACTCTACTCAATATCTTGTAATAACCCATAATGGGAAAGAATCTGAAAAAGAATATATATAGCATGTATAACTGATTCACTTTGCTATAATGCCTGAAATTAACACAACATTGTAATCAACTATCTTTCAACAAAAATGTTTAAAAAAGAAGTTGCTTAAACTTATTTATTAGGGATCTGGAAGAATATCAGTGAATGAAGACATACCATGGTTAGTATGACCAGATGTCAATACAGGCTCACACCAAGGAGGACACCAGCACTACCCTGAGTTAGAATGTGTTTTTCATTTCTACAAGTAGGATTTTTGAGAGAAAATGAACATTTATTGCACAAATGATATGAGTGAATCAAACTACTTGTTTTCAGTGGAAGGGCACATTAAATAGTTAAAGATAAAGCCAGATTCTAGTTCTTGTTCTACCAACAACTGATGACCTTTGACGATATCCCTTAACCTTGCTTAGCTGTGTCCTCTGTAAAGTGACAGGAGTTGTGTTTTGCTGTTTTTGTTTGACTGTCAGTCACTCAGTTGTGTCCAACTCTTTGTGACCCCATGGACTGCAGCACGCCAGGCTTCCCTGTCCTTCACAATCTCCTGGAGCTTTCTCAAAACTCATAACCGTCATGTTGATGAGGCCATCCAACCACCTCATTTTCTGTCATCCCCTTCTCCTTCTGCCTTTAATCTTTTCAAGCATCAGGGCCTTTCAAATGAGGGTCCCTGCATCAGGTGGCCAAAATACTGGAGTTTCAGCTTCAGCATCAATCCTTCCAATAAATATTCAGGACTGATTTCCTTTAGGGTTGACTGGTTTGATCTCCTTGCAGTCCAAGGGACTCTCGAGAATCTTCTCCAACACCTTAATTATCACTAAGTTTCCTTCCAACTTTAATTTTCTATGATTTAAGAACGTTATAACAGAAACTCAAGTTTGGACAGTCTGTTAATTCAAAGATTCTCAAGTTTCTTTCTTCATAGCATCCTTTGTGCCTATTTTTCATGGTGTTTTGAGGCCAAAAGGAATACCCTCAAACTTCTATTCATTATGTAGTTCAGTTCAGTTCAGTCACTCAGTTGTGTCCGACTCTTTGTGACCCCATGAATTGCAGCACGCCAGGCCTCCCTGTACATCACCAACTCCTGGAGTTTACCCAAACTCATGTCCATTGACTCTGTGATGCCATCTAGCCATCGCATCCTCTGTCATCCCCTTCTCCTCCTGTTTTCAATCTTTCTCAACATCAGAGTCTTTTCAAATGAGTCAGCTCTTTGCATCAGGTGGCCAAAATACTGAAGTTTCAGCTTTAACATGAGTCCTTCCAATGAACACCCAGGACTGATCTCTTTTAGGATGGACTGGTTGGATCTCCTTGCAGTCCAAGGGACTCTCAAGACTCTTCTCCAACACCACAGTTCAAAACTATCAATTCTTCTGCACTCAGCCCTCTTTATAGTCCAACTCTCACATCCATACATAACCACTGGAAAAACCATAGCCTTGACTAGACGAACCTTTGTTGGCAAAGTAATGTGTCTGCTTTTTAATATGCTGTCTAGGTTGGTCATAACTTTCCTTCCAAGGAGTAAGCTTCTTTTAATTTCATGGCTGCAATTACCATGTGCAGTGATTTTGGAGCCCCAAAAAATAAAGTCAGCCACTGTTTCCACCGTTTCCCCATTTATTTGCCATGAAGTGATGGGACTGGATGCCATGATCTTAGTTTTCTGACTGTTGAACTTTAAGCCAACTTTTTCACTCTTCTCTTTCACTTTCATCAAGAGGCTCTTTAGTTCTTCTTCACTTTCTGCCATAAGGGTGGTGTCATCTGCACATCTGAGGTTATTGATATTTCTCCCAGCAATCTTGATTCCAGCTTGTGCTTCTTCCAGCCCAGAGTTTCTCATGATGTACTCTGCATATAAGTTAAATAAGCAGGGTTACGTGGTTAGGTCTAAACAACTTCGTAAGTATATAAGTCCTAATATTAATAATTTAAGCCATTTGTAAAGTAATAAATATCAATGGAAAGAAAAGATGATATTTTATTTCATTCCTACATGACCATGCTTATTTACTTGTGGGGGAGTGTGCGTCTTGAGCACAGCACAACTTCTCAAACCATGGAATCCAACTGGGCCCTAGTGTTCTCATTTCCTCTTCCATATTTTTTTCTCTCAGTACTTGCATTTTATCACAGCAACCATTAAATCTGATTCTTCCAAAGACCTGATGTCATTGAAAGGAACGTAGCACCATCCATCTTGAAACAGTGACCCTCACACTGGTAGTGTGTGTATTGCCTAAAAGCTATTGGTGGGTTTTCTAGGAAATTAAGACTAGCCGGGAGCACCTTTCCAGTTCGCTGCATTGCCCCAGGTGCCAAGGAACACTGTTTGGGAAGCATGACTTCAATCAATGTCTAAGGTCTTCCTCCCATTTTTAATGGAACTGTATGTACCTTCCTGTTGTAGACATTTTTGGAATCCATGGGCCAAGCACAGAATTGTACGGTTCTCAAAAATTCAGTACAGTGTCTCTCGGAGTCCTGGCTTGTTGGTCCCAGCTCCCAGCAAAATGTTCCACAGTTTATCCCCTGCTCTCTTATCTCAGACACTCTTGCTTAGCAAATAACCTGCCTTCTAATTTATAGAGGGTGCATAGCTCTCAGAAACAAGCACTACACTTCTGTCCTCACCCATAAACATTCCCTTTTGGCTCTACCCTCTCACTTCATCCCTCCAGGCTTGGAGGAAGAGGAGTTGCCCTCCATGCAGAAGGCTTATTCTTGCCCTGGGCTCCCAATCCCAACCCTTCCCATGACCTGTGGTCCAGCTTCTGACTCCACTGGGTAATTTCTTTCCCTCTCATCATTTCAACTTCTTCATCTTTTTTTTTCCTTTAATTTTTTTTAATTGGTGGAAAATTGTTTTACAATGTTGTGTTGGTTTCTGCCATACAACAATATATAGCACTCATATATACAACATACATATAAATATATATGCTGCTGCTGAGTCACTTCAGTCATGTCCGACTCTGTACGACCCCATAGACGGCAGCCCACCAGGCTCCTCTGTCCCTGGGATTCTCCAGGCAGGAATACTGGAGTGGGTTGCCAGTTCCTTCTCCAAGGCATGCATGCATGCATTCTAAGTCGCTTCAGTTGTGTCCAACTCTGTGCGACCCCATGGACATCAGCCCACCATGCTCCTCTGTCCACAGGTTTCTCCAGGCAAGAATACTGAAGTGGGTTGCCATTTCCTTCTCCACATAAATAAATATATATACTTATATATAATTTATATATCCCTTCTCTCTTGAGCCTCCTTCCCCTCCTGCCATCCCACCCCTCTAGGTCATCAAAGAGCACAAGGCTGGGCTCCCTGTGTTACTTAGCAACTTCCCACTAAGTGTTTTACACAGAGAGTATATATGTGTCAATGCTATTTTCCCTGTTCATCCCACCGTCACCTTCCCCTGCTGTGTCCACAAGGTCATTCTCTACTACTAAGTTCATCAGTACCATTTTTCTAGAGTCCATGTATGTGCATTCAACTTCTTCATCTTCACTGCTTCCTCCTATAGAGCCTATGAGTATGTTCAAGTCTCCTACTTAACCAGCAGGCTCTAACAATGTCCTTCCGATAGCTGATTGACTCCTTCCCATTGGCAGACACATTCCCTGAAGAAGAGCCCACACTCACTCCATTTCCTGACGACCCATGCGCTCCCCGACCCCCTGCTGGCAGCCCCAGACCCCGCCTCTCCTCTCCTGCCCGCCTCTCACTCGGCTCAGCCCTGGCCTAGCCCTCCAGCTGCGGGAACCACGCCTCTCAGAAGAGGCACTGCAGCCCGTGGTTTGGTGGCACTGTTTCTCTGGCTCACTTTCCCGCTGTCTGCCTGACCAGCAGCACATACTTCAAAACATCCTCTGAGAAGCTTTTTTGGTTTCTCCCTCCTCCTCCCACCAAAGGGAAAAGGTCAGTCTTCCTTTGCGTTCTCAGCCATCCTTCTAGACACAGCATCTGTGGCCATTTGCTTTCGGTGAATTTCTTTAGCAAATATTGTCAGCTTTTGGAAAACTGGACTGTGTCTCAATTATGCTGGATTCCCTGGGTCACACACACCTGGCCATCTTCATACCCTGTGATCAGTGAGTGAGAGGCTGAAGTTGGTACAGGAATAGATTACTCTCAGCCACCCATGTCAGCGTGTTGGTGACATCCTTGCAGTGGACACTTGATCCCAAAGTCACTTCTAGGTTTCTCATTATCATGAGCTCCTTATAGATGCCATCTCACCCTTTCTCACAGCACCTCTGAGGTCCATATTAGGCCCATGTTTGACAGATGAGGAAACAGAGGCTCAGAGTTTTAGTACGTCCGCCCTGGTCATACAGCTAAGGGTGGTGGAAGCGATATTCTGGCCCAGCTCTGACCTTTCTCCACACCCAGGCATCCTCACATTGCCCGACCAGTGTATGCTTACTGTCTGCCCCCCTCATTAACTGTCAGCCGTCCCATCACTTCTTAGCAACTAGCTGGGGAAACAATGGACACAGTGACAGACTTTATTTTCTTAGGCTCCAAAAATCACTGCAGATGGTGACTGCAGCCATGAAATTAAAAGATGCTTGCTCCTTGGAAGAAAAGCTATTACCAACCTAGACAGCATATTAAAAAGCAGAGACATTACTTTGCTGACAAAGTTCTGTCTAGTCAAAGCTATTTTTCCAGTAGTCTTGAATGGATGTGAGAGTTGGACCAAAAAGAAAGTTGAGGGCTGAAGAATCGATGCTTTTGAACTGTGGTGTTGGAGAAGACTCTTGAGAGTCCCTTGGTCTCAAGGAGATCAAACCAGTCCATCCTAAAAGAAATCAGTCCTGAATATTCATTGGAAGTACCGATGCTGAAGCTGAAGCTCCAATTCTTTAGCCACCTGATGAAAAGAACTGTCTCCTTGGAAAAGACCCTTATGCTGGAAAAGATTGAAGGCAGGAGGAGAAGGGGATGACAGAGGATGAGACGGCTGGATGGCATCACTGACTCGATGGACATGAGTTTGAGCAACCTCCGGGAGTTGGTGATGAACAGAGAAGCCTGGTATGCTGCAGTCCATGGGGTTGCAAAGAGTCAGACACAACTGAGTGACTGAAATGAACTGAACTTAGAAACATATTTAAGACACCGATTCAGAAGCAAAAGCATTAAGTAATGCCATTCAAATCCCAACACAGTCATAAATGCTTGTGGGTTATCAGTGACTGGGACCAAGAATTTGTGTTATAAATGTCACCCATCCACTGGCTTTATTTTTGTTCATTTAACAACTGTCCTTTAACTAGCAGATCACCCTTCCTCAGAGAGAAACTAGACTTTAGTGGAATGACCGGCGATGATAGCCTGAAAGCCCTTTAACACTGTTTCACAGAGGTGTGAGCTGCCCACTCTGCCTCATTTTTCCTAACATGTCACCCAGGGATAGTCCAAGAAATCTCTCAAGTTTACACCATCTGTGGGCTTCTCACCTTGCAGCACCTGCCCGTAAGTCCCCATCTGGGCCCCTCTGCTGAGAGCTTCCTTGTTGCCAGGAAGGCTACATTAAACCTGGGCTGGGGTAGAAGGGTGGAGGGGGCCCTCCCTTCAGGGAAACTTGGCCAAGCCTCTCCCGTCTCCTGAGCCCATCAGTTCAGGCCCTCCTCCCCACCCCTTCCCTTTTTGTTTAGTTTGACTTTGGTCACTGATGACAAGGCTTCTTTTCCTGCCAAACCAATCAATAAGCTAAACAGACAGAAGATGAGTATTTAGAATATGGGAAGCCAAACTCAAACACAGATAGGTTATCAGTCTAGCCCAGAGCAGATTTCTGAGCAAATATTTCATTAACAAATTTTTCATGGCAACTTGCATGTTAAAAAAAAAAAAAGAGGGGAGAGGGAGAGAGAAAGAGAAAACAGTAGTTGTTGGCAGAGTTGGGGGGTAAAGAGAAAGGCTGCTGGATCCTTGAAGCTGAACTGCCCCAGGAGGGAGTGAGGGGCAGAGAGCTGGGAGAAAGGTGGGGTGACAGAGAAGGCCCCCAGGAAGGGGAGCCCCAATCCCCTTAAAACCTTTCAACGTCTAGCCTCCTCTCCTGCCAGGGCTATCATGTGTAAATTCATCTTCAGCCATCTCTGGGGGCTGGAGCTGGTTAAGTGTCCCAGATGCAAACCCCAGGTCGGCCATCAGTGGCTGACTGTGGAGTCCTGGGATGGTCACCCAGTGAGGGGACTGGGAGGGGAAAGGAGATATGGTCCCAGGGGAGCCCCACGGGGGAGCTGGAGGCGGGGGCAAAGGAAACAGCCTAAACAATAGTAACAAGAACAACTGTTTTTGGCTCCCACTAAATTTTAGGCACCTTGGAGGCTCTCTGTCTTGTTATATCATTCTTATAACCATGCCTAAGACTGTGATAAACACTGGTGTACATGCCCATTGGTGCCTGTTCTGGTTGTTCAATATTTTAAATGTTATACCTGGTTCACTACAACCCTTAAAGTAGTTTGGTTTTAATTTACGACTGAGGAGCCTGAGATTCAGAGAGGTCAAGCAGTTTGTTCAAGGGCACACAGCTGGTGAACTGCAGAGGCAGGGTTGGGACCTGCCCGATTAGGCCTGTCTGATTCCAAAGACAAGCGGTTTTCAACTCCTTTGCTCTGCTTCCCTTCTAGCTTAAGAATATTTAGAGGGAAGGTTGGCAAAGCGTGGAATTACTAATATTCAACTCTTGGAAGCAAGTGCTTGAAGGAAGGAAAAGAATGAATAGACTGAATTTTCAGTCCCTTGTGTGCTGTGATCCTTCCTACCCTCACTTGTGTGCGCTTGGCTCCTGCATCCTGGGAATTCCTTCCCCCCGTTTCATCTGAATTCATGGGCAACCCGTTCAGGCCACAGCAACTGGTCACTGCACAGAAAAGCTCCCTGCCCTGCCCTGCTCTATTTGCTCTTATTGCTTTCTACTTTTTTTTCTTCAGAGCACTTACATCGATGCCAATTAAATATCTTTATGTGCAATTTATTGATGAATATCTCCTAGGTAGATGGAATAACAATGATAAAAATAATAATGACTAATAATTATTAAATAATATAATCAATAGAATAACATAATAATATAACAACATAATAACAAATTTTGGTATACCTTATAAAGTCATTTGTTGACAGTTAAATTTTTTCTCCTTTGTATTATCTTCTTTTTAAGGCTTTTCAATCATTACTTGATATAACTTCCTACTTGTTTCTATGATTATTTGATCAATTTTATCTGCTCCCTAGATTGTAAACTTAGAACAGGCAGGGGCCCTGTGCAGGGCTCGTGGTTGTAACTCTTGTTCTGGTTTATACTAAGGGATCAACATGTACATACAGACCTTGCAGATACTGCAGGTTCAGTTACAGACCACTGCAATAAAGTGAATATTACAATAAAGCAAGTCACATAATATTTTGGTTTCCCAGTGCATATAGAAGCTATGTTTATACTATACTGTAGTCTATTCAGTGTGCAGTAGAGAAGGAAATGGCAACCCACTCCAGTGTTCTTGCCTGGAGAATCCCAGGGATGGGGGAGCCTGGTGGGCTGCCGTCTATGGGGTCGCACGGAGTCAGACACGACTGAAGTGACTTAGCAGCAGCAGCAGCAGCAGCATTATGTCTAGAAAAATCAATGTACCTATCTTAATCAAAAACATTTCATTGCTAAAAAATGCTGACCATCATTTGAGCCTTCAGAGAATCATAATCTTTTTGCTGTTGGAGGGTCTTGCCTTGATGTTGATGGCTGCTGACTGATATCAGGGTGATGGTTGCTGAAGGCTGGGGTGGCTGTGGCTTTTGCCACATTAAGCGACTCTTTCTTTCATGAATGATTTCTCTGTAGTATGCACTAGCGCTGTTTGAGAGCATTTTACCTACAGTACTGTTTTCAAAATTCAAGTCAATCCTCTCAAACCCTGCAACTGCTCTATCAACTAAATTTATATAATATCCTAAATCCTTTGTTGTCAGTTCAACAGTCTTCAGCAAAAGTAGGTTCCATCTCAAGAAACTACTTTCTTTGCTCATCCATGAGAAGCAACTCATCATCTGTTAAAGCTTTATCATGAGATTGCAGCAATTCAGCCACATCTTCAGACTGCACTTCTAATTCTAGTTCTCTCGCTGTTTCTACCATGCCACAATGACTTCCTCCACTGATGTCTTAAACCCTCAAAGTCATCCTAGAGGGTTGGAATCAACTTCTTTCAAACTTCTGTTAATGTTGGCATTTTGAACTCTTCCCAAGAACTACAAATGTTCTTCGTGGCATCTAGAATGATGAATTAATTCCAAAAGGTTTTCAACTAACTTTACCAAGATCCATCCAAAGAATTGCTATTTGAGGCATCTATAGTCTTAAAAATTCTATTTCTTGAATAACTTGAAAGTCAAAATTACGCCTTGATTCACAGGCTGCAGAGTGGCTGTTGTGGTAGCAAGCAGGAAAACATCATTAATCTCTTTGTATACTTTCATCAGAGTTCTTGGATGACCAGGTCATCCTTGTCAGGTTCATACTTGTCAATGAACAGTAATACTTTGAGAGGAATCTTTTTTTCTGGGTGTGAATATTTAGTAAACCATGTCATAAACAGATGTGCTATCATCCAGGCTTTATTGGTCCATTTATAGAGCACAGACAGAGTAGAAATAACATAAGTCTTAAGGGCCCCAGCATTTCAGAATGGTAAATGAACATTGGCTTTGACTTCAAGTCACCAGTTGCATCCGCCCCTAACGAGAGTCAGCTGGTCCACTGAAGTTTTGAAGCCAGACATTGACTTCTCCTCTGTAGCTATGAAAGTCCTGGATGGTGTCTTCCTCCAATAGAAGCTGTTATTTTGTCTCCAGTGAAAATCTGTTGTTTGGTGTAGCCATCTTCATTACTGATCTTACCTAGATTTCTGGATAAAATGCTATAGCTTCTCCATCAACATTGTGGCTTCCCCTTGCACTTTGATGTCATGGAGATGGCTTCTTTCCTGTAACCTCATGAACCAACCTATCCTAGCTTCAAATTTTCCTTCTGTAGCTTCCTCATCTTTCTCAACCATCATAGAATTGAAAAAAGTTAGGGTCTTTCTCTGGACTAGGTTTTAGCTGAAGAGAGTATTGTGGCTGGTTTGATCTTCTGTCCACACCACTGAAACTTTCCCCATGTCAGCAATGAGGCTGTTTCATGTTCTTATCATTGGTGTGTTCACTGAAGCAGCATTTTTAATTCTGTACCGGAACTTACCGTTTGCATTCACAACTTGGCTTAACTGTTTGGCCAAGAGGTCTTGCTTTCAGTCTGTCTAGGCTTTTAACATGCTTTCCTCACTAAGCTTAATCATTTTCAGCTTTTGATTTAAAATGAGAAATGTGTGACTCTTCCTTTCACTTGAGCACTTAGAGGCCATTGTAGGGTTATTAATTGGCCTCAATATTGCTATGTCTCAGGGAATAGAAAGGCCCGAGGGAAGGGAGAAAGATGGGGGGACAGCTGGCTGGTGGGCCAGTAAGAACACTCACAACATTTACGGGTGAAGTTTCTCATCTGTGGAACCCCCAAACAATTATAATAGTCACTTCACAGATCATCATAACAAATCTAGTATTAGTGAAAAAGTTTGAAGTATCACCAAGAAGTTACCAAGATATGACACAGAGACATGAAGTGAGCAAATGCTGTTGGAAAAATGCAGCCAACAGACTTGATTGATGAAGGTGACTCACAGAACAGACCTTCAATGTATAAAAAATGAAATATCTGTGAAGCAGAGTAAAGTGAAGTACAATAAAATGAGGTCTACCTGTATGGTTGCAAGGATTGAATTCACAATGTGGATTTCTTTATTTTAATCTCCAGTTTCCTCAGGCTGCTGTAAACCTCTAATCTGAATCTTGGAGTTTAACCTTTTTAAATTTTGAATTGTAGAACACTCGGGGTAGGAGGGACCTCTTTGGCAGAAACATCAAGTTAAAAGATAGCATGTGTGTCCTTGTCACACAGCGAGTTTATAGCAGAGCCAGGACTTAACTCACACCTTCATTGCCCATTGACTTCACATTCCTCCCAAGTGGTAGACCCTGAAGACCCCAATGTACAGATGGGCATATTGGGGCAGCACCCGTGCCAGACCACAGATTATGCGTCTCTCAGCTGAAGGCTGTCTTTGGGAGTCTGAGCTGACTCTAGGGTTAAGCTTCTGACAGCTCTAAGTATTTTTTCCTCTTTCATGTTGCTCTCAAATATATTTCTATCCCCATCAGACCATCCCCCTTGTTCCCATTTAACCTGAGAAAGTTAAACCCACTTTTGATCATCATGTGAAAATCTGAGGCAAAGTGCTTCCTTCAAGGCAGATGTTTGGAATCGCTGAGCTGCAGGCGCTCAACTTGTCAAGTAACTTTTCAAATGATGAAAAAAAGGGGAAAATGTAGGTCAGGAAGCAATAAACTATATTCACATCCAATATATCCTTCTGCTTAAGGAGCCGACTTTGAATCTCCACCTTTTACTAAAATGAAACAAAAATCCAAATCCAACCCAAAGCATTACAGCTTTAAGTACTGAAAGTATTTATTATTTCTATTCAAGTAATCCAAAAGCATAATCTCAAGAACATCTCTGCTCCAGGAATGTCTCAAAACACTGTGGATTTGGTGTGATTCCTTTATCCAGATGTTTGTCGAAAAGACTCTGGATGGCATGTGGGGAATTAAAGATTTATTTTTAATATTTGAGAGAAGTCATATTTCTAATAACAGTGAGCCTTCCAATGTGTCCTCAGTCTTTGCTGCCTCTCTGCTCATTCTTGTTATTGTTGTCTTAAGTAACAGCTCTATTCTTTGAAATTATCCGCCTGTGGGTTTCCAAATGTTAATACTTAGATATTGGAAGAACAAGGTCAATGAGGTACTTTCAGTAAAACGCTGATAGTCACATCAAGTTAATTTCAAGAGACAATTTTTACCCACTAAGCTTTTTCAAGTCCTGCAAAAGATGGCTTTTTATGGGGCAAAATCTCCAAAAATCTGCCCCAGTCTCCCAGATTTTTAGAGTATTGTGACTTGTCTTTGAAAACTATGGGATATTTCCAACTGTTGGTCACTCAGTCGTGTCCAACTCTTTGTGACCCCATGAACTGTAACCCGCCAGGCTCCTCTGTCCATGGAATTCTCCAGGCAAGAATGCTGGAGTGGGGTGCCATGCCCTTCTCCAGGTGATCTTCCCAACCCAGGGATTGAATCTGGGTCCCCTACATTGCACACAGAATCTTTACTGTCTGAGCTGCTGGAAAGCCAAGTGAAAGTGAAGTTGCTCAGTAGTGTCTGACTCTTTTGCAACCCCATGGACTGTAGCCTACCATATTTCTCCGCCCATGGGATTTTCCAGGCAAAAATACCAGAGTGGGCTGCCATTTCCTTCTCTGGGGATCTTCCCAACCCAGAGATCGAACCCGGGTCTTGTGCGTTACAGGCAGACGCTTTACCCTCTGAGCCATCAGGAAAGCCAAGTGTCCCTTAAACCCAGAGGCATCTCATCAGAGACCCCAGTGGTTACTATGTCCCCACTCTGTCCAGACATCCAACAATAAGGTGATGAGCTTCTTATTATTGGAAAGCCTCTCCCTCATCTATTATCCCCTTACTTGTAGAGAAGGATATTCTAAAATATCCTTAGATAAATCTACATGGTAGATTTTATGCATTGAGTGAGTTTACCTGCTGGAGAAGATATATTTCAGGTTCTAGTGGCAGAGAGAAATTTAAAATTAGGTCACCTCATGGTTACAACTTGTGTCTATAACAGAAACTAAAAGGTCTCAGAGATCATACAGATTCTCTGGTTGGGAATCCAAAAGGGACCTACTGTGAAACATTCTTTAATTGGTTTGTTACACTCAAAAATATACTGAATATGTCTATGGAAACTGAAGTTTTGATATCAAATAATAAAGCAGGGTTAAAATTTAAGATCTGAACTCTAAGATCAGTCCCCATAGGACCAGTATGTGTGCTTTTAGAAAGGGCCAGCCTCTGTGTTGTAATTTTAGAGAAACACAACAGTCCTCCCTAGCCTCTAGACCTTTATTAAGTTTACTGTTTCTTGAAACTGGTGCATTCAAATTGTCTTTTAAGATTTGGAGACTTCTGAAACATAAATACTTCTTTTTTATTTAGCTAACATTCAGGTGGTACTCATTTCCTGCTAGACATTCTTCTATGCTCTGTGAGTATTAATGCATTTAATCCTTTCAGGAACCTTCTGACTTGGGTATAAACGTCATCCCCATTTTGCAGATGAGAAGCACAGACACGGAGGGAGGCCAGGTAACGCATCCAGGGTCGCAGAGTCAGATGTGAGCTCAGAAAGCCTGCTTCCGGGGCTGGCTTCACACTACGCCATACAGCCCCCTTCGCTCCTGTGTCTCCACAATGCCGGGAGCTTTCTTACTTGTGGAATGTTTGGGAAAGGTGAAGGGGGTTGCGGATTACAAAACATGACGGTGCTTTTGGGAAAGCAGTGGAGTGGAGAAAAGAACACAAGGGAGCATGTGAATAATGAGGACAAAGTCCGCTCATGTCTTAATTGTGGCAACAGCTGAGAGAAAACTGTCACGATGGAAAACCTGGACTTGCAGGTAGGACTCTTAATTTTGGAGTTCGTCCCTCACTAGGCATATGAGGGACACTGAGGCTGAGGGAGCAGACAGAGGACAAGGGCAGGAGGGTGCTCAGATGCCAGAGGGAGTTAGTGGCAAAGCCAGGACTGGAGCCCCGATCCTCCAACTCTGGGTCGAGAGCCCTCTTCCCCTGAGGCATCCTCTGGGCTCCAATTCACTGAGGGGCTGGAGGAACCTCACCAGAAAGGAGCCTTTTCTTTCTGTGGTTTTCCTAATAAAATGTCCACTTCTGGGTGGCATATGGTTGGTCGACAACACACAGAAGGGAATTTTCATCCTGCTGTTTACAAGGATTATTTCCTCATGGACACGTTTTCTGGGAAGAGAAGAGCGCCTTGTTGACCTCGTGTTACTTTGCGAGGAGCAGGTAATGCAGCTGAGGCTGGAAGTGGAGTTCATTGTCACTGTCCTATTTCCTAAAGACACAGTGCATTTCTGATGTTCATCGGAGGGGCCAGGTGGAAGCGTGTGGGCTGAGGTAAGGGAAGAAATGAGGAACATGGTTGGAAATGAAAAGTATTGAAATATAAATTAGTATAAACCCAGGGGTCATCTGGCATGCAGTCTTGGCAATAAGAGAATCCACAATGTGGATGAACAAGTGAAAGAAAAGTAATCAAAAGTAAGAAAGAGGCATATGTGAGGCATTAAGCATCAGGAACAGAGGCTGGGGAGGATTAGGGAACAAAGTCCAGAGAGTGTAAAAAGAGATAAGAAAGGCAAAGTGAATGAAAAGTGATTGCACTGGAGGTTAAGAGAAATCATGGGGAAATTGTCCAAGTGCGTAAGGAAGGCAGGGGTCATTGAAGGAGACAGTTGGATGGCTAAGACACAGCAAAGAATGAATTAATGAAAAAAGAGGTAGATGTGGCTGAAAAACATTAAATGGGTTTTTTGGGTTTTTTTTTTGCCTTGGAACTCTCAGTAAGATGGGGGACAAATGTTAGAAATCCACGTGCATTTCCTAAAGGAAACAAAAGAAATCCTGATGAATGGCAGGAACAAGCCACCACGAGAGATTCAGATATTGACTAGAAGACAGGAAAAACGTTGGAGGCTTCAGTCCAAGGCAGAGCATATGCAAACACACTTGAATAATAAACAACAGAAACTTAAGAAATGAGGATTTGAAAAACAAACGTTTGGGGGAACCACAAGTCCCCAAAGTGTTGGCACTGCCCCCAGCCATCTTGCACACTAGGTCCTCCTTCTCTGTTTCTCTCCCTCCCATTTCCTGTTTCCCTTTCATAAAAAAATTATATATATATATGTATTGAAAATTAGCTAAGTGCTAGGCTTTGTGCTGTATATGGGCAGGTAGATGAATAAATAAGATATTGTCTGTTCTCTGCCTCAATGAGTTTCGTTTTTGAAGAGTGGAGGCAGTCTGTGAATGGCTGTGGCCCAGCCTCTTGCTACAGACCTGGGAGAGCTGAGTCGTGCAGGAGCTAAAGACTTGGGGTGGGGGGGTAGGCATTTTAGATGGGGACAGATTACACCTTTATGGAGGAGATGAATAACATGATTGCTTGTTAGAATATTAAGAACAATCATCCCAGAGTTTGGGATTTTCTTTTGTTTCCAGATAATTTTAAAAGGGTTTCCATAAAGTCAGGTGTCAGTGGTGTGGGTTATTTTAGGGGGAGCTATTCTAGGAACCCCTGACATCACATTGTGTGGGGTGACTTCTGCAGATGCATGGAATATCAATTGCAGATGAGGCTGCAAGCTGGGTCATTGACATTGATGTCTAGGGCAGGAGTGACTGTTTGGCCCACAAGGAAAAGGTGTGGAGACTGAGCTCAGACACTCATCTGGGGGACCCTTACTCCCCTAGCAGGGACTGAAGAGCACAAGGTGTCAGACAGAGGAACAAGTGTGATCAGTAAGGACCATAAAACTCTGAGTCCTGGAAGAGGAGAGGAAGATCATCACTGAATTTGATGATCCAATTCAGTGTAGTGCCAAATAGGTAATGAGGCTAAGGACAAGGAATTTAGAGGTAAAACAGATCCCCCACGGTCACAGGCAACAGACTGGAAAGGAGGAATCCAAGTACAGAGGCAGATAAAATTTTAATGTCTTTGGCACCAGGATCTGGAGCAATAAAAGAAATCAAACATTATTCTGGATCACATAAATGGAAGGACTGTGAAAAAGTCAAAGGTAATTAGCTCAGAGTTATAAAAGAGAATGGTTAGTGGGGTTTGACCAAGGAAACAGGAGGAACGTCTGCTAAGATTTCCCTATTCCCTGTCCCTCTTCCCATCCGGCTCCTCTCTTCAAGTTTGTTCTCTAAAACTTAACCTTGATTGTGGTTCTTTATGATGTTTTCAGCCCTACACATTTGAGAACAAACATGGATTAGTAATAGTTGCTCATCCAGCTGATATTTTCATAGGCAGGCAGGACTGGGTGGGAGTGGGAGGTGAGGAAACTTGTTTCATTTTAACCCTCCTCCAACTTTGTGCTTCTGACATGCTTTGCCAGGAGCTCAGTGCCCCATGCTATTTGAGCATCATTCCCTTAGACCCTTTCAATACTATAAAATATAGATTTAAGAAACAGATTATTGATTTCTTCTTCTCAGACTATCTTCTTTGACTAGCAGGTGCCAAAGAATATTTTCTCAGAAAGAAATTAATTATCATCAGGTACAACTATATTGTTAGTGACCGACAAGGAAAGTTACTGCAGTCTTCCAATTCAAATAGAAATTAGTGACTTGATTGATTTAAGAATTTCTCTTGTTTGTTTCTTTTTAACAGCTCACTGGCATACACATTCAAATTTCAATTTGTTACAGCCTTCTTAACGTTTATTCTCCAAACAATAATTATGTGTAAATATGCCAGAGATACATATATGCCTGGAAGTGCATATTGTTCAAAGACTCAGAAAGAAATACCTTGGAATCAATCAAGTTTTAAAAAAAGAAAACGATAGAGAAAAGGGAAGTAGTTTATCTAACTTCAGGCAAGCTATCTCCTTCATCCCTGTGTATAACTGATAATACACTCACCAATTAAGCATTTAACTTATTTCCTTAAGGTCAGGTTGCAAAGGAGTCAATTCACGTTGGGATGTCAGGGACAATTTCACATGGGAAATCCACTTTATACCCAAAGCAGGTGTGTCTTGGCTCGGAAAGCAAGCTGTCTTGGGTGTAGTGGCCACCAAGTGCTTACTGGGACAACTGGGGTCATTGACTTAATATTAGCTCTGGGCACATCAGCCTGCTATAAAGCTGACTTCTTCCCAGGAGGTGAGTTTATTTTGAAACGGTTGAATATGTGAAAGATATGTGAAGATAATTCATTGAATTGGATTGGCCAGGAGGAGGAAAAGGGCAGGGACTGCAGTCTGAACGTCAGTCAATGTCTCTAGAGACTGTGGGAAATGTCAAGTGGCATGTTAGGAAGCCGTAGGGGACTTTGATGTCCGTGGGCTCATTTTGGACTCTCCCCACCTCCACCCAAATGTCTCAGGACGAATGCCTGAACTGCAGAAGGGAAGAAAGTGATGTGCTTCACTCAGAAGGGCAGCCCCCAGGATTTCCTTTTAGAAAGACATGGTCCATTAAGAAAAAACAAAACCAGTTACTGCTTGCTGGCTCAGTTTAATGTACCAAACATTTATCAAGTACCTACTATGTGTAGAGCTAACTGGCAAAGATGGTGACAGGTTCTAGGTGGCTCATTTTAAGGCACTTAGGAAGATAGATGCATACATAGATAACTCAAATATGCTGAAGGCTGGAAGAGTGAATGTAATAGAATAATGGGGTGAAAGATTCATCCCTTCTTATTGCAGTTTGTTTATCCCTTTATTTACTCTTCACCATGCGGCACATGATCTTACACCATGTGGTGGTGGCTTCGTCGCTAAGTTGTGTCCGACTCTCTGCGACCCCATGAACTGTAACCTTCCAGCCTCCTCTGTTCATGGAACTTTCCAGACAAGAATACTGGAGTGGGTTGCCATTTCCTTCTGCAGGGGACCTTCTTGATCCAGGGATGGAATCCATGTCTCCTGCATTGGCAGGTGGATAATTTTTTTTGCTGCTGAGCCACCAGGGAAGCCCCAGTGTATATAGTAGGACAATGAAATAATGCAACTATTTTTATTTGAGGGTTGGGAAAAAATCATTCTCATTGATTATGGTCATGTGGCCTATTTTTCCAATGTGCAAATTAGCATAGTCTTTGAGTTCTGTGGCAAGACTTCCAAGGTCATCTCACCTCTTGCCCAGAGCAGTGAGGCTCTATCTTATAATCTGAACTTTGAGAGCAGAAGTTTTCAGAGCCTGGCCTGCTTGTCTGTTTCAACCTGGACCCATTTTCATCTTGAGGAAATTCATTATGTATGGTTGAAGTCCCTCAGACTATTGGTTAATTTTGTTCCTGCTTCCAGATCCATGAGCTTTTCTACCCTAACAAATGGGGAACCATTTCCCAGACGTGCAGCTTTTTTGAAATTACAAATAAGTTGATAACTACAGGACCAACCTGCTTACTGGTGTGTGAACTGCCTGAACCATGTCCCGGTATGGAAACCAGAGGCCAGTGTCAAAGGAGGTCAACGTGATGGCAGGCTCTCAGGTAAAGGGAAATTAAAAGCAATAGACTCCACTGTGTGCTGGGGTGATCTGGAAGGCGGCGGAGTGGAACGGCCTGGGCAAGCTTCCTTGTCATGACTCCAGTGGCCCTTTTCAGAGTGTGAGCAGACCTTACAAAGAGGCACTGACCTCGCCTTTCAGATGACTAGCAGCTCACCATGATAACTAAACCCGCAGGGATTTCTTTACAGTGATGTATGGTAAAGGTCAGTGTGAATCACGAAGAAGTCTCAAATGGAGGAGGTGTTTAAGAAATGTGCTTTTATTACTTTTGAGAGCATATGATAACTCAAGCACACCAACTGTTTAGTAGCAAAAGGATCTCCTTTAATGAGATAACAAGAGGGATTTCAAAACATCACATCAGCCATTTTATGTCAACAATGCTTGTAAGGATGTGGGGCAGAGGGGTGGGGGGATTACATGAGAATATTTTACTCTGTTAAGTGTGGTAGATATCCCCTTGAAATATTTAAACTTGCAATTTGTCCTAGATTATAAAGCATGGATTTACTTCAATGAAGGTAAATTTTTGTCTAGTTGATTAGAAGAATCACAGATTGGGCTTCCCAGGTGGCGCTAGTGGTAAAGAACCTGCCTGCCAATGCAGGAGACATAAGAGATGCAGGTTCGATCCCTAGGTCAGAAGATC
Organism: Bubalus kerabau; assembly: GCF_029407905.1. NCBI lineage: Eukaryota > Metazoa > Chordata > Mammalia > Artiodactyla > Bovidae > Bubalus > Bubalus kerabau. The sequence goes on along the minus strand of NC_073628.1, from coordinate 124,924,666 downwards.
CTCTGGAAGAGGGCATGGCAACCCACTCCAGTATTCTTGCCTGGAGAATCCCATGGATGGAGGAGCCTGGCGGGCTACAGTCCATGGGGTTGCACAGTCAGAGAGGACTGAAGTGACTTAGCATGCACGCAAATGAGTGGAGGCTGAACTAAGTGGAGTGAAATCTGACTATATTCAGAAAAGTCCTGCTATATAGATCCTACTGGATTTATGTTCATGTGATTAGAGCTGGACTGAAATTTTAAAGTATCCATTTACCAAATCCATTACTAGTAATAGGTTAAATGCCAAAGAGCAGTGTTTTCGAGATCTTTCCCAAGACCCCTTTTCATTCCCCTCCTTCCTCTCTTGATCTAAGAAATAGATCCACCGTTGCTGGACCCAGCTGCCTTTTTTCCAGACACACAGGTTCTTACCTTCCTCAGACACTTATGCAATGACTAGTGTTTATCCCTTCAAGCTGTGTCTTATCAATTCCTTTCACTCCACCTTCTTGGAGCCTTCCTGGTCTATTGTAGCAGCTTTTTAACATCATCTTGCCCTCTGTTCTGCTCCTTCAGGTTCATTCTACTCATTACCAACTAATTAAGTTTCCTAAAGCAGGACTTTGATCATATCTCTTCTGCTTATAAATGTTCACTGGCTCAAGATTACTACCCAGTACAGTGTAAACCCTCAGCCTGGAGATCTCAATGTCTGCTCTAATCAGCCTTCTTCTCCCTTCAAGTGCAGGCTCAGTTACTTCAGTCATGTCTGACTCTGTGTGACCCCATGGACTGTATCCTGTCAGGCTTCCCTGTCCGTGGGGTTCTCCAGGCAAGGATGCTGGAGTGGGCTGTCGTTTCCTATTCCAGGGACTCTTCCCGACCCAGGGGTCGAATCTGAGTCTCTTACATCTCCTGCATTGGCAAGCAGGCTCTTTACCACTAGCGCCAGCTGGGAAGCCCACCTTTAAGTGCTCTCAACTCCAACCAAACTGGTCTACTTCCCAGTGCCCAAGTTCATGCCACCCTTTTTCATCAAAGCTGTTTTACCAATGATCTGCCTTGATTTTTGCCCGCTCTGCCAGGCTGTTTAAATCCACTTCACTTTCACTCATTCATTTAGTCATTTATTGAATCATGTTCCTTCAGCAAATCTTCCCCAATTGCTGGGTGCAGCCTCTGAGAAGCACTCCCCGATTTCTCTAGCTGGAAATAATATTTTAGCTCTTTATAATATTCTGCCGACTGCGTTGTTTAAAGCTCTAGTCCTCTGTCTTTGAATTAGTAGTTCCCTCCTTGTGGGGCGGCTGGGTTATTGCAAGGATTAAACAGGATAGTGTGGTTAGAGTGCTTCACCTAAGTGTCGGTGCCCTCGGGGGTGAACTGTTGCTGTTCTCACTATTATTATTTATTGTGTTATTTCACCCCATTGCATTCTCTTTGTGACAAGGACTATGACTTATGGTCCTTGCATCGTCTCTCGAAACAGTCTCAGACAGTGTTTGCTCGCATCATTTAATCAGGTTCATTTAGTTGCAAGACACCGAGACCTCTCATATTATCTCAAGAGAAGAAGATTGATTCTAAGCGTCTGGACTGGAGTCGAGGACTCACCAGATTCCCAGGTAGCTGTGTGTCAGTTTCTGTCTCGCCATTTATTCTGTTCTCTCTTCCTTCCTAATAGCTTCTGTGGCTGACTTAGAGCCACATACTTTGCTAGATTCCTTGCAAAATGAAATGAGGGAGCCCTTGTTCAAAAAGGAAGAAAAGAGGGCTGTTAAATGTGAACTAAAATATAAAGTTTGTCCTTCTTCAGAGGCTCCTTTCTTCCTCTGTCCCTTTTTGTCTCCACTTGTATGATGTTTTATATTTGCTTTTTAATACCATCCTTCTTCCAGCCCATGGAGGTCAGTGCAGACCCTCACTGACGTCTAGGGACCCAGCCCTGTGACTTTGCACCCCCAGCTGGGTTTTCCCTCCCTACCATCCCCCAGATGGGAGCCCCATGCCTAGGGGAGGGATGTGGAAGTTGAGCTAGGCATCATCCCTTCCCATGAGTTCACTCCCCCAAACCAGAGCAGACAGGCACCTCTGAAGGCCCTGTGGTAGTGCCCCTCCACCTGTGATAATGCCCTAGGTACCTGGATCAGGGGAGGCCAGGAGATTTTCTCCTCTGAACTGCCCATAAATGAGCCCTGGTGTGCCGGCCCCGGACAGGGACAGCTGTCACCACGTCCCACCTCTGCATACCACAGGTGGCGGCAGCCCGACCCTCCCCGGCCTAAACTCAGCTCCTTGTTGGCCAGTGTGCAGAGAGGGTGGGGAGGAGGGTGAGCGGCAGTAGGAAGGGCAGGTCTGAGGACTCAGGGCAGGAAGGCAGCAGGAGACAGGGCCGTGTGAGATTTGGCGATGGCCCTTGGTGCATCGTCTCGTCCACCTCACTAACAAAACCCGAATTCAGATATAAAATTAAGCACTTAAATCCAAGCATGGGGCCCTGTCTGACTACTGGTGGCATGCCTCTGGGGCTGACCCTGTTAAGAGTTTTGCCTTTTTTAAAACAGCAGCATATACCTAGAAGAGCATAGCTCTGTATTATGACTTCTGGCTGTAACTTCTACTGCTAACTGGTTTATTCCTGCAGTTTCCAAATATCAAATTACTAAAAGAGAAATCTGACTGGCCTAGCTCTTAAATACACACACACACACACACACACACACCCCCATTAATTCCCTTCTAGCCTATGGACCAGAAGTTGTTTGGGTCAGGTGTGTGTTCCTGGTCCAATCATTGGACCAGGACAAAGTCAGGTTACACTGCCATGTTTTAGGGGAGCTGTGGAAAGGGTGGTAATGATTAATATCATTAATGTGGAGCTCAATAGATATATTTGAATGAATGAATTTAAATTTTTTTAATTAAAAAAATCCTTTGAGACACCTCCTCTTAACAAAAAAATGAAGATCATGGCATCTGGTTCCATCACTTCATGGCAAATAGATGGGGAAAATGTGGAAACAGTGACAGATTTCATTTTCTTGGACTCCAGAATCACTGCGGACAGTGAACTGCAGCCAGGAAATTAAAAGACTTTTGCTCCTTGGAAGAAAAGCTATGACAAATTTAGATAGCATATTTAAAAGCAGAGACATCACTTTGCCAGCAAAGGTCTGATAAATCAAAACTGTGGTTTTTCCTGTAGTCATGTATGGATGTGAGAGTTGGACCATAAAGAAGGCTGAATGCCAAAGAATTGATGCTTTCCAACTGTGGAACTGGAGAAGACTCTTTAGAGTTCCTTGGACAGTAAGATGGTCAAACCAGTCAATCCTAAAGGAAATCAACCCAGAATATTCATTGGAAGGACTGATACTGAAACCCCGATACTTTGGCCACCTGATAGAAAGAGCCAACTCATTGAAAAAAACTCGATGCTCGGAAGATTGAGGGCAGGAGGAGAAGGGGGTGGCAGAGGATGAGATGATTGGATGGCATCACTAACTCAATGACTATGAGTTTCAGCAAACTCAGGAAGATAGTGAAGGACAGGGAAGCCTGGTGTGCTGCAGTTCATGGGGTCACAAAGAGTCAGACAGAACTTAGGAGCAGCGAACAACAACCACTTAGCAATGCTTTGTTGTCAGAGTTACAGATGAGCTTTGTATAACGAAGGAGAAAATGTTTTGTTAAAATATATACTTTGGTATACATTATTTTCAAAAATTTATACTGGCTGCCATGTATTTTTTCTGAATTAATGAAGTATTAGATTGTGTAAAATCATAAAACATTATAAATTACCTTGTTCCATTCCTGTCATTTCACAAATGTAGAATTCATTAATTAAGACATGACAAAATAGAGTAATTAAAGCATAATACCAAAACTGGAAAGAGTAAAGAGACATCTTAATAAATAAAACCACCAAGACAAAAGAACAAAACCTCACACACATTTCTCTATGTAAAAATAAGAAAGAATTTAAAAATCTAACAAAAATACCTAAGCTTTGTACATAAAAGTGTTAATATCCTTAATAAATAAAGTATTCAAATAAATCAATAAGGAAAAAAGTCAATGGGAAAATTGACAACAGGCGTGAGTAGACAATTCACACAGAAAACAGTTCAAATTTCTAGGAAAATGTTCAACTTTACTACTTAAGACAGAAATGAAAATCACAATGGATATAATTTTTCTCTAAGTTGGCAAAGATATGAAAGAATGGTAAAACCCAGGGCTGGTCTATACTAAATGAAACAGGAATACTCCTGGGCTTAGGGGGGTATATTATTGGAACAGCCTTTTGAAGGTCAATTTGGCATTATTTATCAAAATGTAAAAGATACATGAATTCTGACCCTAAATTTTTACTTCTAGGCTTGACTCCAAAGAAGCACATGTATATGTAGACAACGGTATATGTATGGAATGTTTCGTTACACATTATTTGTAAAAGTGACAAATTGAAATGTCCCAAAATTGATCCATAGAAGAAAAGCTAAGTAAATTTATGGTACTTTAGCCCATTTAATGAAATATTATGTAGCCAATATGAAAAGCAAAGAAGATCTATATGCAGCTACATGGAAATATGTCCAAGTTATATTGTTAAATTAAAAAAAAATTTTTTTAAATCTATATAATGAATGCACTTATTTTAAATGTCTATATACTAGTTAGTATTTATTAGACATATGCATAATAATGTAAAATTGATAATGTTAAAGTACAGTTTATAAGTATTCTATTTATAGAAATAAATTAAATAAATAAAATGCTATTTTATTTATAGTAATAAAATAAATTGCTTTATTTTATTGCATCTATTTGTAGCTTCATAAAAGGAATGTTATCCATGACCTCTTTTCAGAGGGGTATTAAGAGTCAGCAGCACATTCTTCCTGTTCTCAAAGAACTTAGAGTCTACAGGAGGAGATGAAACTGGTTGGCGACAAAGAATAAACAGATAATTGATGGGCACTTGTTGAGTGAAGCACTTTCATGCTCTCAAAACCCCTGAGAAGTCGATATAGATCCCCATTTTTCAGATGACCAAACTGAGACTAATCCAGAAACACAAGGTGGTGCTAAGTCTATGATCAACCATTTCCCCGTAGTCCTGAGATAAACTGAATTTCACAGCTCCCACACCCACATATTCCCGGTGGCCGTGGCCCATCAACCACCTCCACTGTTAAAAAAAAAAACAAAACAAAAAGCCAACCAAACAAAGGACTAATGCAGACATTTTCTGATTACACATAGGAAAATTTGCAAAAAAAGAAAAAACATCAGGAGAACTCCACTCTCTCCCTTACTTCACAGAAGTTTTTTTCCATTTTGTATTTTATTCCGTATTTGTAGGGACAGGATCCTTCGAGAAGCCCCGAGCTCCAGGCCTGATTCTGTCCCTTGCTGATCATCGGCTCGGGGCAAGCCCAACTGTCTAAGTGTCCCTAACAGACTCGCTTTGTTTGTCCACCTCCAGATGAAACGAGGTGCAGGTGAGCCCTTTGAACCCTATAAAACAATGAAGATGACAGGTTTCTCCTCCGCTAGACTTGGAGCTGGGTTTTTTCCTTCCCATCTCTCTGATTGGAGTATCATCCCACAGAACCAGGAAGCAAGGACATTTTCTGACTGAGAACCAGCTCACGTGCCTCATTCTGCAACATATGGAGATCTTTCTTTGGAGAGCTTGCGGGGCCAGGTGAACAGCTGTTGCTGGGTGCCCTTATAAAAAAGCAGCAATAACTCTGATAGAGTGAGCTTAAGGAGACAGCTTAACTACTACACCGCAAGAGTAGGCTTGCTTTGGTTGCGGTTTTTCCTTAGCTTGTGTCACCCTGGATTTATTTCTTCTGCTTTTGTGTATTTGGTGATTATGTAAGTTGGCATTTGCTTAGAAAAATACTCTTTGGGAACTGCAGGTATTGTAACTTGACAAAATATATGTTGGCCAGCAAAATGTACAGGAAAACAAATTCTTATAAAATGTGAGTAGGTGCATAAACATCAATATGGACAAATGCCTCAAAATATATCCATCCTTTGTCCCAACAGTGCCATTGTGAGGGGTTTATCTCTCAGATAATATTAGATAACTGTGAAGATGTGCACTTCTAAGGAGGTTTATGTAGTATTATTTATAATGGTAAAAATGAGAGATGATGTCATTTTCCAATAATAGAAGATTTGTTAAATAAATAAAGGTACCCTGGCATGATAAAATGTGTACAGTTGTTAAAAATGATGCTGTGGATGTGTGTATTCATACATATATATGTGATACACAAATATATGAGGAGGTAGGCTGTTGTTAAAAGTGGATTATAAAATTATCAATACGTGTAGTAAAATCCCATTTTATCTCATTAAATCTCATTTAAAGCAAATCTCATTTTGCTTTAAAGTATATATCTCCATTTCTATGTCAATGCTGGAAGATTACATACTAAAATGTGAACTGTGGTTATGCCTGGATAATGATATAGGATAAAAACACAGAAACACACGTGCAAATCTATATATATATATATATATATATATATATATATATATATATATATGGCTAAATTTTCCAGAATCATCATGTATTATTACTGCAAATAGAAAAAACATGTATTTTTAATTTAAATATAAAATTATGAAAATCTTAGGGTTTTTTTTCCCACAAAGATCAAACGTATTAACCCCAAAGAACCCCCACTTACTGTATCAAGAACTCTGGTCAGTCAGTTCAGTCGCTCAGTTATATCTGACTCTGCGACCTCATGGACTGCAGCACGCCAGGCTTCCCTGTCCATCACCAACTCCCAGAGCCTACTCAAACTCATGTCCATTGCATCAGTGATGCCATCCAATCAACTCATCCTCTGCCATCCCCTTCCCCTCACCTTCAATCTTTCCCAGCATCAGGATCTTTTCCAATGAGTTGGTTCTTTGCATCAGGTGGCCAAAATATTGGAGTTTCAGCTTCAGCATCAGTCCTTCCAATGAACATTCAGGACTAATTTCCTTTAGGATGGACTGGTTGGATCTCCTTGCAGTCCAAGGGACTCTCAAGAGTCTTCTCCAGCATCACAGTTCAAAAGCATCAATTCTCTGGTGCTCAGCTTTCTTTATAGTCCAACTCTCACATCCATACATGACTACCAGAAAAACCATAGCTTTGACTAGACGGACTTTTGTTGGTAAATGATGTCTCTGCTTTTTAATATGCTGTTTAGGTTGGTCATAGCTTTTCTTCCAAGGAGCAAGCGTCTTTTAATTTCATGGCTGCAATCACCATCTGTAGTGATTCTGGAGCCCCCCAAAATAAAGCCAATCACTGTTTCCATTGTTTCCCCATCTATTTGCCATGAAATGATGGGACCAGATGCCATGATCTTAGTTTTTTGAATGGTGAGTTTTAAGCCAACTTTTTCACTCTTCTCTTTCATTTTCATCAAGAGGCTCTTTAGTTTCTTTGCTTTCTGCCATCAGGGTGGTATCATCTGTATCTGAGGTTATTGATATCTCTCCTGACAATGTTGATTCCAGCTTGTGCTTCATCCAGCCCAGCATCTTGCATGATGTACTCTGCATAGAAGTTAAATAAGCAGGGTGACAATATACAGCCTTAACATAGTCCTTTCCCGATTTGGAACAGTCTGTTATTCCACGTCCAGTTCTAACTCTAGTGAGAAGATGTATTAGGTTGGAACAAAAGTAGTTGTGGTTTTGGATTTTGAATTTTAAGTCATTATAACTCGGCACAAGAACATCTTTATTAATAGAGAGAGGAACCATTACAATCAATAGATTTTTGCCAATGAGAAACAAGTTTGTTTATTTCTGTAGGGTAAAGATCTGTGCTTCAGGATTCGACAAATGCTTGGAAAGCATTTTCTGCCTCTTGCTGTTTGTGGAAGCATTTTCCCAGCAAAAAGTTGTCAGAATGCTTAATGGAGTGGTAGTCGATTGGTGAGGGGTCAGGTGAATATGGTGGATAAGGCAAAACTTCGTAGCCCAATTTGTTTAACTTTTGAAGCATTGCTTGTGTGACATATGGTTGGGCATTGTCACAAAGAATTGAGCTCATTCTGTTGACTAACGCCGGCTGCAGGCACTGAAGTTTTCAGATCATCTCATTGATTGCTGAGCATACTTCTCAGGTGTAATGATTACACTAAGATCCAGAAAGCTGTACTGGATCAGACTGGCAGCAGACCACCAAACAGTAACCATGACCGTTTTTGGGTGCAAGTTTGGCTTTGGAAAGTGCTTTGCAGTTTATTCTCCATCCAACCACTGAGCTGCTCATTGCCTGTTGTCGTATAAAACCCCATTTTGGCGCATGTCCCAATCCAATGGAGAAATGGTTTGTTGTTGTTGCATAGAATAAGAGAAGACAGCGCTTCAAAATGACGGCTTTTTGATTTGCCATTGGCTCATGAGGCACCCACTTATCGAGCCTTTTCACTTTTCCAATTTGCTTCAAATGTCAAATGACTGTAGGATGGTTGATGTTGAGTTCTTCAGCAAATTCTAGTGTAGTTGCAAGGGGATCAGCTTCAATGATGGCTCCAAGTTGGTCATCGTCAACTTCCGATGGCTGGCCACTATGCTCCTAGTCTTTAAGGCTCTCATCTCCTTTGCAGAAGTTCTTGAACCACCACGGCACTGTACATTTTTTAGCAGTTCCTAGATCAAGCACATTGTTGATGTTGTCTCTGCTGCTTTACCACCCATTTTGAACTTTAATAAAAAACCTGCTTGAATTTGCTTTCTGTCTAACGTCATTTCTATAGACCAAAATAAATATAAAATAAATAGCAAGTAATAAGTCATTAGCAAAAAACATAAAGCAAGATATGTGCATTAAAATGATGTATAAAATAAGCACATTTATTTAAGAACGTATTCCAATAGCAAACAGCAAATGTCAACAGTGCAAAACCACAGTTACTTTTGCACCAACCTAATAAAAAATGAAGACCTTAGATCCACCAAGAATCACTATCCTGGAATGAGTCTCCCAAATTTTCAGAACTTCACATCACTTTTCAGTGATTTCCCTCATCTTAAAACTCTGTCTTTGACAGTTTTCTCTCTTTATAATCTTGAACAATGGAATTTGTACATTTGCCTCTTCTTTATTCCACTGAGTCATCTGTTTCCCTCATTGACTGTGAGCTCCTTGTGGGCGGGGTGCCGGGCAGCAGCCCCACCACACACAGGCTCTCCTTAATGTTGGTGGAATGAACGCTTTGATAAGAGGGAGTGGCTTAAGTGCAGTGTTATTACAGGTTTATAGAAGGAGATATGGAGAAGGCAATGGCACCCCACTCTAGTACTCTTGCCTGGAAACTCCCATGGATGGAGGAGCCTGGTAGGCTGCAGTCCATGGGGTCTCGAAGAGTCAGACACGACTGAGTGACTTCACTTTCACTTTTCACTTTCATGCATTGGAGAAGGAAATGGCAACCCACTCCAGCGTTCTTGCCTGGAGAATCCCAGGGACAGAGGAGCCTGGTAGGCTGGTGTCTATGGGGTTGCACAGAGTCAGACACGACTGGAGAGACTTAGCAGTAGCAGCAGCAGCAGCAGGAGATAAATCAATGTGAAAAAGTTTGGGCTGGGTTATGGAGAAGCTGGTACTTGACATGACTTTGAAAGGTTATCCAGGGAAAAAAAAGAAAAATGCGGAGAAGGAGCCCATCAATTCTAGGTGGAGGAAACCACAGGGGGACCAACTGACCTGGCCTGCCTAGGGCTGAGTCGATTCCTGGGACATGGGCCTTTCAGAGCTGAAATGGGGACAGTCCTTGGCCAGCCAGGATGACTGGTCGCTTGGTGGTGGAACGGTGTAGTCGAGGCAGGCAGGCAGACAGGAAACCACATTAGGAACACAAGTTGTCCAGTTTGGCTAGAAGTGTAGAGATGACAACAAGCACAGTAAGGCCGGGAAGGTTAGGTTAGGACTCGTTGAAGAGGGCCTTGAAGGCCAGACTGAAACTCTTGGACTGCATTGAATAGGAAGTAAGATGAAAGGCATCGGAAATCCTAAGGCTTGACTCCTCCAGTACACAGAATGCTCTCCCTCCCTCTCTCTTTCCTCTCACTCCCAAATCTCTCTCCAAAGGCATCCTTACACACTTGGTTCTTGTCTCTTGCCATGGTTTCTTCCCCTTATGAAACATACCTCAAACTTTCAAACGTCATCATCAAATCCAAGTGAGAGACACCTCCCCTTGTTGGAGGGAAGCCTCTTCTCCACCGGTGGGTCCACTGGCAGGGACAGGCCCTGTCAAGCCTCCGTCTTCACACCCTGCCCCTGTGCCCAGTGATAAGCGTAAGAGCTGGCTGGCTGAGAGTCAAGACCCGGTTGGTGGCATCTGGGGAGCAGAGCCAGGGGTGGGGACCCCCAGGGAGTGAGGGCTGGTGACCTGGCCTCCTGAGCACTGTGCTGCTGAGTGGGGAGCCACAGGCCGTGCTGGGAACATCTGAGGAGAAGCTCAGGGTGTTACAGCATCAGGGTCTACCCAGAAGGCCATTGCCATTTGCATCCTGGGCTCTGTCTGCATTCTACAAAAACTGACAAAAAGGGCCTCGCTGCTGAGGTTCAGACTGAATGTTTAATGCAATTAATGCATATTTCATAGCACAATAACTGCCAGTGCTTTGCGCGTCCGTCCTCCCTGGCTGAGTTATTTACATAGCCATTTTGAACCCAGTCACAGAGGAAGTTGACAAATGAGTATCTGTGCAACGTCGGGTCTTTTCCCATGCAAGTCAGAGCCTCCCAACTTGGAAATTCCCTGAGCAGCATCTCTAACCTGCCCCCACTCAGCTTGGGGTGGGGGGGATATAGCATCCCTAGGAATCACCACTCAAAAAAACCTTGCCTGGATCATTCCCTCTCCTCCCCTCCCTGGCCCCAAGAAAAGCATAAAAAACGGGCTTAATGCTAGCATCCATGTGCCCAGAAATGGATCTTAAAGATTCCCTGCATGAAAAAAATCCCTAAAAATGAAGAGAGTGAGCCGTCCCCCTGGTCAGTGACTTTGTTTATTCACTGATCAGGGCTCATAGTGTTCTTGCAAGGCAGCTCTGCCCCTAGGATGTTTTGACATAAATCAGGGGGTCCTCAGCTCACCTGCTCATCACAGGTGATGGATTTGGCAGGTTTTCAGATTCCCGTGAAACAGATCTCTGGACCAGGAGAGCCAGACTGGGACTCAGAAAGCAGCATTCAGCACGAGAGTGCTATCGACTGATTCCCATCTTGAGCTGTTTTTCACTTACCAGGCATACATCCAGCTCTTTGAGTCTTAGTCGTAACTTCCGATTAAACATCACGAAGCTTCAGGTGTACATCTCTTTGTGCAAGAGTCGAATTCCTGAAAAGCTGTAGATAATAGAATTTCTTTGCGTCAGTGTGATCCTGGGTTTCCAGCAACCCTCGTGTCATCCCATTGAAAGTTGCTCTTTATTTAATGTGGGGTAGTCCCTCTCCATACCAAGGCACTTTGTCAAGTATGTAATGAAAGTGGGAATAAAAAAAAAATTAGAAAAAAACAGTTAGAAAGAACGCTAAAGCATCTACAAATCCTATCATGGGTGAATACTTGTCCTTAATATATCTATTTTGTCATCATGGTTTCTTATTTGCCAAGTTTCCAATTTGTAGTTTCATCTACAATTATGTCCCTAGCAAGTCAAAACAGCTGGTTGGTTTTCTAAAAAAATGAATATATAAAGCTAAATTCAACAAATTTAATCTGCTGAGAAATGTGTTCTTTAGAGTACAGTCTTCCTGAGCAAACGTTCCTTTACACACTACATTTAGTTTTGCAGTCTTGCCATTAGAGAAAATCATAGGACAGTGGAAAGACCCAGGTCTCAGTGTCAAAAAACTGTGTTCAGGGACTTCCTTGGTGGTCCAGTGGCTAAGACTGCATGCTCCCAATGCAGAGAGCCCTGGTTAGATCCCTGGTCAGGGAGCCCACATGCTGCAACTAAGTTTGCATTGCTGCAAATAAAGACCATGCATGCTGCAACGATGAAGACCCAGCACAGAGACTAAGACCCCGCACAGTCAAATAAATGTTTTAAAACAAGCACAAAAGAAAAAAAGCCCCCAAAAGCTGTGTTCAAATATGATACTCTGACATTGAAGAAAATAGTATGTAGCCCCCTCCGGCCAGTGAGAGGATTGATTTAGATAAGGAACGGGAAGTCTGTGAAACTGGTGGACTGTGGTGGCAGGAGGCACCATCATGGTTGTGACTTCATACACTTCAGTCCAGAGTCTGAGCTGGAATGCCAGCTCCACCTCCTCTCAGCCATGGGCCTTTGAGTTATTAGTCTCCTCCAAGACTTACTTTCCTGACTGTAAGGTGGGTGTAACATAAAACCTACCTCTGATGCCATTTTCAGGGTTGTAGGAGGTAACACCCTGGTGGCTCAGGCAGTAAAGTATCCGCCTGCAATTCAGGAGACCCAGGTTCGATCCCTGGGTCAGGAAGGTCCCCTGCAGAAGGAAATGGCAACCCACTCGGTATTCTTGCCTGGAGAATCCCATGGACAGAGGAGCATGGCGGACTACAGTTCATGGGGTTGCAAAGAGCCAGACACGGCTGAAGTGACTTAGCACAGGAGATAACTCACAGTACCTGACCATCAGAATGTTTAACAACTGCCACACTTAAACAAGGTAGAAGTGAGGTTTGAGGTTTGATCTGTTGTGAACTTCTCAGCCTCTGAGTGAGGATGGGAGGACCTAGGGCATTTTTAAAAGTCTTTATTGAATTTGTTACAATATTGCTTTGTTGTTGAATGTTCTTTTGCTTCTTTTTTGGCTTGAGGCCTGTGGGATTTTAGCAACGGGAACAGGGATCAAACCTGGACCCCCGGCACTGGAAGGCAAGTCTTAATCACTGGACAACCAGGGAAGTCCTGGACCTAGGGTGTTATTAACGTCATTTTGCAGAGAGGACACTGGATTCCAAAGAGGTTCAAGGTCCTGCCAGGTCACATAATGAGCAAAGAGGAATGAAGGCCAACGTGTTCCAAGAGCTCAAGGATTGCAGCCCTTCAGCTCAACTCCCTGGACACTGGGAAACACAGCAGAAGATGCAAGTCCTCATGTCCTCCGAGTTTGGGCATCCGTCCTGACTGGCCAGGAAAGAGTCAGCTTCACCCTGCTCAGGTGTCAGCCGGGTCTCTAAGGGCTTAGCTACTTCCAGCCTTTTTCCTTAGCATGCTTTAAATGCCGAGAGCTTTCAATAGTGATAACTAGCTTTTTGCCAGAGGTTGTGCTAAATATTTTACTCACATTAGAGCCACCTGTGGCAAAGTTTTACAAATGACAGACCAGGCTCAGGGAGGCAGATGACTTGCTGAAGGGGAGTAGCTAGCAAGGTGTCACGTCATGACTGATATCGATTAGGGTAGTCAGTTTGAGTCCAGGTAGGACTATAAATCACTTCAGTATGTGGGGATTCAGTTTCAGGTTAAGGTTCCTTCAAGCAGAAATGACCACACCTGGCTGATAATCAGAATTGCTCTCGGTGCTTAGAAAATAAGTGCTTAGTCATGTCTGACTCTTTGCAACCCTTTGGACTGTAGCCCGCCAGGCTCCTCTGTCCATGGGGTTTTCCAGGCAAGAATACTAGATCAGGTTGCCATTTCCATTTCCAGGGGATCTTCCCGACCTAAGGATTGAACCCGAATCTCCTGTGTCTCCTGCATCTCAGGCGGATTCTTTACCCACTGAGCCATTGGGGAAGCCCTTGGAAAATAAAGCAGAGTCCTAAGTGTGATCCTTGCAGAGTGATTCCATAGGTCTGGGTGGGGACCAAGAATCTATTTAAGAAGCCCCGAACTTTGGGTTACCCGGGGGAAGGATGGGGGAAGGGATAGTTTGGGAGTTTGGAATGGACGTACACACACTGCTATATTTAAAATGAATAACCAATAAGGAACTAGAGTATAGCACATGGAACTCTGCTCAATGTCATGTGGCCGCCTAGATGGGAGGGGAGTTTGGGGAAGAATGGTTACATGTTTGTGTGTGGCTCAGTCTCTTTGCTTATCACCTGAAACTATCACAACACTGTTAATCGGCGTTTCCCCAAGTCAAAAGAAACAGCCTAAAAGTGCAGGACTTCCTTGGTGGTCCAGTGGTTAAGAAGCTGCCTGCCAAAGCAGAGGACATGGGTTTGATCCCAGGTCTGGAAACTAAGATCTCACATTCAACTGAGCCTGGGCACTGCAACTACTGTGTCTGTGCAGCTTGACGACTGAACCTGTGTCCTGAGACGACTGAAACCCGTGCACCCTAGAGCCTGCGCTCTGCAACAAGAGAAGTCACCGCAGTGAGGAGCCCAGGCACCGCAACTGGAGAGTAGCCCCTGCTTGCCGCAACTAAGCCCTCAAGCAGAAACGAAGAGCCCGTGCGCTGCAATGAAGACCTAGCACAGCTAAAAATAAAATTTTAAAAATCAAGAAGCCTCAGGTGAGTCTTGTGATCAGGAAGGTGTGGGGAGTCAGTTTTGGGGCCTGTGTCATGCCTCCCCCAGAGCGTCTGACCTTCCAGTTGGGTCAATTCACTCCTTGCTTGTCTTATGAGACCATGCTGATTTCCAGTTGCCGTCCTCACCTTGAGGCTCAGAGTTTGACTTCATTTACAGAGTGCCTACTGTGAGCAGCACACACTGGGCCGATGAGACCAGTGAGTTATGAGCCCTAGGCCCACTGTGTTCACAGCCCAGGGGTTGACATCTATGCAATCTTCTGGAAACGTGGTGGTGGTTTAGTCGCTAAGTCGTGGGTGAGTGACTCTTGCGACCGCATGGACAGTAGCCCCCCAGGCTCCTCTGTCCATGGGATTCTCCCGGCAAGAATACTGGAGAACTGAGAATTCCTTCTCAAGGGGATCTTCCCAACCCAGGAATAGAAACATGGTTCTTTGCAAAAGTTTCCAGTTATTTTGCATATGTTTCTTGTGCCACCTGTTGTCTCAGAAATCAAGAGCCAGTTTCCTATTATCTGTGTTTTCACAAGATCCCATGCAAGTTAATAATGGGGCTTCCCAGGTGGCCCTAGTGGTAAAGAACCTGCCTGCCAATATGGAAGATGTATAAAGAGATGTGCGTTCGATCCCTGGGTCAGAAAGAGCCCCTGCAGGAGGGCATGGCAAGCCACTCCAGTGTTCTTGCCTGAAGAATCCCATGAACAGAGGAGCCTGGCAGGCTACAGTCCATAGCACTGCAGACAGTCAGACAGGACTGAAGCAGTGGCACAGCAGCACAGTACCTCGCTCTATGGCCAAGAAAAATGTTTGCTAGCAGCATTTGAACTAAAGGGAAACTCCTTATTCAGAAGAAATTAAGACATCACTAGACAGGGATCTCTGGTCTGGCCCACTGAACTTCTTACTAGGGTTTTTTTTTTTTTTTTTGTAGCCCCCAATATACAGTAACCTAATCTTCTTCCTAATTACATCTCCTCCTGGCTCGTCCCTACACACACAGGGTGAATTTGGGCAGAGGCTGGGAGAGAGGCTGAGAAGCACTATGATATATGCTTGGTTCTGAACTTGAGCTCCCTATTAGCACCATGTGGGGAGATCCTAAAATATTATGGATGCCTGAAGTTCAGTGGAATCAGAACTCTGGGGGTGGGGTCTGGGCAGGGGTTTTTGTTAAATTTTTTAAAGATCCCTGGGTGATTCTAATGTGTCACCAGTTGAGAACCTCAGGTGCAGCAGAAGAGGGCTAACTGGGTTAGGACCTGGGAGGAGGCCGTCTCTAAGGGGCTTCTCTTGGCTGAGCTTCCTTCTTTCCACTCCTGTGAAATGAGACGCTAGACTAGATCTCATGTGGATGAGGCTCTATTTTCAGCTGTCACATTCGAAGTCTTAATGGCCTGAGGTCAGCTCAGATGAAGAGGGAGGGTCGGGGTGGGGAATAACAGCAGAAACCTTGTTCCTTTACTAGGGCCAGATGCACAGAGGGAGGCAGACAGCAAGAGGGAAAGAACAGGGGCTGGATGCTAATTGAAAAGGATAAGGGACATGTCGAGTTGTCAGTTTCACTCGCAGAGACCTGGCCTGTAAGTGCTGGGACGGCAGCGGTGGATCACAGGAAGGATCTTGGGCATGCCAGCTTCTGTCCGCTCTCCTGTCTGTCTATCTGTCGGCATGCAGCTCGGTGGCAGAGGGCCTGTGTTTGTTTTCTTAAGATGATTAAGTCCTTCTAAGTCTCCTTCAGCAGAGCCTATGATTGAAAGTGACAATCGGAGGCTACCCTATTTAAAAACTGCCACTTTGTATTAGCAGAGAGATCAGCTCAGGTTGGGGGACGTTTCACTGATGCATTTAAAAACTTGATCACAGAGAGATGAACAGGTGTGCGAGGGGTCAGGGTAGGGTATCTAGAAAAGAAGGCTGGCTGGAGGAGAAGTGACATAGCTCCATCTTCAGCTGACAGGGTAACTCAACACAGGTCAAACCCACTGTCCCCATCCAAAGTCAGATGGGAGTGCTGGTAATGAGGAGGTGACTTCGGTTGGAGTGAACCGCTGACTGAGGGCACAGAGGGCCAACAGGGCAGAGGAGTGTGGCCACCTGTCCATTGCTGAGTCAGAGCTCAGCACTCAGCCCAGCTTCAAGCAAAGTGTCCTCGATGCCTTCCCACCTCTCCTCTCCCACAAGAGGACCTCATTTCCCATCCAGGCAGTTCCTTTTTCCTTCTCCATCTTTCAGCAAAACTTGCTGTAAGACATTTGTAGAGCACCACCTCCATGACAGGTACCCTCCTGCGCCCTGGGGACAAAGATGAGCGATTGGTACTCAAGGTCTCTAGGGGAAAAAATGGTAACCAACCATTAGAGTCACCTGTGCCAAAGGGAGGGAACTTGGGGGACCAGGGACACAGAGCACCCACCAGCCGGGAGAGTTGAGATGGATGCTTAGCGAATTTTTGACATGAGGAAGAAGGGAGTTATTTCAGAAGAGAAGAGCATGCAGAAAAGTCTGGACAGCCAGATTTGTAGATTGCATTGAGGGAACTGCACGTTTCAACATGGGGGTGAGGAGAAGCAGAAGGGAAGCTGGAGGGGAAGATGGGAGCCAGATCATGAAGGATGACGTCAGCTTAGTTGAGTTCAAATTTTATCTGAGAGCTAAAAGGAATCATTGAAAGGCTTTGGAGAAGAAGATGACATTAGGCATATATTTTAGGAAGATCACTTAGGAGCAACATGAAGAATATATTAGAAATAGATAAGATTGGAGGAAGAGGGGGAAAAAACCTTACTTTTCACTATAATGTAGAGGGTTATTCAATGGAGCTGTAGGCTGAAGAGGGAGATGTTTTTCCAGGATATTGTGAATCCATGTAACACAGGCAGGTAGCTTCCCTTCCCTGAGCTTCTAGGTCTGGCCTTGGGGTAGACACTCTGGTCTCAGAGTTTCTATGGATGGTGCATTTCACAGTGCCTGACCTTGACTGGGGACCACACCTGTCAGGAACATGCCTGCAAGCTGTAGAGTCAAACACTCATCACCTTCATCTTCTAACATTTGCTGCAGTGCCTCGAGTCTGGGCTTTGTGAGCCTGTCCTGCTCCCAGCTGACTGTCAGATTCATCTCTCTTCTTTTGAGCACTGGTAGGATTTCCCAACAGTGAAAACCTAGATGGCTTCTTGGAGAAGCAATAGAATCCAGAGTCCTTTAAAATGCTTGACTGCATGTTCCCCAGAGAAAATTTGACTTAGCTGTTCCTGCCAGTCCCCTGGCAGATAGAAAATTGAAACAATTTTTTAAATGAGGAATAATAAAGAAGGACATCTTGCCAGGTGGCTGATCCGTGGTTATGAATCTAGTGTATGAGTCCCAGTTGCTGTCAGCCCTATGTGAGAGCTCTAAATCAGAATCACATGGGAAATTCAGTCTTTATGACTCTGGGCCCGTGAAAAGTTCTCAGTGTGGAGTCTTGCAAGCTTTCCTATGGATAACTCTCTCTCTCTGACCAGAGTTTGTCCATCCCCGTATAGTTCCTATGGAGGTGGTTTTGTCCTTTTCCTGGTACTATTCTCAGCAGATTTCTCTAGGATCTTAATAGAAGACGTGTTTTTGTCTGCACCAGTACTTCGCCATCCTGAAAGTGTGCCTGACCCAGACTATTGCCTGAGGAACCAGGGTCTAGTGCCCACTGGGGGAGGTTATAAAGAATATCCTGATCTGTATATCCCTGACACCAATATCCTTTTTCAACCTATAAGACTTTATTAAGAAATTGAGTTATCTGTAGGGTCTGGATAAAAAAATCAATTCTGACCATCTGTTTCTTAGGGAGTTTCTGTCTTAGAGTTTGTGAACTTAAATGCTGAATAAACCTAGTAGATCTTTCCTTGAAAAACTCTCTCAGGAAATGACATTCTCCGCCCTATTGTAATGTCGATCTTAATGAGGTCTCTTCGATGTTCATATGAATGTGAAGAAGCAATGACCTTAGGACGCAGCTTGCTAATGGATGCACACAATAAACTGAGATAAAGCTCAGATGCTCACAGTTCACAGTTCTGGAGGGTGGATGCTGAGATGCTGAGTGTAGTACCCAGAAAAGCGCTTGGTGGTGATGGTGATGGGGGTAGGGGTGTGTACGTGTGTGTCTATAGAGGACGGATTTGAGAGGAATACAATTCGAGGTGGGGAGATCAGTTGGGAGGTTGTTTTGTGTTTATGGGCAAATGGATAAGGACCTGAACTAGAGTTGGGGTAGGAAAGGTAGAGAGGATGGCACAAATTTTGAGAATTTTTTTTTTTTAAGAGCACACAACTAACAGGACTTAAAGCTTGGTGGCCTTTGGGTAGAGGGGAGTGGATTCTCAGATCTGACCTGATGACCAGGTGTATGGAAATGCCAGCAACTAAGATTAGAAGTGATGGAGAAAATACTGCTCTGGGATGAGATGATGAGCTCGTTGAATGTGTTGAGCAGTCTATCCAGGTAACTATCTAGCCCATCATTGGTTATACAAGTGTCAAGCTCAGGGAAAAGTTTTGGGCTGTATATATTGATTTGAGAGTTATTCATTTATATTATGTGAGAGTTGAAACACTCAGAGAGTGAATAAGGTTAGGAGTATAGGACAAAACTCTAGAATGCCTGTATTTCATGAGTAGATAGAAGAATAGGTCCCCACCCAGAAGATGAAGAAGTAATTAATCAGATATTAGGAAGGCTAAAGGAGTAGGGAATCAGAGAAATTAAGGTAATCTAAAATCTTAAGAAGAATGGCATTTTCAACTTGTCACTTTAGTAAAGAAAAAAAAATAGGTTTGAATTTGGCAATGAAATTTTCCAATCACTTTGGCAAGAGGAGTTTCAGTAGAGTAGTGAGGTTGGCAGCCAGACTCAAATTAGTTTAAGGATGAGAAGAAGGTACAGAAATGGAGTCCCAGGGTGTAGACAAGTCTTTCGAGAAATGGATAAGAGGAGAGAGATTGGGTCTTGGCCAAAGAGAGCTGTGGAAAAGAGTTCTAGTTAGTTTGAGAGGATGGAGTTCATTGAGCAGGTTTGTTGACTGAAAGAAAGGCTTGCTTGTGGAGGAAGAGGATGGAATATGACCCATGGGCAAGGTCTTGAAGATGTGCGAGAGGGTGAAGTCCAGGGCATCCTCCCAAGCCTTGAAGAAGAAGAGGGGCTTCTCCTGCTTTGATGCTAGGTGGGTGTGCTTAAGGACACCTGAATAGGTGGGGACTAGGGGTGGAAAGCTGAGGACCATCACTCTTGCTAGCCTCCATTTTAATAATAAAAGAAATCTGGTCTTTAACAAAAGAAACCTAGTTGGAACTGAATTTGCTGTGGAAGGCTCTGGTTTTCTCCCTCCTCTGTGCTCCAACAAAAGCTGCCAACTGTCATACACGAATGGCTTATTCCTGTGGGAAGGTCAAGGTCGCAGCACCCATTGTCCTAGCGAAGCCCACAGCTCCCTGAGAGTGAACAGGACATCAGGTCTGAACCCACAGTACTGTTGGGTGATCTTGGCTAGGTGAGGACAGGCCCAAGGTCACAGAGGGAAGGAGCAGAAATGCTGGAACTGGAAGCTCCCCCCCTCCCACCCCATCCCTCAGCCAACCCACAAGCCGGAGGGAAGGAAGGATGCAGAGATGCACACGATTCAGCAGGACCATCCCCACCGCAAATGGAATGAGGGGAATCAGAGGAGCAGGTGCACCCCGCTGCTTCCAGGTCAGTCCTTGCCTGGCAGGTGCAGCCCAGCCAGGTGCAGATGTTTGCAAACACAGCCAGCCAGCCCCCACCCCATCCAGCCTGTGGTGGTAGGGGTGGCCACTCACCTTCCATTGTTACGCTTGGCTCTTCTCGAAGAGGGAATCTGGGCTGTCTGTTCCTGAGAGCAAGGAGCCTTTGATTCTGGAGGAGCGGTGCGTTCCCGACTTTGATCTCCCACAGATCAGGGCTTTGCACACTCCCAAGAGACCATTTTACATTTCTGAGCTCGGAGCTGGCTATCTCTTCTGCTCACCTGTGGAGCTGCTCTCTCCTCTACCCCCACCGTGGCTCATCCTCCCAGCAAAATGAGCCCCTGGGCAGCGTGCCCAGGACAGAAGCCATGAAACTTGGCTCCCCAAGAGGGCTCCTGAGCAAACGAACGATCTAGCAACAGCCGAGATGAGAGATGACTCATCTCTCTCACCAGGGATGTGGGGAGCATCAACTGCTAAGGGCAGAGGAGTCAGAGTAACTGAAGCTGGGAAACCTTGCTGTCCTGTGCAAACAGCCCAGGGAACTCTTCAAAACACTTGCAACACTCAGCTACTGAGGCTTCAGCACCTCTGATGGGTGGGTTGAGTGGATAACGCCACTTCCATTTTGCAGGTGATAAGACGAAAACCCAGAGCGAGTCACCTGAGCCACAGGCAGATCCAAGATGATAGCCCACACCTTCAGACTCCTTACCTTGTACTCCATTAACCAGTCCAAAAGCTCTTGAGTTAGGGCTGGAAGACCCCAAACAGGCTTTCCAGGGCAGGGTGCCAACGTTGTAGGGTTTCAGGCTCCATAGCAACGGAGCACTGAACTTGGGAGCTGGAAGGAGCAGATTCTGGTTTCGGTGCTCCCATGTGTCAGCAGTTGGAATCTTGAACAAATGACAGAAACTTTCTGAACTGCTTCTGGAATAAAATCTGTCTACCTGAATCACTGGCAGGGGGTGGGGATGGATTATTTGAAATTTCTTTTTAAATTGTTAAGTGCTCCAAGCAAGTAAGTGGCTATTTATCTTCATTCTTATTCCTTTCTGGAAACTCCTTGGGTAAGCCTGGCTTTCCCAGCAGCTCAGAGATCAAGAATCCACCTGCGATGCGGGGGACCCAGGCAGCGCCAGTTCAATCCCTGAGTCAGGAAGATCCCCTGGAGGAAGAAATGGTAACCCACTCCAGTATTCTTGCCTGGAGAATCCCATGCACAGAGGAGCCTGGCAGATTTTGGTCCATAGGGTCACAAAGAGTTGGACATGACTGAAGTGACTACACACAGATGCATGGGATTACTGGGGCCAGGGGTCCCCAGAGTTTGTCTTCAACCCAGACCAGAAGCAGAGTCTCCCCAGCATCTACCTCTCGTTCTTTTCTGGATGAGCATTGCTCACTATTGCCCTGAATTTATCTAAGGAAGTTAGAGAGCAGGGTAACTGCCCATCAACCCCCTGATAGGAGACATCTGTATCTCTAGGTCCCCAGGCCAGAACTCTTTCCAGACAATACACAGTCTGGAAAGGGGCTTTCCTCTTTCCACCTTGCCCAGCACCCTCCCCACATCCTCATGAATTGAGAAATACTCTGCAGGTATAAGGCAGCAATGGAGCTCAGCTTGAAGGGCCCAGTGAACGGATTAGTAAACAAAAGTGATTTTCCCCAATCAGGGCTGGTCCTCCGTGAAAGCTGTAACTGTCCGAGTTCCACCTGCTACTTTCCAGTCGTCCTCACCCCTGCCCCACCCTCTGGGGACCTTGGCCTGGCCCTCCCAGATCTCTGCTCCCCACCTGTTGCTGTGATTTCTTTGGTGGTGGACAGGGGAAGGGGCCTCCCAGAAACCAAACACTGGCCAGGGGCAGAGCCAGCCTCCCAACCCCGTCCACACCTTCCCCTGGGAAAGCCGACCGTTCACTGGAAGTTCTCCCTAACTGGAATTACCTGGGGCTCCTTTCCAGGCACCAACTCACAGCTGTCAGAAAGGGAAGAAATGGAGACACAGACATTGAGAATAGACTTGTAGTCACACCTGGGGAAGGAGAGGGTGGGACAAATTGGGAAAGTAGCATTGACATATACAGGCTTCCCAGGTAGCTTAAGTTGGTAAAGAATCTGCCAATGTAAGAGCCCTAGGAGATTCAGGTTTGATTCCTGGGTCAGGAAGAATGGCAACCCAATCCAGTATTCTCATCTGGAAAATCCCATGGAAAGAGGAGCCTGGTGGGCTACAATCCATGGGGTTGCAAAGAGTCAGACATGACTGAGCGTGTACATGACATATATGCATTATTGTGTGTAAAATAGATAGCTAGCGGGAAGCTGCCATATAATATAGGGAGCTCAGCCTGGTGCTTTGTGAGGACCTGCAGGAGAAGGGTGGGGGAGGGCAGGGAGGCTCAACAGGGAGGGGATATATATGTATATAATTATATATATGTATACATGTATATGCACATATATGTATATATGCATATATGCATGTATACACATCTATGTATATATAAATATATATGTATATAATTATATACATATATATGTATGTATATATAATTATGACTGATTCAAGTGGTTGTATGGCAGAAACCAACACAACATTGTAAAGCAATTTTCCTCCAATTAAAAAAAATAAAAGAGCCCTCTCCCCAGTACCATCCAAAGAAGGAAAATACCACTTTACTGAGGCGGCTTTTCAGCCTTGACGTGTGTGGGGTCGCTGGATGTAAGCATTTGCATTTGTTGTCCCGGCTTTCCTGTCTAAGCAGTCCAACCTGCTTACTATTCGCTCTCCGCACTCTACTTGTTTCTGTCTCCTGTCTCTGCTGATAGGAGTCCCTTGCCTCATATACACTCTGATATTTATAAATCTTTTTCACTTAGCATTTCAAAAGGCTTTTACGTCTATGATCTCATCCAATTCGATCATATCATGACCCTCAGAGAAACCTGTTTTGTTGTTGTTGTTGTTGTGGTTATTACTATTATTTAAATTATTATTCCCTGTTATATTGGAGGAACTGAGGCACAGGGAGGCTCAATGACTTGTTCAAAGTCACGTTGGTAGGTACAGAAAGAGCTGGAATTAGAACAAGGACTTCATGTCTCCACCTCGTGGGGCTTCTCTTCTGCCTCCTGCTGTGTTCCTCTCATCTCTGAGGCACCTACCTGGGAGCCTCCCGGAGCTGCCTTCAGCACAGCCCCTGGGGTGGTTTTTTACTTGCCCAGCGCATTCCTCCCTATGAGGTGATCAACCCCATTTTCCCTTGAGGAACCATCCACACCCCCTCAGCTCATGATTTTGATGGGGCTGCCTTCATCCCCAGGCTCTGCACGTGAACACACACGCAGAATCAGCCAGCCCGTGTGTCCATCTGGCCACAGCGATTGGTTGAGAGAAGAACATGTGACCAAAGCCAGCAGAGTGAAACGCCACCCCAGGTGTTCTACTGGTGTTGGCTGGGAAGAGATGCTTTCTTTCTGCCAAGGTTTCTAAATCAGTAGACTGGAAGCGTGGAGTTATGGGATCACCACCTGCAGATGCCTGCCTAAGAATGAAGCTGATAAAGAGGAATGCAAAGCAAAAGGGCTGGAGGAAGCAATGGCAACCCACTTGAGAACTCTTGCCTGGAGAATCCCAGGGGCGGGGGAGGCTGGTGGGCTGCTGTCTATGGAGTTGCACAGAGCCAGACACAACTGAAGCGACTTAGCAGCAGGAGCAAAGCAAAAGGACACTTGAGGGAGCCAAGTCCTGAAGACATTGCTGACACCACGCTGAGGCTGGTTTGAATTAGGATTGTGAACCAGTTTCAAAAACCAGAGCCTTGACTAATTTAACACCCATCTCTGACGCTCATTCGGAGAAGGCAATGGCAACCCACTCCAGTACTCTTGCCTGGAAAATCCCATGGACGGAGGAGCCTGATAGGCTGCAGTCCATGGGGTCACGAAGAGTCGGACACGACTGAACAACTTCGCTTTCACTTTTCAGTTTCATGCATTGGAGAAGGAAATGGCAACCTACTCCATTGTTCTTGCCTGGAGAATCCTGGGGACGGTGGAGCCTGGTGGGCTGCCGTCTATGGGGTCACACAGAGTCGGACAGGACTGAAGTGACTTAGCAGCAGCAGCAGCAGCAGCTGACGCTCATTGTAATCTTCTCTTTAGTCCTTGGGTTTACATTACCTTACAGGATCCACGTACACGTTGTCCTGGGTTAAAACTTCTACATTACACACTTGAGTCTTTCCTCCACTTTAATTTCATAAGAAATTACTTTCATAATTACTTTCCCCCACCTCAATTTGGAAAACTCAGCAGTGGCCACAGGACTGGAAAAGGTCAGTTTTCATTCCAGTCCCAAAGAAAGGCAAAGCCAAAGAGTGCTCAAACTACCGCACAATTGCACTCATCTCACACGCTAGTAAAGTAATGCTCAAAATTCTCCAAGCCAGGCTTCAGCAATACGTAAACCATGAACTTCCAGATGTTCAAGCTGGTTTTAGTAAAGGCAGAGGAACCAGAGATCAAATTGCCAACATCCACTGGATCATGGGAAAAGGAAGAGAGTTCCAGGAAAACATCTATTTCTGCTTTATTGACTATGCCAAAGCCTTTGACTGTGTGGATCACAATAAACTGTGGGAAATTCTGAAAGAGATGGGAATACCAGACCACCTGACCTGCCTCTTGAGAAACCTATATGCAGGTCAGGAAGCAACAGTTAGAACTGGACATGGAACAACAGACTGGTTCCAAATAGGAAAAGGAATACATCAAGGCTGTATATTGTCACCCTGCTTATTTAACTTCTATGTAGAGTACATCATGAGAAACACTGGGCTAGAAGCGCAAGCTGGAATCAAGATTGCCGGGAGAAATATCAATAATCTCAGATATGCAGATGACACCACCCTTATGGCAGAAAGTGAAGAGGAACTAAAAAGCCTCTTGATGAAAGTGAAAGTGGAGAGTGAAAAAGTTGGCTTAAAGCTCAACATTCAGAAAACGAAGATCATGGCATCTGGTTCTATCACTTCATGGAAAACAGATGGGGAAACTGTGGAAACCGTGTCAGACTTTATTTTTTGGGGCTCCAAAATCACTGCAGATGGTGAAATTAAAAGACGCTTACTTCTTGGAAGGAAAGTTATGACCAACCTAGATAGCATATTCAAAAGCAGAGACATTACTTTGCCAACAAAGATCTGTCTAGTCAAGGCTATGGTTTTTCCTGTGGTCATGTATGGATGTGAGAGTTGGACTGTGAAGAAGGCTGAGCGCTGAAGAATTGATGCTTTTGAACTGTGGTGTCAGAGAAGACTCCTGAGAGTCCCTTGGACTGCAAGGAGATCCAACCAGTCCATTCTGAAGGAGACCAGCCCTGGGATTTCTTTGGAAGGACTGACACTAAAGCTGAAACTCCAATACTTTGGCCACCTCATGCGAAGAGTTGACTCATTGGAAAAGATTCTGTTGCTGGGAGGGATTGGGGGCAGGAGGAGAAGGGGAGGACAGAGGATGAGATAGCTGGATGGCATCACTGACTCGATGGATGTGAGTCTGGGTGAACTCTGGGAGTTGGTGATGGACAGAGAAGCATGGCGTGCGGCAGTTCATGGGGTCGCAAAGAGTCGGCCACGACTGAACTGAACTGAAGCTCATAAGAAATTTGAGAATAGCAACTGCTCTTTTTTCTCTCTCTTTTTAATATATATTTTTGGCTGCTTTGCATGGATGAAGGATCTAGTTTCTTGGACCAGGGATCAAACCCTTGCCCCTTGCATTGGAAACTCGAATTTTAAGCAGTGGACCACCAAGTCCCTCGTCTCTTCTGTCTTTTGGAAAGAGCACAGGTCTAGAACTCCTAGTGTGACTCTGCCTCTATCACAAGCTGAATAGTCTCGAATGGATAATTTTATTTTTCCTGAAACTCATTTTTCAAAAAAATCTGTAGAATAAGACTTAAAACAACAGACTTCTTATAATTATCACATGAGATAGTGTCCATAAAAGTACTTTTCAAACTTTAAAATGCTATTCCAATGTAAGAGATTATTTAGAAGAGTGTCTGGCAGATAGGATGCACCACAAAAGTATCTGTTAAATTGAAAAATAAATGAAAAATAATGATTGAGCTCAGCTTTTGTGTGCTGCCATCCATTGCCTAAATTCTTTGCTTTACAAAGAGCAGGTTAATGCACATTGGGAACAAAACATTTGGATACTCCAGTGATTTTTTTAAAATTTTCAAAACTATCACTAGAGTTTCTCCTTAGCTGAACATCCCTCACCAGGTGAGAGAAGGTGTTGCCACTAGGAGAGGTGAGAAGACATGAAGCATCTCTTCCATTTGCACTGAGATCACATGCAAGGCTGGCTTGAGCATGGCCCCTGAGGAGGAGCTGGTGTTCAAGGGGAGTAAAATAAATGAGGAAGTGTCTACCATCTTGGGCCATAGCTGTTCACTCCAGTCCTCCAGTATCAACCATTTACCTGGCTTCCACATCCCACACAGAGAAGTGAGATCAGCCTGATGACATTGCCCTCTGGGAGGCACGCATGTGTTTCAACCACCTTTCTGTGGAGCCTTTTTGGTGGCCACAGAGCTTTTGCATGCATGCTTGAGGGAGTGTGTGGTGGCTTTAGTTCCTTGTTGGTTCCAGCTGAGAAAGAACTCCTGAGTTGGAAACTGAGGTCAGTGGAGTTCAAAAGCAAACTCTGGGTATCCTTACCCTTTTCGGATTCCTGGCCACTCACCCAAATCAACTTCACCCAGAGAATTTGAAAAGGCCCCGAGGAAATAGTTGTTTGTGAAATCATTTCGTGGGGAGGATCAGAGAAGTGAATGTCTTGGCACTGTGTCATGAGCTTCCTTTGTGTGTGGGTGTGTGTATTTGTGTGTGACAAATTTGTAGCACTTGTCTAAGCTAGACTCCACAATGAGCTTGTGACATGCATTAAATCATTTAAGTCTCAACGTGTCTTTCTGAAGGAGGTTCTTTTATTTCCCTGCTTTAGAGAGATTCAGGGCTTCCCTTGTGGCTCAGCTGGTAAAGACTCTGCCTGCAATACGGGAGACCTGGGTTGGAGCCTTGGGTTGGGACGATCCCCTGGAGATGGGAAAGGCTACCCACTCCAGTATTCTGGCCTGGAGAATTCCATGGACTGTATAGTCCATGGGGTTGCAAAAAGTCCGACACGACTGAGTGACTTTCACTTCCAGAGAGATTTAAGTATCTCCAGAAGGTCTCATTGCTACTATGTGACAAAGTTGGATCTTAAACGTGTCTATTTTATTCTAATTATTTTATTCAAGTCTATTTTATTCCTAAGCTCCTCCTGCTACCACCCCCATCTATTCTGAGGATCCATGGTGCTCATGCCTCCTTTTTAACAACTGAATATTTGTTGGATTATGTACAATACCAAGTATATGTACTTATGTATGATACAATACCATGAACTCATAAAGTTAGGGACTGAGCACTATTGCCCTCTGCATTGCTAGCAGTGAGGAGCATGGAGAAAAATACCCGCCAGTGGTAGGTAGATGGATGGGTGGAGTGATGGCAAGATAAAAAGAAATTTAATAGAGGGACCCTTTAGTCTGGTTTCAAGGACATGATAGTCTTACAGGAGAGATAAAGCATGAAAAAACTAAATATATGAAAAAAACTAAAAGTGAAAAAGAAGATCATAATACAGCCACGATTATTCATAAGTGAATGATAAAGTAATGAAGTGTTAATTCTCATAGAGAGAGGTGTTTGGGGCTGGTTCACACTAGAATATCACCGTCTGAGTCCTTCAGTTGTGATTCCTCCCTATTTCACTCCTTGTTCTCAGGGTCCAAGGGAATTTCTGTGACCAGTGGCCTCAGTCATACCCAGAAGCTGTCCTAGGCGCCCTCAGGGGTTGGGGGGGTGGAGGGGGGGAGATGCTGAGTAAGCGCTAGTTTATAATGATTGATGACCACTCCCAGAGTATTCTCAGCCTGCGTGCAGCCCTGAGCTTCCTCAATTTTCATTTAATTAGCTTCCTCCTTTCTGCTGCTTCTCCCAGGGAAAGCAAACTCTTGTTGCTTCTAAGAAAGGTTTGGCCGGTTCCCACCCTTTTGGAAGCTACCCTGTGGAATGTGGAGACTGCAGTCAGAGAGGAAGTAGTTCTTCCTCGGCCTCCGTGTGACTATCCTCTCCCCTCCCACTTCCCCCTCTCCAAGCTCCACTCAAGGTCACCTCTGGGAGTCTTGGCTGCATCCTACTTGGGAGAGTCCTCAGGCTCCCAGGTGCCATAAATATTACTCATATCACTCCTCTCATTTTATTGCCCTCATGGAACTGCCTCTTCCTCACATCCCACCCTCCTTGCACTATCTCTGATTCTCTGATCTTTCAGGGTCCACAGCTGGGAACCTCCCGAGAGGCACTTCTAACATGCCCGGAGGTAAATCATTTTGCTTTTACCTCTTGCAGATAAGGAGCAAGTAGGAAGGAATGATTTAGCCGTCTGTGTTTCCAAAGCGTTCTGGAAAGCAGGCGAGTTGCCAGACCTGGTGGGTGAAAGTTGCTGCAGTGTGCTATGCCCTTATCCTAAGAGAACTATCCCGACTGCTCCCTAAACTCCTCTGAACCCTCTAGCTGTTGAAAAGTCACTTCACATCCCAGATCCCATAGATTCTAGTGCCCTGACTCTATAGCCAGGCCCAGGAGCCTGAAGTTTAAACCAACCTGCAGGTCATTTGGTGCAGGTCATCTGTACAACAGCTTTGGAGAAAAACTGGGCAAGGTGGTCTCCAGAGCTGTTTGTCTAGGAATCAATGCACAGAGGGCCCTCCTGTGACCACCAGGGTGGAGCTCCCCCCAACCCCTGGATGACAGGAGCCTGTTAGCCCTACAGGAGAAGGAGTTTGGGGTTTTCATAGGGTATTTTCCTTCCAAGGGAGAGTCAACATGGAGGATGACGTGACACATAGTCAGAGTAGGTGGCTATCAGTGGCATGAAATTCTGTTGCTGATAACCAGTCCCTTCCCCCGAGTATTTTTATGGATTCATTTTCTGAGTTTCAAAGGGTTCAAGAATCCTCAAATTACAATTCGAATTCTCTGATCAGTCAACATAACCGAACAGGTATGAGAGAAGACAAAAGATGGATTTGGGGACAGAGTTTGCAGGGCTCTGAGGAGGCAAAGGATTCCTGCCATGATGTGGCTTGCAAAACCCTAGGGACAGGAGACATGGGGAACAAAGGGGTTCAGCCAGCCAAGGGCTGGGAGGGTCTTGCTGAGAGGTAGGTAGCATCAGGTTTCCCAATTGGAGCCTTTGAGGTCTCACCCCTTGCTGTGTGGTCCAGGGGCAGGAAGCAGTCTTATGGAGTGTGAGTCCGGTTTGCTGTTATTTTATAGTCGCCATGTCCAACTCTTTGCGACCCCATGGACTGTAGCCCGCCAGGCTCCTCTGTCCATGGGATTCTCTAGGCAGGAATACTGGAGTGGGTTGCCCTTCCCCTCTCCAGGGGTTGGCATTCCTGACCCAGGGATCGAACCCACGTCTCCTGCATTGCAGGTGAATTCTTTACCATCTGAGCCACCAAGGAAGCCCGTGATTCCAGTTAGACTCTCCCAAAGGTTTTCCCTCCTCTGCTCCGGTTCACCATTGCCAGGCCCCCATCCTGCAAGAAATCTTCTCCAGGCATCCCCCTGCCTCCCACCCTCTTTCCCCTGCCCACCTCCGCGGCACACACACTGGTGTGCTCTTGTGCTCTGCGCTTCCTGCGTTTCCCTTTCGCTGGTTGGAAAGGCTCTGGTGTGTGTGTTGCTGTGAAAGGCCTTTGGATGGCTCACTCTGCGTGTTTATCTTGTCTCTCCAACCAGACAGCAAGGTCCTTGAAGGCTTCTGTTTCTTCCCTTTTGTTTCTTCCCACAGTGTTCAGGACAATGCTCAGGAAAGGAATCTTCTATTGGTTGGTTTGCTGACCAGCTGACACCTACTTCTGTCTAGCCGACCACTTTCCTGATAGCAGCGAAGCCAGCAGATTTTCTGGGAGGGAGGGAGCCGAGAACAAGATGCCCACGGGCCCTCCCACTTCCCTGGGGACTGTGCCATCTCATCAGTCACTGGACAGAGAGCCGCTTGTCTGGGGACACCCTGCCTGTAGTATGCCCACCCGGTTCACTGGCTGACTGATTCGAGCGAGTGTCTCTCTTCGTCTCCAAGAGTTGGCAGTAGGGGGTCTCATTCTCCTTTGAAGGGCACACTGTCTGCCCCAGTGGTTTAGAGCCTGGACTTTGAAGTTGAGCACATGTGAATTGCAATTTGGGCTCTACCTGTTGCCAGCTATCATTTCATGAATTTTCTCAATCTCCATGAGCCTCAGTGTTCGCAGCTAGAAAATGGGAATAAAAATAGAGTATCTATCTCACGGTTTTTTTGGGAGAGGGAGAGATAAATGAATAAGTGAAATAATACAGTTGAAACCCTTCACCTCGTGAATAGTAGAGAGTGGGCCTTCAAAATGCCAGCCACTAATGGGGGCACTAAAAGGGCTTTCTGCTTTGTGAAAGGCCAGGAGCTCCCAGCTGCTGCTTTCTTTATTATTCTGCTGACTCCTCCTGGATTGCTTTATTTTTCAGAAAAGTAAGAGGGAGTGTGAGGGGGGTCCCCTTTTCTCTCCCTAGAGAGGACCCGCACTCTGAGAACTGCCCTTTCCCTTTTCTTATAACCAAGCCTGCAAACTCCAGGGAACATGCCATCTCACCTTCACCTCCTCGGGTCAGCACAACCAGAGGAAACCTCCTTGGCTCAGAGACATACCCTCTGCCAACCACCTTCCCCCCACCCGTCAAGGCACCCCACCCTCTACTCTGCTGGGCCAAGTGAAAACCGGAGGACTCAGCTTTAATTGAAAGTCCCCAATCAGGATGGTATAAAAAGATTCTCTTTTTAATGCAAACCTCCAAATGCAAATACTTGAGCATATGTGCGGTCCTCTTATCTCCTGCTTTTCTTTCCTGTCTGAAGCAAACTCCTCTTGTGAGACCTTGGGGTCCCAGTAAAGAGGCCTCTTTGCAATTGTATAGTATGCATTTGTGCAAAGGGACCCCTCAGTGGGTTGGTAAGTGCCCTTAAAACAATTTCATAAATATTTCAAGCAGGATTTTCTTTTAGATTTCATCTTTTAGAAACTTCTGCTGCTATCTGGGTAGTCAGGTTTTCAAGGATATACTTCCTTTTAGTTGAAATCACAGTCTCGGAGAAGTGCCTCTGCCTCCGAAGTACCTGCGAAACACTGCGGTTGACCCAGGAGCCCAGATTAAATTACTCTATGTTCTAATGGTGGAGAGGATCCAGGGAACAAATTGTGTTTTCTTGTAGTATTTAGCTGCTGTGAGTATTTAGTGTCTCTGGGAGGTGGTTGGGATATGGGAAACACACATGGGAAGGGATTTTTCAGGGCTGTTTCATCAGAGGTGTGAGGAAGGAGGCTTATCAGGACTATGTGTGCTCACTGGGGGCTTCCCAGGTGGCACAGTGGTAAAGAACTCGCCTGCAGTGCAGGAGATGTGTGTTCGATCCCCAGGTGGGGAAGATTCCCTGGAGTAGGAAACGGCAACCCACTCCAGTATTCTTGCCTGGAAAATTCCATGGACAGAGGAGCCTGGCGGGCTACAGTCCATGAGGTCGCAAAGAGCTGGACATGACCGAGCGGAGGAAGGAAGCTTATCAGGACTCAAGTCTTTATCAGGATGAATCTTCCGCCAGCAGGAGGCACTGACCTTGGGGCTGGAGACTTTCCTGAAGGGGCAGGAAGGCTCAAGGACAGCGACACAGAAGGGAGACTGGGTATCTGCAGACCTGCTTTCACTTTCCCTGGGGTTCTCCTAGTCCTGGAGCAGACCCAAGGCCCTGTCCTGAGGGGCTTAGCAAGGACATCAGGATATGCCAAAAAGAAAAAAAAAAAAAAAGCAAATGAGAATAAAACTCAGAGTCTGGAAAGCCTCATTCGGAGAAGAATGGGAAACAGTGGTCACTGGGCCACTGAGCAGGAATGTGGCCCTTGTGCCCTGGCTGCGGAGATGACCCAGTGGGGTCGGGGAGCCCCTGGATCCACACTGTGGAGAATCACCACTGTCCTTTGTCTTCCAAGGCCAAATCTGAGAAGGGCACAGAGAAGAATCCCCTTTCAAGGGGCTACAGAAACTTAGCAGCTCCCTTCATGTTGGTGTATGTTTAGGGCCTGGGCATTGTTTTGTGTGTTAAACAACCAATAACATATTTCTTTTAAAAACTAGGTTGGCTTCTAATCTTTTTTTTTTTTAATTGAAGTATAGTTGGTTAATTTCTGCTGTACAGCAAAGTGACTCAGTAATACATAGATATACATTCTTTTGAATATCCTCTTCCATTGTGGTGGTTGGCTTCTAATTGATTTGTACCCAGTCAATTCCATGGGGCAAAGATCTTGTCATAGCCCTTGAGTCTGAGAATTCCTACCGCCCATCTGGCCTCTGGGTTCTGTCCATCACCCTGGCCCTCCATTCAATGGCCTCTGCCTTGAGGCAATTTGAAACAATAGCTTGGTGGGGAGATACCACTCATAATCTGATTTTTCCCAGCCAGCGTCTTCACAATGAGCATGAGTGTCTCCTTTGTCTGGTGGAGAATGCTGAACAGAAGGTGCTGGGAGAGGCCTGGGGGTCCCGATTATAGTCGGGCTCAATCTTATCTCCTGCTCCATCTCCTGCCTCTTTGCCTCTGCTCCCACTGATTTTATCTAAGACTAGAGAATTCTGCTTTTTTCAACACTGAAAGGCATCAAGTTATTGGACTCTTAGTCAATCCATTTAGATCTCAGAGAACAGACAAACAGACAGAAAGCACCTCTCTTAGGCAAAGCTGTCTCCCATTTTCAGATAGGTCACCTCTAGTCTGAGCTGGTCTCATTCGTGTATAACCTGACTGAAGGCTGCAAAACGTAAAAGATGCCAATACTCTGGATTTCCTTTAGTGTTTCCCTAATATCATAGTCTCTGTAAGTGTGGGGCTGGTGTCCTGAGGTTCTGCAAGTGAAAGTGAAAGTTGCTCGGTCGTGTCCGACTCTTTGTGACCCCATGGATGGTACAGTCCATGGAATTCTCCAGCCCAGAATACTGGAGTGGGTAGCCTTTCCCTTCTGCAGGGCATCTTCCCAACCCAGGGACTGAACTCAGGTCTCCCACATTGCAGGTGGGTTCTTTACCATCTGAGCCAGAAGGGAAGCCCAAGAATACTGGAGTGGGTAGCCTATCTCTTCTCCAGTGGATCTTCCCAACTCAGGAATTGAACCGGGATCTCCTGCATTGCAGGCGGATTCTTTACCAACTGAGCTATCAGGGAAGCCCAAGTGACAATGTACATATATTACTATCAAGAGTCACTAACTTGCCTGCTAGGGATGCCGGACCTCCCTGCTCTCCACTTCCCCTCCTTCCATTTAGCCTAAATGTAGGCTTTGTTTCTTGTAGCACCCTAGTCCTGATACAAATTCTGTATCATTTGGATGATTTTGGATTAGGGCAACACATGATCATAGGGAGAAGGATAGATTTCCTGAACTGTTGTTCAGTCACTCAGTCATGTCTGACTCTTTGTGACGCCATGGACTGTAGCACGCCAGGCCTCCCTGCCCTTCATTATCTCCTGGAGTTTGCTCAAACTCATGTCCATTGAGTCAGTGATGCCATCCAACCAGCTTGTCCTCTGTCATCCCCTTCTTCTCTTTCAGTCTTTCCCAGCATCAGGGTCTTTTCTAATGAGTTGGCTCTTCACATCAGGTGGCCAAAGCAGTGGAGCTTCAGCTTCAGCATCAGTCCTTCCGATGGATATTCAGGGTTGATTTCCTTTGGGTTGGACTGGTTGGATCTCCTTGCAGTCCAAGGGACTCTCAAGAGTCTTCCAACATCACAGTTCAAAAGCATCAATTCTTAGGCACTCAGTCTTCTTTATAGTCCAACTGAATTGTACTAATTGTTTTATTTAGTTAGAAAGGAGGAGAGATGAAGGGACTGGAAGCTAGGGAGACAACCAGTTGTGTTCTGCACCATTTTATTTAACATTCCTATGTTCATGTTCAACAAGCATTTATTGAGCACCTACTGCATTCCAGCTACTAGTGGGGCAACAGAAACAACAAGGCAAGTTCCACCTCCTAAAACTCCCACAAACTGGGAGGTGGGGCTGCAGACACTGATGTCCAGTTTGAGAAAGACGTAATAGATGCTCAGAGAGTGCCAAGGGAGCCCAGGGTTGGGGCAGCTGATCCAAACCAGGGGTCTCAGAAGAGGTGACCCCTCTGTTTCCTGAAGGCATATTCCATTCTGCGAGGCTATGGATTTGTCTGACTTACTCCCTTCTATATTCCTAATGTCTGACACAGTGCCTACATAGGAGGTGCTCAAGAAATATGTGTTACTGAGTAGTGACACCTGGGATGAATCTGGAAAGATGGGTATGAGCTAGAAGGAGGCTAGTGGTATAGTTCGACAGGAAGCAGAGGGGGGAATAGTAACTTTGAAACATCTTGGGCATGAGAGATGATAGCTATTCCTTCATGATGCCAGCACTGAAATAAGATTTGAAAACATAGGAGTGGAGGAGGTGCCATACCTGCACCTTCCCTGCAGGAGGGGCAGAGAGAGAGAAGCCAACCCAGCCCAGTGACAGAGCTTGACACTGGAGGCATGGAGAAGGAAGTGCTGGTCTGACTCTCACTGCTCTGAAGGAGTTTCAGGAGGTGGACAGAGGAAAGGCTCTCTATGGAGAGCCGTGGGGAGCACATTGCAAAAAAAGGGTTTTATGTCCCTTTTTCTTGATGTTCTCAGTGTGATAGTTTTCTATTACAAGGACTTATGGGATCAGGATTGCAAGGCCAGCTTTCAACAGGCTGGCCTTCCCTTTCAGGGGGTCTCTCTTCATCCAGAATGGGTGGCCATCAGGTGACTGGTGTATTTTTATCATCCTGTCCTGTAGATACAGCTAGGAAAGATAACAGCATCTTTTCCTACCCACTTGCAATTCTTTTTGAGACAACTTAATACAACAGTTTATTAAAACAGTGAAGGACATTCATCAAAGAGCAGAGAGTCTAAAGTGTGCATTTTGAATAAAGCATCCAGCATCTTAGACTGCTATCAATAACTTCATTGTAATTCTTATTTTAACCATACAGATGAAAAGCTAGTCTCCCAAATTATTATGAATGTTTATTATTATTAAAATTATTATTATTACTTTGACTTGAACCCCAACAATGCTCCAGGTTGGATTAAAATCTAGACTTCCTCCAGTGAACTGCCTTCACTTTCCTACTACTCAGAATCTAAGTCATCTTGCAACAGCCCACGTCAGTAAGACAAGGGGTTTTTGATACTCTCTACCATCAGTCCTGGGTGTTCATTGGAAGGACTGATGTTGAAGCTGAAACTCCAGTACTTTGGCCATCTGATGCGAAGAGCTGACTCATTTGAACAGACTCTGATGCTGGGAAAAATTGAGGGCAGGAGGACAGAGGATGAGATGGCTGGATGGCATCACCGACTCGATGGACATGAGTTTGGGTAAACTCTGGGAGTTGGTGATGGACAGGGAGGCCTGGCATGCTGTGGTTCATGGGGTCACAAAGAGTTGGACACGACTGGAGACTGAACTGAACTGAACCTTCAGCTTGCTAAGAGTTAATTCCTGCTCCCCTTTCTCTGTGAAATTCTCTTCTTAGGGAAGAAGCAGAAAGAAAGAGAAAACTTGATTTAAAACTTTTACAATCTTCTTTTTTCCAACTGAGTACATTTCTCAACTTCATATTTTCACACCTTTCTGAGCAGAGTATGATCTGATAATCATGAATGGATACAATTATTTTTCAATTAACCAGAAACTATTATAAGGACTGAAGATCATGGATGTTGGAAATGCTTCTAAAATTCTTTTAGACAAAGAATCATACACCCAGTAATTTCAGTACATTGTCTAAGGAATTTTAGTGAGATCAGTAAATAAAAATATAAACTGTATAAAAAATTGTGTGTGTGTGTGTGTGTGTATATATATATATATATATAGTTACAGTTATTTGTAATTTGTACAGCTACATAGTGTTGGAGAAGGAAATGGCAACCCACTCCCAGTAATCTGCTTGGAAAATTCCGTGGACAGAGCAACCTGGTGGGCTGCAGTCCATGGGGTGGCAAAGAGTTGGACACGACTGAGTGACTGAGCACCCAAACAAGCATGCACGTAGGCAAGATATTGACTTCATTACAGCAATTGGATGATCTTCGCACCCACAGAACCAGAGCAAAGGAGTCCCGGGAACTGAGGTCAGGATTTAAAAGAAATGCCCAAGGTTATAGCTTTTCGTATGACCTAAAGTTCCTGTATGGTTAAGCCATCTGTTTGTTCTAATACCATTTGATAGGTGACATCAAGAGGCAGATTCTGCTTTCTCTATTCCTTTCATATCCACAACTATCATAGAATTTCTATTAGGAGTAAAACAGGAGTGAGAGGGCAGCCTCTCTTTCTTCGTCTCTCTCTCTCACACACACATACACGCACATCAGAACAACCTCTAGACCACACTAAGACCAGAAGTTAATTTGCTCCATTGCGGAGAGGCTGCATGTCTGACTTCTGTTCTCTTTTCATGGTTGGTTTTAAGCAACTTAAAGGCTGTGTGTTCATATCAAGAATTCCCAGATCTGGCCGCACATGATAATTACTGAGGGATTTATTAAAAATACAGATTATCAGTCTCCAACTGCTGATTTCAGAAGGTTAGGAGGCAGGGCTTGAGAAGCAGTATTTTGAGCAAGTTCTGTACACAAGGCTAAAGCAGCCAGGTCAGTACCCATAGAGGGCCATCTCTGGGCAAGCTTCATCTTCATGAAATGAATAATTGTGTGAATTAAATTCCCGATTTTCAACTAGTTTTTTTAGTAACTGTATAGAGTAAAACCATGTAGTTTGGGGACAGAAGTTTGAGGCTGTTGACCTCAGCCTCAAAGTGGCCCAAACCAGGCAGCTATGTCCAGATGTGGCAGGTTGTAATCCCAGGATAAGAAACCCCACCAGTCAGGCATGGGGCCCCCTGATTTGACATGGTCTTTCCCACCCTCAACAGGAAGAGTGTCTCCCTCAGTTCCAGGGCAGGTTGAGACCAGCAGGCAAGGTGTTTAACCTCTTGGTGCTCCAAGTGCATTGTCTCTCCATCGCTCAGCCTCTACCCACCCAGGATTTCTTGAGCTCTGTCACCTTGCTTGAGTCTTGCCCGAGGGCTGAGACTGAATCCTACAAGGACCATTGTCTGTGGGGCCTGTGATCATTTGTAGGGTTCATGGTGCCTCTCTCGACCAAAGCAGAACAATAGAAAATGAAAAGCAAAATTCCCTCCCCCTTCCCATAGCACTGGTTCTTCTCATTTTCATTGATTCTACCTGGTTTCCTCCATAATCTGATTAATGTGCTTATACTTTAGAGTTACGATTCTCAATTTTGACAGTATTTAAGCAATAGCCTAGGACTCCCTGGCAATCCAGTCCAGTGGTTAAGATTCTTCACTTCCACTGTAGGGGACAAGAATTCAATCCCTGGTCTGGGAGCTAAGATCCTGCAAACCATGTGGCCAAAAAAGAAAAAGAGAAATAACCTTATTTCCTTCTTCTATTTATTACCTTCTATTTATTACCTTATTACCTTCTTCTTTTCCCTTCTCTCAGTCAGTTTATAGGTCCAGAACCCATTGAATGCAGGAAGCCTGGCTTGCTTCTATTCCCTTCTCTCAGTCAGTTTACAGACCCAGAACCCATTGAATGGAGGAAGCCTGGCTTGCAGTAATATTATAAGAACCTCCTGTACACCTTTGTCTTAGTCTTCCGAAGACCTACCACTTACCAAAGCAACTGTTCCCAAGTGTCCTAGATCAGAATCTCTAGAAAAGACACTTAAATTGGACTTTTCTGGGAAGTAAAATCCAAGGGTAGTAGGAATGAAGGATAGCAGGGCAGGGAAAGATGGCAAATAAAGAAAATGTGATGCATTTCGGCCCTAACCACTGCTTCACAGCACGCTGCTAAGAGCGTCGTGACTCAGTCACAGGATCCTTCAGGAAGGTCATATGCAATAACTATTCCTTGGGACAGGCAATCCAAGGCAGGACTGGAGAGAAAATTTATCTCCTGTCTCCTGTCTCCCTTGACCTGTTCCATGGAGAGTTCACCTCCTTGCATTTCCGGGTTGGATCCTTCTGCAGCTGTTTGGGAATTCAGGCTCTCTGATCTGTGGAGTGAGGCCTCTTCAGAGTCTGGAAGCATTCAGAGGAGCCTTGGATTCTTGGTATATCGCTAGTATGTACAGTTGACATGCATGTCCTCAGAAACCTATACTACCTCCCTGACTTATAGGGTAGGGGCTTTCCTGGTGGCTCAGTGGAAAAGAATCTGTCTGCAGTGAAGGAGATGCCGGACACGTGGGTTTGATCCCTGGGTCAGGAAGATTTCCTGGAGGAGGAAATGGTAACCCACTCCAGGATTCTTGCCTGGAAAATCCCACAGACTGAGGAGCCCGTGTGGTCGCAAAGAGTTGGATGCTACTAAACACACACACACTTATACATAAGTGCCAGTTCAGTAGGGAAAGCTAAGCAGGAGCCTCAGGCTCTTTTCTTTCTCATTTAAAAAATGTATTTACTTGGCTGTGTCGAGTGTCGGTGGTGGCACACTGGGTCTTTGCTGCGGCACACGGGTGCTTCTTTTCTGGTTGTGGCTCATGTGCTCCAGAGTGCACGGGCTCTACCGTTATGGCTTGTGGGTTCAGGAGCCCCATGGCATATGGGATCTTAGTTCTCTGACCAGGGATCAAACCTCTGTCCGCTGCAATGGAAAGTGGATTCCCAGCTACTGGACCACCAGGGAAGTCTCCCAGGCTCTTTTTCTATTTACCAAAATAGTAAATCAAAAATGATAACCTTAAGAGAATCACAGAAACGGGTACCTGTTAAATGCCAGAGGGAGAATTTCCATCACACCTGCCACTGGATTATGATAAGCTTCATTAGTTGGCTTTAAAAGTGGATGATGGTCTAGATCTTGCCTTCTCATCGAAGCAAATCTCTTTAGGCCCTGAAACCAGGAATAAAGCTACTGGTATAGTAAAAACATTTTTCTCCATCCACCTCCAATATCAGAATAGTTTGCTTTTACCTGGCAGGGTTAGTAGAACTTCTAAAACCCCAGAC
Source organism: Bubalus kerabau (assembly GCF_029407905.1). Classification (NCBI taxonomy): domain Eukaryota; kingdom Metazoa; phylum Chordata; class Mammalia; order Artiodactyla; family Bovidae; genus Bubalus; species Bubalus kerabau. The sequence continues at coordinate 124,885,146 of NC_073628.1, read as the reverse complement.
TTCCATCAGCCATATAAGATTTAATCTGCAGGCATCTTCTCTGGATCCCCATCACACAATATACCATATTAAAAATATTATGCTAAAGACCTTGAAGCTGATAAGACCTAAGCCTACCCTAGTTAAGACATTTGACTCCTGGTTAAGACATTTGTGTGTCAGAAAGATGGGGGGGAAACTCCTATAAAATTATAAGAAACTGCCATCTTAGTACAGAAAAGGCAATGGCACCCCACTCCAGTGTTCTTGCCTGGAGAATCCCAGGGACGGGGGAGCCTGCTGGGCTGCTGTCTCTGGGGTCGCACAGAGTCGGACACGACTGAAGCGACTTAGCAGCAGCAGCAGCCATCTTAACGGTTTTGGGGGCTTTAAAAGCCTGAGGCAGTTTTGGATAAATTGTTGTTCCTTTGGCCTTCTATCACTAAACTCATTCAGCTCAATTAACTTCTAAAGACTATATTTCACTATATTTCTTGGATATCCTATTTTTCTCAGTCCCCCTTTCATTTTGCTCAAATACATTCTCAGGTATATATTTTTTAAAGAAGTTATGTGTAGGAGACAAATTTTTGAATATTATTTTCTGAAATAATGTTTGAAATTATTGGCTTTACTTAATTGATTATATTTATATCACTGTAAAAATAATCCAAATTCAAAAACTTTTCCAATGTTTAATGGAAGTCTGGTGCCAATGTATTTATGATCTAGGGCTGCATAACTAATTGTCACACACTTAGCAGTTTAAACACCAGACACTTACTTTGTTTAGGATCTAATATAAATAGAAAATTTGGACTTGAAGGAATACTAGATATTATCTGGAGAAGGCAATGGCGACCCACTCCAGTACTCTTGCCTGGAAAATCCCGTGGATGGAGGAGGAGCCTGGTAGGCTGTAGTCCATGGGGTCGAAAACAGTCAGCCACGACTAAGTGACTTCACTTTCACTTTTCACTTTCATGCATTTGAGAAGGAAATAGCAACCCACTCCAGTGTTCTTGCCTGGAGAATCCCAGGGACGGGGGAGCCTGGTGGGCTGCCGTCCATGGGGTCGCACAGAGTCGGACACGACTAAAGCAACTTAGCAGCAGCAGCAGTAGATATTATATAGTTAGTCCTACATTTATACAGATGAGGAAGCTGAAGCTAAAAAGTAGTCTTAGTGAATTTGCCAGTCCATCCTAAAGGAGATCAGTCCTGGGTATTCATTGGAAGGACTGATGTTGAAGCTGAAACTCCAATACTTTGGCCACCTGATGCGAAGAGCTGACTCATTTGAAAAGACCCTGATGCTGGGAAAGATTGAAGGCAGGAGGAGAAGGGGACGACAGAGATGAGATGGTTGGATGGCATCACTGACTCAATGAACATGGGTTTGGGTGGACTCTGGGAGTTGGTGATGGACAGGGAGGCCTGGCGTGCTGCAGTTCATGGGGTCGCAAAGAGTCAGACATGACTGAGTGACCGAACTGAACTGGCTGATATATACCTATACAATATGTTAAGTTGAGAACAGATTTGAAATCTCCTAATTCTATACCGCTGCTCCCTCCACTATGCATCTTAGTTCTCTGCAATCTCATCTCAGAATTGAAATGAAAAATGGGATTGCAGAGTCTAAAAAATAACAGGAGTATGGGTAGTAAAGTAAATCTTTTAAGAGTATAACAGCAAAATTAAAGAAAACCCCACACGTTTGCCATTCACAAGTTTTGTGGGTCAGGCAGGCATCTAGGCACAACTCAGCTTTCTCTGTGTCAAGGTCTTTCATCAGGCTGCAGTCAAGGTATCCATCAGGGCTTCAGTCACATCGCAAGGTTCAACTGGGGATGGATCTGCTTCCAAGCTCAGATGCTTACTGATAGAAATGAGTTATTTGTGGGTTGTCAGACTGAGGTGCTCAGCTTCTTATTAACTTTGGTTAGAGGTTGCCTTCTGTTCCTTCCCCCATGGGCCTCTGTCTAACATGGCAGCTTCCTTCATCAAAGCATGCAAGATGAGAAAGCAAAAGAGAGACTGGTTGCGTGACAGATTTGCAGTCTTCTGTAGCAAAATCACATAAATGACATCCCATAATAGGTAAATATATTTAATTCTCAAAGAATATTATTTTTATGTACTCTCTGGCAACCCACTCCAATGTTCTTGCCTGAAGAATCCCAGGGACGGGGGAGCCTGGTGGGCTGCTGTCTATAGGGTCACACAGAGTTGGACATGACTGAAGCGACTTAGCAGCAGCAGTCCATAGTTATCACTTGCTTGGCCAAAGTTCACTTCTAGTAGCTTCCTCAAGAACTGCTCACTGAAATAATACTCCTTGAATGCTTGCATGCTCAAAATTGCTTTCCTATAACTAAACAGTTAGTCTAGCTGGATCTTAAACCTTTGTGTCACACATTATTTTCCTGAATATCATGTAAGTGTTGCTGTATTATTTTGGGACGCTATTTTTTTTTTTTCAATTTGACTTTGTGTTTTATTTCAATGGGCACCCTTTATTCCTTGTTAGTGAGAAAACTGGGCTAGGTCTCATGGTAAGTAGTCACAGTTATTAAGCAAATAAACATGCCCCCACTTTCATGTCTGCTTCTATTTCTTTCTGTCTTCAGTCTCATCTGGCATTGAAATATGGAGTTATCCTTACTTGTAACCCACTTAAAAATGGCATAACTTTTTATTTTACTGACTAAAGGAGTTTACTACTTGAAGTCTGAAACTTTATTGCAACGACTCAATTTTGACTGCTCTTGGTCAATTTTCTCTGGCTACTATTTTTGCCCTTTTTTTCTTTATTTCAGAATAGTTTTAGTCACATTATAACTTTATATGTTTGTCTGTTATTTGTTTTTGGTTTCCTTCTTTGGGTCAGCAATTATGTTGGATTTCCTTCGTGTCTTTCCTGCATATATCTTTTTTTCCCTTTATTTCTTATTGACTTTTTACTTCCATTTTATTTATTTTTCTTATTAATATGCTTTATTCCTTATTTTTTACAATCTAGATAATTTCTGATGCTTTTTCGAATTTAATTTTTATTTTTATGATGGCTGGGTTTCATTTTGCATTTTTCCTTCAATTAGGTTAATCATATGCAATAACCAAGATTTGACCATTTTGTAATGCACAGAAGTTTCATATAGTTCAACTTAATATTTTTCTCTTGAATGAGCCAGCTCATATTTTATCTGTTTCTGTTACCCTATTCCTTTTTCTCCCTGGGTTTTCACACTTTTACTTTGTAATCATGCTTCATACAGGCAACTGCTTCAATTAATTACATTTAATTTCCTGAGAAATGCTTATTCATAACTTTCATCTGTTTCATAGCAATAATTTTCAGTAAATATTGTTAATTTATTATCAAGTTTTGTTGCTCTGATTTTGGATATCTTTGTTTCAGTGCTTTGTTAAGTTCCCATTTAATTTTTGTTCTTTAATAAGTTGCGTTTTTCTAAAGCCAACATTAGGTCTCTGTGGGTGGGGCGGGTGGGATGTGTGTAGGTGAGTCACCAAGGCTCGCTGTTTTTTACCACCCAAAGTCTTCCCTGGTGCTGCAGAGACAGATTCCTCCCTGAAAGCATGACTTGGATGTGCCGTATTCTACCATAAAGGAGGGCAGAAAGTGGTGGTGTATTTACTTGCGTTTTTCCTAGCTCATCTCCTCTGCATCTCTGAACCAAGAAGATACAGAAGAACTTCCACCATCAGACTGGTTTACCTTAGCACCCATACTAATTGTTGCAAATTATAGATATATTTTGCATTTCAGTACAGGTCTTGCTTTCCCTAAGTGTACTCTTGCCAGTACTTTCTAAAATATGCTACTATTGTGCCCTCTCCTCATTCTCTGTATTTCTTTCCTTCATTTTTTCCCTTCTGCTTGATTTGAACCGCTTTGACCATACATGATCCATTCTTCAGTATGTGCATATTCTATCTGTTGTAGAGGGTAGTGACAGTGTACGAAGGTTAAGGCTGTGAACTCTGTAATCAAATTGCCTTTTAGTTCTATTCTTAGTTCTCAATTTGTTATCTCCATGACATTCTGCAGATTATTTAATATCTTGTGCCTCAATAACTTCATCAGAAAAAAAAAATGGGTATAGTAGTTATATCTGTGGTTTAGTGCAGAGTTAAATGAGTTATTGTGTGCTAAGTTTTACAAACAGTACCTGAAACATAATAACTGCTATATAATTGTTAGCTGTTGTTATTATTGTTGTTATTATTTTCACTAAAAATGTCATTTGTTAAGATTTTAAAAATTTCTTTCTTTGTGCTTTTGCATGATTTCGAGGAGGAGGAAGAAATGCTGACTTAGACATCTTCATACCAGTAGGTATCTTCACTCCCTTTTTCTGCTGCTTATTTTACTCAGTGTCTATTGATCCTTTGTTGTTGATTCATTTTTAAGAATGAAAATGTTCAGTTGATTAATATAAATGGCTCATCTGGGTTTCTTATGCTATTTCTGGCCTTTCTCTGTCCTGAGAACCCTGACTACCTGCCTGGGCAGGTGTGCAGGGCAAGACGCAGTGTGGGCTTCCCTTCAGGGTGTATTGTGAGCTGTGGACATCTAGGTTCAAGTCATTTCTCTCAGAAATTTGAACCCATTCTCCAACTGGGTGCCAAAACAAGGAGGGCCTTATTCTCGAGCGTCAACTTCCACTCTGGGAACTCCAAGCCCTTCTAGGCAGATTGGCTTGATTTCTTTGGAGACTATTTCCTGTATTCCACCATTCACCCTGGAGATAAAGGTTGCCGCAGCAGGGAGTGGAAGAGGGCAACAGAGCACCCGTTCACAGGCTCTCTGCCAACTCGCGGGCACACGCAGGACTGACTGTCTGCTGCTGTGTGTGAGTGGGAAGGCGGGGCCGGCAGCCTGAGGCTCCGCATTAGGGAGGGGAGAGTCGGCAAAGTGGTACAGAAAGGGGTCTCCCACAGTCAGCAGGGGCGGAAGGTGGGAGCGGGAGGAGCGGCAGGACCAGGGAGACTGTTCATTTCATGGGAAGGGAAGAAAGAGCCGTCACTGGGGATCTGAGATTCTCATTCAGTTCAAAATTGTGAGGAAAGATTGAGAAAGGGAGGACAGGGCAGGTGGTCAGCAGTGTGAACAACTGGAAGGATGAAGCAGAATGTGTGGTGGTTTGCAAAAATGGTGATAAGTGTCCTAAAAGTGTCAGAAGAGGACTTCCCTGGTGGCCCAGAGGTTAAGAGTCTACCTTCCGATGCAAGGAACTAAGATTCCACAACTAGAAAAGTCTGCACTGCAGCAATGAAGATCCAGTGCAAGGAAAAAAAAAAAAAAAAAAGAATGTAGGTATTAAAAAAATATCAGAAGCACATTTTTTTTTTAATTATTTTTATGAGGAACTGACTGTCTCTGACATGGGGAGGAATCAGGGGCAGAAATCGGAACTTAAAACCACGAGGAGACTGTCCCCTTGTATATCTACTTATCTTCTTATGTGGGAAAGACCATCTTTTTTTCCCTCTGGAACCATGTTGAGTCACAGTTCTCTATACATGTCGGCTGAATGGGGAGATGGTCAAATGTCTAACACATCCTTTATGAATGGATCCAAATGAACATTCTCACCTGCATTTTGTTCAGGTCTTCTAGAAAAGTGAGAAGTCAATAGAAAAGATAAGAACTGGGGCCCCAAAGAATTCTAGTTGACATTCCTGTTTCAGATCCTTGCTCTTTGTAAATTCACAGAGGAGTTTAAAAACAGATATCTCCCCCTAAGAGGTATACTCTGAGAACTGTGTATTTTTTTTTTTTTTTTAATTTGTTTAAAATCAGCCTGGATCCCAGTAATGCAGTTTGATCAGAAAGATTAGTCCATCATTTGTTTCTTTTTAAATCATTTTTTGCATTTGTAAGAAGAAAAATATCATTAAGCCAGAGAAGACAATGAGATTTAAAAATAAGTCATTCATTCTCTCTGTAAGCCCTATATCTTTTTGCTGCAGTGAATTAGTAAGGTACAAGTAGGGAAGGTACATTGTCTGCAAACTTCCCTATCAAATGCTTACCTGCTTATAATAAATATGCAAACATATAAAAAGTGACTGGTAAGTTTCAGATTCCTTATTTTCTTGACCATTTTCCAAAATATTCTGTGTGACACAGTTCCATGAAATGCTTTGTAAAATGTAAGTTTTCGTAGTCTATTAAATTGGGGAAATACTGCTACATTTATTTTCCTCTTTAAAAGTTCTAACAGACTTTAATATGTTAAAGAATCCAAGAAGTTCTACAATATAAAAGAATTTAATTTGTGTAGGTAGTTTCCCAAAGTTGGGCTTTTTTTTCCTATATAATTCCTAGCATCCTGTAGACTGCACATAGGGAAGACTTTTTACTCTACAGCCCATGACTGTGGTCTAAACAGCCATTTGGATGGTGCCGAGGACCACAACTGGTCTCTGTGGGCCAGGATTCCTGGCCTCTCTGCCTAATGCTAAGAGATGTTCTCTGATATCCCTGAAGATGGCTTGCTCCATAACATTCAGTCTCCTGAATGCTCAGCCCAGAGGCCTGTTACTGTGGAACTAATAAGTTTTATGGATACTCTTCCCCTTTGGCATTCTTAAGGAAGCATACAATATCCTTCAGAATTCTCCAGGCTTCCTGTTAATAAAGTATCTCATGTACTTAAACAGACTCTTATTATAAAATATTTTAACATAACTTAGAAGTTTCAAAAATCTTATTTTCTAGTATATAATAAAGGTACATTTAAACAGCACTTGTATATTTATATAATTCCTTTCTCCATGCTTCTATAGCTCATAACTTGTACTTCTCTTATAACACATAACACATTCTGTATTTTCTCACTGTCAGTAGGGTATACACTTTTTTTCTTATCTATTAGATTGCAAATTACTTAGGAGCAGGGACAGTGACTTTTCCTCTTTTTTACCCTTGGATAAATTTCACTCTGGGTTTTACACAATAAGGCTTTATTAGATGCTTGTTAAGTGTTTGGCTAATATTTATAACATCCCTATGGAAAAGACTTGGGGAAGTTTCTTTATATCTATTTAACTTATGGAAAAACCTTAAGTTTTTGGCAAGCTAGAAAGATTGAGTCATTTTCCCAAGATGAGCTACTTAAAACAGAAATAAGACAAAAACCAAATTTCATGGACTCCAAATCAGAGGCTGAAAAGAAAGTTTAAGAAAACATATCCAGATTCCAAATTCTCTTTTGCTTATGCTTGTTACAGGCCTCCAGGAATCCAGCTAATAAAGCCTAGCAGTGAGGCAGACTCTAGCAGAAAGACAAAATGAAGAGAGTACTGGATTTAGAAGCGTAGGTCCTGGTTCCAGCTCTGTCCTTGATCCAACTGATAGTGATACCAAGATAAAAAAGACATGGCCCACGCCTCAGGAAACTCAGTCCAGTGCTGGCTGCTACTGTCTACAGCTGAATGAATTGTATTCATGTAATATAACCACGTGCTATCATGTGCTGTAGAAGTGGAGTAGAGAAATTAATTCTCTCTGCTCAAGGACATCAGGAGGGCTACACAAACATATTTTCTGAGATGGGCTTTGGAGGATGAATAGGAGTTGGCCAGGCAGAGAAGAGGGTAAAGGGATATTCCAGACAGAGAAAAGAGTTTATGTGAAGTTAAGGTGACCTAAAGAAGCATACCAAGCTGATGGGTTGGAAAGTACTTTCATTGTCTTAAGTGTTGAGTTTATGTGGGAGGGCTGACAGGGGTGGGGTTGGCAAAAGAAGAAACTAGAAAGGTGACTCTTTCACTTCCTTGGTTGAATTTATTCCTAAGTATTTTATTCTTTTTGATGCAACTATAAATGTGATATGCCCTCAATATGCCAGCAAATTTGGAAAACTCAGCAGTGGCCACAGGACTGGAAAAGGTCAGTTTTCATTCCAATCCCAAAGAAAGGCAATGCAAAGAATGTTCAGACTACCACACAATTACACTCATTTCACACGCTAGCAAAGTATGCTCAAAATTCTCTAAGCCGGGCTTCAACAGTACATGAACCATGAACTTCCAGATATTCAAGCTGGATTTAGAAATGGCAGAGGAACCAGAGATCCTCTGGATGATCTGTTGGATCATTGAAAAAGCAAAAGAGTTCCAGAAAAACATCAACTTCTGCTTTATTGACTATGCCAAAGCCTTTGACTGTGTGGATCACAACAAACTGGAAAATTCTGAAAGAAATGGGAATACCAGACCACCTGACCTGCCTCTTGAGAAACCTACATGCAGGTCAGGAAGCAACAATTAGAACTGGACATGGAACAACAGACTGGTTCCAAATAGGAAAAGGAATACATCAAGGCTGTATGTTGTCACCCTGCTTATTTAACTTCTATGCAGAGTACATCATGAGAAACGCTGGGCTGGAAGAAGCCCAAGCTGGAATCAAGATTGCCGGGAGAAATATCAATAACCTCAGATATGCAGATGACACCGCCCTTATGGCAGAAAGCAAAGAACTAAAGAGCCTCTTGATGAAAGTGAAAGTGGAGAGTGAAAAAGTTGGCTTAAAGCTCAACATTCAGAAAACGAAGATCATGGCATCTGGTCCCATCACTTCATGGGATAGATGGGAAACAGTGGAAACAGTGTCAGACTTTACTTTTTTGGGCTCCAAAAATAACTGCAGATGGTGACTGCAGCCATGAAATTAAAAGATTCTTGCTCCTTGGAAGAAAAGTTATGACCAACCTAGATAGAATATTAAAAAGCAAAGACATTACTTTGCCAACAAAGGTCCATCTAGTCAAAGCTATGGTTTTTCCAGTAGTCATGTATGGATGTGAGAGTTGGACTATATAGAAAGCTGAGTGCCAAAGAATTGATGTTTTTGAACTGTGATGTTGGAGAAGACCCTTGAGAGTCCCTTGGACTGCAAGGAGATTCAACCAGTCCATCCTAAAGGAGATCAGTCCTGCGTGTCCATTGGAAGGACTGATGCTGAAGCTGAAACTCCAATCCTTTGGCCACCTGATGTGAAAAGCTGATTCATTTGAAAAGACCCTGATGCTGGGAAAGATTGAGGGCAGGCGGAGAAGGGGACAACAGAGGATATGGTTGGATGGCATCATCGACTCAATGGACATTAGTTTGAGCAAATTCTGAGAGTTGGTGATGGACAGGGAGGTCTGGAGTGCTGTAGTCTATGGGGTCACAAAGAGTTGGACATGACCAAGTGACTGAACTGACTGAACTGATAAAAGGGATTATTTTTCTTAATTTCTCTTTTTGGTAGTTTGTGGTTAGTGTATAAAAATGCAGTTGACTTTAGTATATTGATTTTGCATCCTGTAGCTTTATTGAATTAATTAGTTGTAACAGTTTTTGCTGGAATCTTTAGGATTTTCTATATATAATATAATGTTATCTGCAGATAATTTTACTTCTTCTTTCTGATTTGGGTGACTTTTTTTTTCTTGACTAATTGCTCTGGCTAGGACTTCCAGTACAATGTTGAATAATACTGGTGAGAGTGAGTATCCTTATTCTTCAAAAAATAATATTTAACAGACTTTGTTTTTTAGAGCAATTTTCGGTTCAGGGCAAAATTGAGAAGAAGGTAGAGAGACATCCTGTAAACAGCCTGCTTGCATACATGCGTACACTCTCCTATTATCACCAGTCCCCACCACAGTGCTTCATTTGTTACAATTGATGAATCTACATTGATGTATCATTATCATCCAAAGTCTCACTTTTGGCATTGAACCCCCCATGGGTTTGGACAAACTTATAGTGACGTGTATCCATCATTATATATGATACAGAATAGTTTCACTTTCTAAAAATTCTCTGTTCTGCTTATTCATCCCTCCCTTTCTCCTAACCCCTGGCAACTACTCATCTTTTTACCTAGATATTATCTTCCAAGTCATGGGATTCATTGAGAGCTTTAAGAGAGAAACTGATGAAATTGGATATGCTTCTGGAAACTGAGGAATATGGTTTCTTCTGCATTGTAATTTTCTGACTGCTGACGTGTGGCACGGAGTAGGTACTCTACAAATATTGATTGGATGAATGAGTATGTTTTAGGGAGTGATGACTTCTCAGAGCCAGTCTTTGTATTTGCAAAAACAGAGTTTGTAGAGTAGATTCTGCCTGGGTTTGAGCTTCTACCCGAGAGCATCAGAGCTCTGCTTTCCCTGTGTTAGCGAGCATCCAGACAGATGTCCCGCAGATCCTACTCACCCACCAGGATGGCCTCACAGTGGCGCCCACTGCCGTTCTTCCCAGCATCGCAGGCTCCGCAGTGACTATGGAAACAGAAGACAGGGCAGGGATCGTCCAGCTGGTTCCAGCTTCATCTCTTTCTCCGTTGCTTTCTGTGCTGCACACGCAGACTGGAACCATGACCTTCGACAAGCTGAGCAAATTATTTCCTGCTAATGAGCTTAATTATCTGGTTCTCTATTTGAGATAAACTTTAAAATGTTGTAAAGGCCTTCCAAGACCTTTTGTTCCTGCAGGTACTCATGGTAAAATGGTAGAATGCTCTGGCTCCATACAACCCGGAAGCTGAGGTTGCTCAGATAATGAGGCTGGTGCCCGCCTGCCTCTTCACACCCAAGACTTTATTGGATGTCTACAACAAGTGGGCAGGAGAAAAATTACTATCCTTCTTTTACTGATGAGGAAACTGAGCCCCTTGGATGAGTCACTGCAGCCTCTCCCATCCTGGTCTAACTCCCTTCCAGTTATGTGATGCTCTCTTCACTCGCTCGTTGGGAAGCCTGGTGGTCCCTCCCTTAAGGACTTTGCCATAATAGGCTGACCGAATGAGAGAGACATCACTGGGAGCAATGACTGTTTCCTCTATTTCCTGATAGGAGAGAATAAGACCCAGATAGCCTGTTGGTCCCCAAGGCCTCAGGGAAGCAGAGCTCCCAGGGTCCCATCCTCCACACACACCATCAGCTGGGTACTATCTTCTCCAGGCTCAAGAGTTCCTCAGTCACCAACCTCCATTTCTTGAGCACCTAGTCCTCATCCAGAACAGTCTGGGCTTTGGAGAAGTTCTTCTCTGACTTACATTTGTTTATGAATCACCTGGAGAGCATGTTAAAATGCCCTGTAGTTCTGGGCTGGCCTCAGATTCTACTTTTATAATATGCTGGTGATGCTGATCTGCTGGTGCCCGGACCACACTTCAACCAGCACGACAGTAGAGAGAAGGAAAAACTGGAGGAAGCCTTGCCCTCAAATTGTTCCCTAACAGGTAGAGGGGAACAAGGTCAGAGGGGCAGAGGCCTTTGTAGTGCTCAAGGGTTAACAGAGGTTTAAGGCATGGCTTAGGCATGGCTGGTGTCTGATGTTGTTTAGTGAACAGGTGATGAGAAATGATAAGAAAGGAGTACCCAACTGTGAATCAACAAGGGTGAACTGCAGGAACCAAGTCCAACGAGCTCAGAAATGACTACTGATTAATGTACTCTCAAAGCACTAAGTGGAGGGAAATCCAAAAATAAGTCTTTAGCCTGCCATCTGGGGTTGTTGTTATTGTTGAGTTGCTAAGTCGTGATTGACTCTTCTGTGACCCCATGGACTGTAGCCCTCCTACATGGCTCCTCCATCCATGTGATTTTCCAGGCAAGAATACTGGAACGGGTTGCCATTTCTTTCTCCAGGGGACTTTACCGACCCAGGGATCAAACCCACATCTCCTGTGTCTCCTGCATTGGCAGAAGGATTCTTTACGACTAAGCCACCAGGGAAGCCAGCTAGGGTAGTGACTTTCAAATTTTTTTTGGACCATAACCAACAATAACACAATAAGGAATACATTGGTACACTTTGCGTGTGTGGGTGTATGTGTGTAGAAGTAGGTATATGCACACACATATACATATCTAATGCTGAAGCAAATGTCTCTAGAAATGATAGTAAAATTTTATTAAAATGTAATTTTTTTAACATCCCCTAGACATAACGGAGAAGGCAATGGCACCCCACTCCAGTACTCTTGCCTGGAAAATCCCATGGACGGAGGAGCCTTGTAGGCTGCAGTCCATGGGGTCGCTAAGAGTCAGATACGACTGAGCGACTTCACTTTCACTTTTCACTTTCATGCATTGGAGAAGGAAATGGCAACCCACTCCAGTGTTCTTGCCTGGAGAATCCCAGGGACGGCAGAGCCTGGTGGGCTGCTGTCTATGGGGTTGCACAGAGTCTGACACGACTGAAGCAACTTAGCAGCAGCAGCAGCAGACATAAAGACAAAAGAATGAAGTAGGGGATACTGATGTCCAGTAAGCTCTGGGGTATGGCAAGGGGACCACATGACCTGGCTGCAGTTGTGGAAGGATGCAGCCACTGCCCTCTAGGATCACTTGGGGGTGCTCCTGTCTGGCCAAGGCTGACCAGAAGCCAGAGGCAAGGGAGCTATGGTGATAGAGTCCAGGGAGGATGAGACCCTAGATCCCTAGCAGGATGATGAATAAGCTTGGGGAGGGAATGGGGAGAGGGTTGGCAAATAGAGACTAGCCAACCCAAATATTTACACTTACCCTATGTGATATACTTTGAAGTTTCTTATTTAGTGCTGTCTGTTATTTTACATTTCTTTTCCTCCCACCCTCTCCAGTCAGTCATTCTCTCCCTCCCTCCCTCATGCTGGTTGTTGCCTGCTAAAATTAATATACTCATCAGTGAGTTGTAACTTGCAGTTTGAAAACCACTGGTCTGAAATAAATAAGGCAAATGCATTTTATTTGGGATACCAACTTTGATTGACAACGATAACCCAAAAAGTGAAAGTGAAAGCCGCTCAGTCGTGTCCGACTCTTTGCGACCCATGGTCTATACAGTCCATGGTATTCTCCAGGCCAGAATACTGGAGTGGGTAGCCTTTCCCTTTTCCAGGGGATCTTCCTAACCCAGGGATTGAACCCAGGTCTCCCACCTTGTGGGCAGATTCTTTACCAGCTGAGCTACAAGGGAAGCCTGAGAATATTGGAGTGGGTAGCCTATCCCTTTTCTAGGGGATCTTCCCTACCCATGAATTGAACCGGGGTCTCCTGCATTGCAGGCGGATTCTTTACCAACTGAGCTAACAGGGAAGCCTCTGAAAGGCTATGTTAAAAAAGATTCTAAGATTGAATCTAGACTTGTTAGCAAAGAAAGGGTGAGCGATTGCACAGACCTGCCATTGATTTAGAAGTGGAAAGTAGCAATCCCCATGCCAAGTATTGGCTGTCAGTGATCTAAGAGTGCCATGTGATTGGGCAAGACACACATATCAAACATCTTTCTAGTACAGGCCACGCTTGCGGGTACCACAGAGATACTCAGCAGCACTATGGGGATTTGAATGACCCAAAGATTAGAATTTAGAAAGAAAGGTTTCAGTCGCGTTTATCATGTTTATTGGTTTTTTCCATGTTCTTCTCTCCAGGTGGAAGTACTCAGTGGTGTGAATCAAAAATTGGGAACCGGTTCTCAGTGAGATTGAGAGAGGTCAAGAGCGGCATTTCCCCAAAGAGAGTCTTTGTAGACCTCAGCGTGCACATGTCAGGGGTGGGTCTGGCCTGTAGAATTTCCAGGTAGCACCACAATGGCAGATGAATGATAAACCCTCAGGCAGTCAGCATCTTTGTAAAGTGAGCTCTGACCAAGTGTCCTCCGTGGGGTCAGCCCAGCCCAGGTCGAGCTGAGGCTGGTGTACAGCATGTCTTACTTCACAGAGGAGCTTGTGACTATCCCTCTGGGGCCCAGCCCTGCCCTCTGCTTAGTGCACATCACGAACTGCCGCAGTGGGCCGTCCCCCCGAGAGCTGGGGAGAGCAGTGGCTTCCATCTCTGGGTTGGTGAGAGGGAGCTGCTCCCGCAGGGCCAGAGAAATGGGGGAGCCACCCAGAGGAAGAGCTGCTGGGACTGAGAAGGGGGAGTGTGGGGATAGGACTCCCCCTAAGTCTTGTCTTGTCAGAATTGGGGAGATAAGCCTGACACATATAGTGATCGGTGGCAAAAAAGAAAAACAAATCAATGTGTCTTCTCACAAGACACATAATGTGAGAAGCCAAATAGTGAAGAGAATCTTTGAGCCTAGGGAGGGTGCAGAGACGTTACCTCCTGTAGCAGCTCATAAGCAATGTGGCAGCAAAGTAGAAGCAGGGCAGCGAGGACTCAGGACTTCCTAGCAGCCTGGAGTTAGAAGAGGACCACGTACTAGTGATGAGCTCTGGTCCTGCTGATGGCTGGGGAAGCCCACGTTTGCCCCACTCCCACGGGAGCCCAAAGGCAGGACTAGCTCTTCCTCTTGAGCCCGTCCTCTCTCCTCCTTCTGTTTCTGGGTACCTAGCATATTCAATACATATTTGATTGAAAAATAGATATTCCCTGTCAAGAGTACAATTCAGGAACATAAAATATTGACTGGGAATTATGGAGGCAGCCCAAGTAAATGTCAATAGTATTTAAGGTCAAAATAAGCAGGGAAGACCAAGCGGCTGGAACTTCTATCCAGACTGGAGAAGGATAGTTTCAGAGAAAGCCCAAAGCATTTTCATACTAAGATCCCAGATTTGCTAAAGCTATTATCTGCAACCAAATACCCTTGGTCAGAGAGTTACAGAGCTAGTCTGGGAAATAACCATGGTGGTTGTACCAAAGCCTTTGGTGAGAAATTGAAAAGAGCTAAGTTTATTTTAAAATTTCATTTATTTAAATTTTTTTTTTTTTTTTAATTTTTACAATGTTGTGTTGGCTTCTGCCATACAGCTACATGAATCAGCCACAACTACACACATATCCCCTCTGTCAGGGCTGAGTTCAGATCCAGTTGGATTTCTTATATGAAGAGTTGGGAGGTAGGTGTGCCAACCTCAGTTCAGTTCTCTCTGTCTCTATCTCTGTCTCTTTCTCCCTCCTTTTCTCTTGTTCTCCCCTGCTTTTCTGTTCCCTTCTCTCTTTTGTTATCTTTCAGTTTGTCCAACACAGAGGAGACTGGCGCGCTACAGTCCATGAGGTCACAAAGAGTCAGACATGACTTAGTGACTGAAAGACAATACCATGGTTCACGCCCACATCTCTTCTCTCAATCCTTGCATCTAAACATTAACACATCTGTAAAAGCCAAGAAATGCAAATGATTGGAAGCACCATCCTGCAGGAAGAAACATGAAGTAATTTTTAGTAAAAGGAGAGTTGAGAGTTTGATGTTCAACAGTTCAAACAAGATTCACGGGGGATCTTATTTCCTAGCAATGTTGCTCAGGCTGGAGCAAAGCAGGCATTAAGGAGGGAAATGCATTGCTCAAAGTCACATGAAATTACCACCTTCCTTCCACTATATTGAACAATCTACATGGTCAGAGGCTACCAAGGAGCTAATTCTAGGCACTGAGCCAAATCCAGTCAATTAAGAGAAGTCGGGGAGTGTTTAAGATCTAGTAACTCCATCTATCAGTAGAATTGAAGTGTTCAATGGAAGATAGCCTGGAGGCTCATCACAAATTTTTCTTGACGTTGAAAAAATTGGCTTAAGGGATTTTTTTTTTTTAAAGTTTCAAAGGTTCTTGATTGGAATTTTAACGTGTATCTTGCAGCTTGATTACAGCTAGAAAGCAGGAAGTAGCTCAAATAAATTCACATTCTCAGCTGTCCAGCACAGTGATAAAGAATAAACTGTTAGAGGGACTTCCCTGGTGGTCCAGTGGTTAAGACTGCGAGCTTCCAATGCAGGAGGCATGAGTTTGATTCCTGGTCAGAGAACTATTAATAAGATCCCGCAAGTCACACGGGGCTTCCCAGGTGGTGCTAGTGGTACAGAATCAGCCTGCCAATGCAGGGAACATAAGAGACGTGTGTTTGATCCCTGAGTCTGGAAGATTTCCTGGAGGAGGGCATGGTAATCCACTCCAATATTCTTGTTTGGAGAATCCCCATGGACAGAGGAGCCTGGAAGGCTACAGTCCATGGAGTTGCAAAGAGCTGGACACAACTGAAGCGACTTAGCATGCATGCACACACACACAAGCCACCCAGCATGGCCAAAAAATTAATTAACAGGCACTTTATTAAAAAAAAAAAAAAAGAATAAATTCACAGAACTCCTTAAAGGGGCAGAGAATTGGGAGATGGGTTCAGAGAGAAGGTGACCCTCAGAAAGATTTCACCTGAAATGGCTAAGAACTATTATAAGGCCATTATTTTCAGTTTGTAGTTACACCTACTTATGTCTCTGAGTCTTTTTGCTAAAGAAATAATTAAGACCACTAGTACAAGTCCTGTTTTGACGCCATGTGATATTATGGTGTAATCTTATCAAGACAAGAGGACCTCTCTCAACCTCCATCACCATCACCAGGAAAGAGATACACAGTGTACAGGGTAACCTTCCAAGGCAGCGCCAAAGTATACATGAAAATAAGTTAATTTAGCTGGAGTTTCAAGAAAAAAAAATTCAAGGAAGCTTCTGAGCAAATAAGTTGTAATAATAGTAATAACATAGTATCCATGGTAGTAAAGCAAAGGAACTGTGGATAATGGGAGTCCACTATTAAAAAGGCAAATTCTATCTCCATTCCTGCCTTCTCTGCTAGACTTGTGTGTGGCCAGGGAGGAGGGGGGAGGTGACAGGGACTGATGGAGAAGCCTACTCCTAAGTATGGGGGTAAGTCTGAAAACTTGATTTGATCTCCTCGAGGCGAGCTCAAGGTGATATCTTGCTAAGGAGACTTGGGGTGAGGGACTGAGTAGCTTCCACTACTTCACCCTCTAAGGAGAACACTTTCTCCCCTCTTGGCATCTTCTGGGTTAAACTATACACACTAACCAGTGCTGAGATGTTCAGGGTCAGGATCCAGATATGGTCTAGTGTGGTGGCATTGATGTCTGCATTAAACAGGGCAGAGAGAAGCAGCTCCTTGTGATCACCCCAAATGCACCAGGAGCCTATGTGAGGGTTTGGGCAAAAGGCCTGTGATCAGACATGAAGGGACTCCTGTAGCTAGGATGCTTTTCTTGTCGAGTGTAGGGGCTGGCCCTATCGAGCCACAGATCTTTTCTCTGAGATATGATGGATACATCTATGTTCAAATCCTCCTCTGGACATGGGCTTCTGCTGTCCCAATAGTTTGATGTTACATGACAACAAGGAGTCCCAGTACTATGACGACAGGAGACTTGGCCCCTCGGTTTTTCCTCCCCACACTTCTAGCCCTGAGCCACCTCTCTTCTTTGAGTTACTATGATATCTCTTTACCTAGGGCTTCCCTGGTAGCTCAGCTGGTAAAGAATCCACCAGCAATGCAGGAGACCTTGGTTCAATTCCTGGGTCAGGAAGATCCCTTGGAAAAGGTATAGGTTACCTACTCCAGTATTCTTGGGCTTCCCTGGTGGCTCAGCTGGTAAAGAATCCACCTGCAACATGGGAGACTTGGGTTCGATCCCTGGGTTGGAAAGATCGCCTGGGGGAGAGCATGTCAACCCACTCTAGTATTCTTACCTGGAGAATCCACGTGGACAGAGGAGCCTGGCAGGCTACAGTCCACAGGGTCAGAAAGAATTGGGCACGACTGAGCGACTAAACACAGCACAGCACAGCTCTTTACCTGCTGTTTAGGATGGGGATTACTAGAGGCCACGTTGTGTGTCTTGTGCCTCTGTGTTGTGGTCTGTAAATAGTACTATTCCTGTTGGACTTGTTTCCCCAGGGAAGTGAGTGCCCAGCCCAGGGCCGAGCGCACAGAAGGTATTAATATCACCGCTGTCATCTCTCGGCTGGGAAATGAGAAGGTGCAGGAAATGACTGTCATCTCCCTTTGTCACTGGAGCCAGACCCCAAGTAAACAAGGGATTCTGTCTGTGGAATAAACAATCCCACGTGAGGTTCTTCAGAAGCTAAAGCAGCTGTTGGAGGTGTCCGTCCTGCTGGGAGAGCAGGACTTCCCAGAGGGTGAAGCCTGGGCTGCAGCTGTACTCCTAGATGTTTCCAGGGATGGAAGAGAAGAGCTGGGCTGGGTCACCTGAAAACTCAAGCCTATGGACCTTGTAGGGGGTTTGCTCAACTTTTAAAGAGGTTCTGTTTTCAAATGAGGGACTACTAAAGAGGTAGTGCTTCAAGCTAACAAAACCCAGACCTCAGTTCTGCTGCAGAAACCTTGATCAGGGACTGAATTAGCTTGCTAGGGCTGCCCTAACAAGGTACCCCAGATTGGGTGGCTAAACCACAGAAATTTGAAGTGAAGTTAAGTGTTAGTTGCTCAGTTGTGTCCAACTCTTTGAGACCCCACGGGCTGTAGCCCATCAGGCTCCTCTGTCCATGGGATTCTTCAGGCTAGAGTATTGGACTGGGTTGCCATTCCCTTCTTCAGGGGATCTTCCCAACCCAGGGATTGAACCCTAGTCTCCCACATTGCAGGAAGATTTTTTACCATCTGAGCCACCAGGGAAGCTCAAACCACAGAAACTTACTTCCTCACAGCTCTGGAGGCTAGAAGTCTAAAGTCAAGGTGTCAGGAGGGTTGATTTCATTCTAAGGCCTCTCTTCTTGGCTTGCAGATGGCCATCTTCCTTCATTGTCTTTACATGGTCTTCTCTCTGTGCATATATAGGCTTTAATCTCCTCTTCTTATAAGGACTCCAGTTATATTGGATTAGGGTCCACCCATATAATCTCATTTTACCTTAATTGCCTCTTTGAAGAGTCATATCTCCAAATATAGATTCTGTGGTACTTTAAGATAGGAATTTGAGGGGACACAATTCAACCCATGATAGCAACTTTGGGCAACATTGAATTTTATTCAGTTGAACTTTATTGAGTTTCTTCAACAAGGTTATCGAGAACCTATATTGCACTCTCAGATGCTGGGGATATCACAGTGAACTCACAGACATTCTGGTGCAGAGAAACAAGGAAAACTATATAGCATGTCGAATAATCATATAGGCTACGGAGGAAGTGGGAATGAAAGGGGAGGGTGAAAATGTTGCTTAAAACTCAACATTCAGAAAACTAAGATCATGGCATCCGGTCCCATCACTTCATGGCAAATAGATGGGGAAACAGTGGAAACAGTGACAGACTTTATTTTGGGGGGTTCCAAAATCACTGCAGATGGTGACTGCAGCCATAAAATTAAAAGACACTTGCTCCTTGGAAGAAAAGTTATGGCCAACCTAGACAGCATATTAAAAAGCAAAGACACTACTTTGCCAAAAAAGGTCTGTCTAGTCAAAGCTATGGTTTTTCCAGTAGTCATGTATGGATGTGAGAGCTGGACTGTGAAGAAAGCTGAGCACCGAAGAATTGATGCTTTTGAAGTGTGGTGTTGGAGAAGACTCTTGAGAGTGCCTTGGACTGCAAGGAGATCCAACCAGTCCATCATAAAGGAAATCAGTCCTGAATATTCATTGGAAGCACTGATGCTGAAGCTGAAACTCCAATCCTTTGGCCACCTGATGCGAAGAGCTGACTCATTTGAAAAGACCCTGATGCTGGAAAGATTGAAGGCAGGAGGAGAAGGGGATAACAGGATAAGATGGTTGGATGGCATCACCAACTCAATGGACATGAGTTTGAGTAAGCTCCGGGAGTTGGTGATGAACAGGGAGGCCTGGCGTGCTGCAATCCATGGGGTCGCAAAGAGTCAGACACGACTGAGCATCTGAACAGAACTGAACTGATGGAGGAAGTAAGAGCGGAGTCTGGGCTTAGGGAGTGTCATCTAACCCATCCCCCACCTCCAGGCAGGCTTGAGTTTAAATCTCCCACAAAGGTGGGTTCATGGAGGAGGGGAAAGATGAGAGTCTACATCTTTCCTTTGTGACTATTGACTCTGATTTCCCACCCCTACCCTGATCATATGTCTCAGCATGGTCACAAGAGGCTCTGTGAACAAGGCTGTGACTGGCTCTCCCCAAATGAGAGCCGATGGAGAGACAGTCAAGGCACTCACCCCACAGCCTGGGAGCCAGGAGCATAAAAGTCGACAGCATTTCCTCCATGGATGAAACCCTGACAGTCTGTTAATCCTGTTACTAAGGAGTGCTGACATCCACTGCAGGCTGACTCTGTGCCAGGCACTGTGCCCTGTGCCTAGTCTTTGTCATCCTCCCCAAAGCCTGAGGAGCACTATCTGTTTCACATTTACAGATTAGAAAACTGAGGCTTCGAGAGGTTCTGGAACTTGCCCCCATATCCATCTGATACATCATCAGAACTTTAGCCTCCCTTAGCCACTGTGCTGAGCTATCGAAGAAAGAGTAAGTCACTGGGAGAGCTGGAGCTGGAGGTTGATTCTCGTTGGCTTCTTAACACTTTTATCCTCAATTAAAGCTGCCAGCATAGCACCTTACCAAAAGAGTAATAAATCTTATGTCCAATAAGCAAGTGCCAACCTTAAACCATGCAACACTTTCAACATAAATTTTCCTAACAATTATAACTCATTACTTTGACACAAGGCATGAACGACTGCAGTCTGTCCGAGGTGATGAGGAAAACACTGGCCATGAGCCCAGAAAGTTGGTCTTTGGCAGCAGTGTGAAATATTTCACACTAGTTTCTAGGAAGTGTCACTGGCTGTCCCGATGACAGTGAAGTCTTCTCGCGATTGCGAGGAGTCTTAACACATACTCCTCCTGGTGTTTGGGACTCTTTGGCAGCTTGTGGGCCAGGTGGATAAAAAGAAGTCCTTCTTTATGATATTTGCTCTCCCAAAGGCATTCTGAGTTCTCTCAAGGTCAATGTTTTTGCTGCTGAGTGTAATGCTCTATCCGCAGAAATCCAGAGCCCCTTTCCCTTTTGTCTGAAAGTAAATCTTTGCTTTGGGGACATGTCCTCTTTTGTTAAATGTGATGGTGAGAGTTTAGCTAAAAATCCAATGTTGGTGTATAACTGCGTATCAGAGGGGCCGAATATGCTTCATGTGGTTTTTAGTCATTTGGCTGCTACACCTGTGTGTTGCCGGTTCACATGGTTTGCCCACTTCTACCTCTTTTAGGGGTGTCTTTTCCTTCTTCATTTTGAAGAGTTGTTGAGATACTTTGACTACGAATCTCTTGCTGATGAGACACTGGCAAATCTCTCTTCCCAATTTGGGACTCATCTTTTTACTTTATTATACTGTATATACACTTTATTATACTGTATATACACTTTATTCTACAAAAATTTGGGGCTTCCCAGGTGGCACTAGTCGTAAAGAACCCGCTTGCCAGTGCAGGAGACATAAGAAATGCAGGTTGGATCCCTCGGTCAGAAAGATCCCCTGGAGAAGGAAATGGCAACCTACTCCAGTGTTCTGGCCTGGAGAAGCCCATGGACAGAGGAGCCTGGCAGGCTACAGTCCAGGGGGCCGCAAAGAGTCGGACATGACTGAGGAGACTGAGCACACATACAAAAATATTAACTTTACTCTTGGATTTATACATTTTTTGCTTTTATAATATGTGTTTTTGGGGTCTGAAATATTATTTACAGACTCTGCTCCACATCTTCTAACTCCACTCTGCTGCTGCTAAGTCGCTTCAGTCATGTCCAACTTTGTGCGACCCCATAGATGGCAGCCCACCAGGCTGCCCTGTCCCTGGGATTCTCCAGGCAAGAACACTGGAGTGGGTTGCCATTTCCTTCTCCAATGCATGAAAGTGGAAAGTGAAAGGGAAGTTGCTCAGTAGTGTCCAACTCTTAGCGACTTCATGGACTGCCGCCTATCAGGCACCTCCATCCATGGGATTTTCCACTCTACTCCACCAACAAATATTATACATCTATAGTTTTTCTAAAAGTTTCCCTTGAGATTTCATAATTGCTGTTTTTGTTTGTTTGTTTTTGGCCACAGTGCACAGTTGTGGGACTTTAATATTTTAGTTCCCTGACCAGGGATTGAACCTGGACCATGGTGGTGAAAGTGTGGAGTCCTAACCACTGGACTGCCAGGCAAATCCTATAACTGCTATTTTAAGCATATTTTTCAAAAGGCTGTGACATAAGGTGTCACAAGAAGTATGTATGTACCCTTGGAGCATATGACTATGTTCCTTAAGGATGAGATTTTTCTCTCTTGGTGGTGCTGGTGTTGAGTCATTGAACACATCTCTAATTCTGGAATCCATCTAGGTCTCACTTGTGGAGTGTGCTCTTTCTCCCCTCATTCTACCTAGTAATTATTAATAACATTGCAGCTGCTTAAGCATCTAAGAATATTAAAAAATTTTCCCATCATATTATCCTCCACAGCACTTTGACATAATCTATATCTGTATCTGTGTCTTGATCTGTCTGCTTATCTATTAATAGGTTGTGAAGTTGGCACACATTATGTGTGTGTCTTGGTAACTGATATTTTTCTACCTATGTCTTGTGTGGAACAATATCAAAATTAATGTAAGTTTTCAGAACATTCAAGTTAACCCATAAGGGGCACCCTGGCCTTATAACATAAAATACTAGAATATTAGAATAAGCAGGGTTGTGATATACTACTAACAAGCCCAGGGCCTGAACTCCAGTATTGTCCTGCTCCCAGAAGGGGTGAGGACACACCAGGTGGCTTCAGTCTCATAGCTCCACCATCTTCACATGAGGCCTCTTCAGTCACTGGGTGGGGGATGCAGGGGGTGGGACACACCTGGAGGATTGCTCTGGCTCTTCTATGCGTTGGCCTGGAATTGGGGCCTGTCACTCCCACCCACAGCTGATTGGTCAGACCCTGTCATGGGATCCCACCTCCCCCAACAGCTGATTGGTCAGAACTTGTCATGTGATCCCACCTCCCACCCACAGCTGATTGGCCAGACTCTGTCAAGGGATCCTACCTCCCCCAAACAGCTGATTGGTCAGACTCTGTCATGGGATCCCACCTCCCCACCCCCCCACAGCTGATTGGCCAGATCCTGTCATGGGATCCCACCTCCCCCTCACAGCTGATTGGCCAGACTCTGTCAGGGGATCCCACCTCCCCCCAACAGCTGATTTGTCAGACCCTGTCATGGAATCCCATCTCCTCCCAACAACTGACTTGTCAGACCTTGTCATGGGATCCCACCTCCCCACTCCCCCACAGCTGATTGGCCAGATCCTGTCATGGGATCCCACCTCCCCTTCACAGCTGATTGGCCAGACTCTGTCAGGGGATCCCACCTCCCCCCAACAGCTGATTGGTCAGACCCTGTTATGGGATCCCATCTCCTTCCAACAACTGATTTGTCAGACCTTGTCATGGGATCCCACCTCCCCACCCCACCCCCACAGCTGATTGGCCAGACTCTCTCATGGGATCCCACCTCCCCCCACAGCTGATTGGCCAGACCCTGTCATGGGATCCCACCTAACTGCAAGGGCACTGAGGAATGTAAAGGAGCAGGTGGACTATTTGGTTAAGCATCACAGGTGGCCAGTCTGAGGTGAATAGGCCATCCACAAAATGTGTACCTCAGTGACTGAGAATTAACTGTAGCTGGTATTTTGAGTCCTGCTTTAAACTCACAGGACAGGGTGCTTTGCATGCAAATATTAACTAGGAAAATGCCTTCTGAGATGAGGGGACAGGGAGAAAGGCAAGAACATGCAAGTCATCAGAGGTGATGGAAAGGAGAGAGAGCTTTCAATCTCAGCTCTGGCTTTGACCACGCGGATTCTCATTTGCAGGTAGGAGGGTAATTGAGAAGTAAAGCAAAGCAAGACAATGAGAGGATTTCCAAGAATTTTCAGGTAAATAACAAATGTTTCAGGTGTACATGAAAGTCAAGGTCTGTGAAGGAACTATTTGCTGAGAAGCCATGTGAATGATTTATTGACTGGCTAGAAGAAATCGTGGACTAGACGTTCTTTGTCAGGGGATGCTCACAAAAGAAAAGGAGGGGGTCAGGCCAGAAAAACCTGAGCAGCTTCCAAATGACAGAGACCTGAGAAAGAAAAGGAAAAGAGATTCTCTAGTCCCCCATGCCTTTATATAGTCTGCAAAAACTATCATTAAGTTGGTATTTAGGATGAGAAAAGGTGAAAACACACCACAGGTGATATTCAAGGGGGAAAAAAAAGTAGTAGGAAGAAAAGGAACAGGTTTCCAGTGACAGAAAGTGAGGAGAGGCAAGCAATCATTGTTTTCCAATGGCAGGAGATAAAAAGTGTAGCTGAAAAGTACGCCCGACCTTCCGGCAAGGCACATATCAGACTTGGGAGTGTGGAGACAAAGAGAGAAGAGTCACCTGGGAGAAGGAGCCAGAAAGCAGTGGCTGGATGCAAAGTGGAGGCCATTGTGGGTGGCTGAGGAGATAACAGGGGAACATGGAGAGCCGAAGAGCAAAGCTGAATGATAAGCAACGCACAGTGAAGAGAGAGAAAACCAGGGGAAAGGCTGAGATTAATTCCCATGAAGATGTTTTTAGCAGAGGCCAAGAGTTCTGGGAAGAAATGATCCGAGGGACCAGAGGCTTTGGGGAATCTCGCGATTCCAAATTTGTGAACAAAATGCAGTGCTGGTATCAAACCCCGAGTCCCAAGCCACGCTGATCGTAAAACGGTCACCGTAGATTGTGTCCTTTCTAAGTGTCAACTGCAGCCCCAGCTGCATTAAGCACACGTCTCACTGGGCTTGCGGTGATAAACGAGTCATAACAAACAGTAAATAAGAGCTCATGAGAGTATTTGCTCTGTGCTGGGCCCTGTTCTAAAAACCTGACGTGTAATAACTCATTTAATGTTCACGCCAACCCCGTCTTCACTTTCCTGTGCCTCTGTTTCTTTGTTTTTTTAAAAAAATAATGTTTGTTTTATTTGGCTGTGCCAGGTCTTCGTTGTGGCACGCGGGATCTAGTTCCCTGACCAGGGATCAAACTCGGGTCCCTTTCATTGGGAGTGCAGAGTCTTAACCACTAGACCACCAGGGAGGTCCCCTGTGCCTCTGTTTCTTCATCTATAAATCGGAGCACGAGAGGACCCACTGGTAAAGTGAGGCAAGGGCTAGTGTTCATTTGCAGGCAGGGCCACTTTCTCCTGTTGGCTTTGGTGGAATGACCTCCATGCTTGGGAAAAAGGAAGGGGCAGAGAATCTGGGAGGCGGAGATGGGGAGAGGGGTGATGGTAACTAGGGCTTCTGCTGCTCAGTTCTGGCTGACTCACTCCTCTGCCCTCTCACTTGTCCATATAGGTCACATCTCAGTTGGGCTTAAGAAGCAGAGACGTGGTAAAATCGCAGGGCTGGCTGACGTGCACACAGACAGAACTAGACTGAGAACTAGAGGTTTCCTGATTCCCCTGGGGAATGAGGCGGTTTTCTCCAGCAGATCAGGCTAAGCCCTGGAGCAGAGGGAACACATTTGAAAACAGAGGGCAAAGGTCAGTATGGAGCTGGGGCAAGATCAGCAAATATGCCCAGGAGTGCTTAGTGACAGGTGAAAGTTTAAAAGACAGGGGTTAAGTTTCTATCATAGGAAAGGGGTAGTTCAGCGCAGGAGGTCCCAGAACCTACAGTGTTTTCTCATCGACTTGCTGTGGCCCCAAGGAGCCCGGAGAAGGGCAGCATGACTCTGGACTTCTCCAGAAGTAAGCCGGCTACCAACCCTCATCTGTTCTACCATCCTCAGTCTTAAGTCTGAGGATTTGAAATTCTGAGTCTTTCCCTTTGGTAAACCAGAGCAAGTTTCTCTAACTTTCATCCGACTCCACTGGTCTCCTGAGGTCAGTCCCTCCATCTGCTTCCTTTCCTGTTATATCCCCATTTATGGCTGTGACTGTCCTTTGTAATAAGGGATCAAGAACTGTACCTGTTCTTCCAAATATGGCATCGTTTATTGTGTCCTAATGCAAAAATAGCTTCCTCGGACTTAAACTAGCCAAGATTCTCTTATTTGTCATGTTTTTGTAGTCATCAAAGAAGCAGAGGAGGGAAAGCTTCTTGGAAGCCTGTTTGTCTCTGAAAATCAGATGATTCATAGAAACCTCAAACCAAGAGAGACAGGAGCAGCTTATGAAATGTAGGCTCCTACCTCCAAGCCTGCCAAGGACCCGAACTCTCCAAGATCAGTCACTGGGATTAAACCTTATATGTAGTCTCAGAAATTTCTCTCACTCCACTGCCACCTACATTCTCCAATACTTTTGGGGAGGGTGGAAAATGGGCCCTTCCTTCTTCCACTGGTGAGATGTGAGATACTACAGTCTTTCTGGAGAGCAAGAATCTTTGGCACACATATATAGTTTTTAACCCAGTACATCTATGTCTGGAAACATATCCTAAGGAAATAATCAGACTATTGCACAAAGATGCAATGGCCAAGAATATCCAGTAGACCATCATTTATTGGAAACAACCTGAAACGTCCAACAGCAGCAACTAATTAAATAAATCCTGAAATTGTCAACAGTGGACTATGTGCAGAGTGAAAGTGAAGTTGTTCAGTCGTGTCCAGTTCTTTGCGACCCCACGGACTGTAGCCTGCCAGGCTCCACCGTCCATGGGGTTCTCCAGACAAGAATAGTAGAGGTTGCCATTTCCTTCTCCAGGGGATCTTCCTGACCCAGGGGTTGAACCTGGGTCTCCCGCATTGAGGGCAGATGCTTTACCCTCTGAGCCACCAAGGAAGCTTAGAGTATGTACATACTTATTTTAAATGATATTAATATATACTTTCATGGCAAGCTATGATATACGATGAAAAAAAGTGAGTTACAAAACAGTATCTAGGGGACAATCCTGTGTTTATATACACATCTTGAAAAACTTTGTGACAATACATAGCAAGATGTCAATACTGGTTTTCTTATGGGAGTGGGAAGATGTGATATAATTTTTTCTTTATCTTTTATTTTCTTCTATAATGAATAGGATTAAAAATAAACAAATAGATACATTAAAAAATCTATTTAGAATTATCCATGTTTCTTCTCCCAAATCAAGGTGGTACCATTTTCTGAACTATCCTTGAAAGGAGAGAATGTGGAAAATATTTCCCCTCATTTATTAATTTTACTTTATTCAGATTGTAGTGAATCCAAATGTGGTTTTGAAGAGGAAAAGGTATCACAAAGATTCAGTCTGCACAGCATATATATATGAATCTGTGTGTGTATAAGTCTAAACTAGGAAGGGTTAGCCTCTTTGCCTTTTTAATAAATGTTTGATTATCATTGTCATTCCTAGCCTAAGAACAAGGCAAGCGATAACTTTTTATTCCCAAATCTTAGCCCAGTGCCTGATACATAGTAAACGCTTAATACTTACGTGACATGTGTATGGATTTTTGAGCTAAAGTATTTGTAGCACCTTTTGGTAAAGTAATGCTTGCTCTTCCATCAGGGTATAATGGCTCTGTAGGTCAATAGCATGGTGCAGAAAGCAGAGTAATGGGTGTGATGAATCAGGCTGACCTGTGTTCAAATGCTCTGTTCTCTGCTACTCATGAGCAGGTTAGTCTTCTATTTCCTCTCTCATAATATGGGAATGATAATTGTAAGGATGAGAATTTGAAATTTTCCTTCTTTCAAACCCCTTCTTGTGGATTTCACCTTATAGTCTTTGAAAACTATTTAGACACAGAGCAGTGTTAAAATCCATCCATGGAAGCCATTCTGTATAACTCAAGATGCAAGTAACCTTCTCGAGAATAAAAACACAGCAGCATCTAAGGCTCTATCTGAGAATGCTTACTCCCAGCTTTCAAGGATGATATGGAAAGAAACTGTTTGGCCAGAAATGGTGGATTATTAAGTAGCCTTATCTCAGCTCAGCATCTCTCTGTAAATAAGTCAAGGCTCAGAGCTACTCTGTGAAAGCGCTGGAAATGTTTGAGGGCTTAAAATAGCAAAATGCTTTGAAGAAACCCCTCTTCCTAATGGAAAAAAAAAAGAACGCACGAGAAAAATGACCATCAGTTATTTATATACAGCCCAGGCTTCAGCATGTGACAAAAGTGATCATTGCTGACCTACAGTTGTCTTCAGAAATTAGCTCCACCATCTTCATGGAGGTTGGAGATGAAAGAAGGAGTGAGCCAGATGACCACTGCCCACAGCCTTTCCTTAGGGAGGTTCTATGGCTGAACTTCATGAAATAGTTTCCTTAGACATTACATGGGCCTGGTCTCCACTGATACCATTTAGGTCAATAATTAGGCCAAGTAATCAGAAAGATAACAGAAGAGGTTGGCAATGAAGTATGTAGAAAAATGGCCCATATACTCTCCTTTGCTTTTATGAGTATATTACAAGGCCAAAAATAAATATAATACAAATCCCCTGTATTTCCTAGAGTCTGTGGAATACAAAGCATGTTGACTCATGAGATTTTTCACTGTGTGAGTGTGTGTGTGTGTGTGTGTGCACCTTCTCCCTTACTGAATGACATATTTCATAGAGCTGTGTAAAGACACCCCCTGCCCTGCCTCCCCTTCCCTGGATATATGGGAAAATGCCCCTCTGTAGTATATTGTACAGAGAAGGCAGTGGCACCCAACTCTTGCCTGGAAAATCTCATGGACGGAGGAGCCTGTTAGGCTGCAGTCCATGAGGTCGCTAAGAGTTGGACACAACTAAGCGACTTCACTTTCCCTTTTTACTTTCACGAACTGGAGAATCCCAGGGAAGGGGGAGCCTGGTGGGTTGCCGTCTATGGGGTTGCACAGAATCGGACATGACTGAAGTGACTTAGCAGCAGCAGCAGTATATTGTGAAAAGAGATGGGTGGCCAAGCCCACTGATGAATACACTGAAATATTCCCCCTAAGTCATAAGTAAATCTGTTGGCTTTTCAAGTTGTTCTTGCTGTTGTTCAGTCACTCAGTCCCATCTGACTCTTTGCGACCCCATGGACTGCAGCATGCCAGGCTTCCCTGTCCTTCACCATCTCTCAAAGCTTGCTCAAACTCATGTCCATTGAATTGGTGATGCCATCCAACCATCTCGTCCTCTGTCACCCCCTTCTCCTCTGGCCTTCAATCTTTCCAAGCATCAGGGTCTTTTCTGATGAGTTGGTTCTTCGCATCAGGTGGCCAAAGTAGTGGAGCGTCAGCTTCAGCATCAGTCCTCCCACGTAATATTCGAGCTTTAGAGCTACTCCAACCTGCACTTTGGCGCTGGTGGCCCCCATGTCATGGTTTTGAAGCTATCTCGTTCCTGCTGCTTGTGGCACTGGCTGCCCTGTCATTGATGAGGTCAGGTGAGTTCTTCTCTGAAAGCAGAGTCTGTCTACCTGCCATCCTGAGGGAGTTATGCTTCCCGGATTCTCTCCAACTGGAAACATCCCTGAGTTGCTCTCAGCCCTGCTCCTAAGCTCAGAGTATCCGGGGTATCTCCTGATTCTATTTACTTTTCTGGGATCAAGGCATCTTCCTGGGGAGGCTCAGTCTTAGGGATAGGGTGATGAGGTGCTAGGAAGGGGCCACCGAAAACACCCACGTGCTGCTACATCCACAGGTGGGCGCATTAGACTTCCGTGCTGCTCTGGTTCTATTTCCCTCACTCAGTGCTAAAATAGATAATCACACTGAGATGGGGGTCAGGCCAGTCAAACAAAGGAACTCTGAGGTTGGCCTGCAATGTGAAAACTGTCAATTATCCTATTTTATGTCCTCCCTGCTTTTCTCGGAGCAGGGTCCTCATTTCCATTAGACCAATTTGGTACAATGCTGCATGTTCTAATCCTTTTACCATCTTATCTGAACAAGAGAAATGAGTGCAAATGAATGGGGAGGAGGCTAGGGAGGGAGGGAAGGAAGAAAAGGACATGGGAAGGAAGGAAGAGAATCCTTTTGAAGGGTGATTTTTCACTCCCGTCTTGACAATTTGTTAAAAGCCGATGTAGCATCCTAATGAGAGCAGGTTGCTGCTACACAACGAGGGTGATTCTAAGTCAGAAGTGTCCTGTTTTAAAACCTTGGTTATCTAATTTTGAGACTCTTAGTCTAGAAACAAGGAGGTCCTCCCAGATTCCGTGTGGTTTCTCTGTGGAACACAGAGCATGGCTCAGGAGACCTCGGGCACAGAGAACCAGGGCCCCACCCGTGGGCCACCTTCTCAGCAGCTGAGGACAGTGCGGAACAGTATGGTGGTGTGAGGACGTTAGCCCTTTCCTCTCTGAGCTATCACAGGCATATGTAGCAAAATATTTGAAAACACCTCATATTTGTTTTTCGTGGCTGTAGAACAAATTACGACAAAGGGGCTTCCCAGGTGATGCTAGTGGTAAAGAACCCGCCTGCCAATGCAGGAGACGTAACAGATGTGGGTTCAATCCCTGCGTGGGGAAGATCCCCTGGAGGAGGACATGGCACCCCCCTCTGCTATTCTTGCCTGGAGAATCCCATGGACAGAGAAGCCTGCAGTCCAAATAGGGTTGCATAGGGCTGCAGTCCATAGGATTGCAATGAGTCAGACAAGACTGAAGTGCCTTAGCACATTAAACAATGTATGTTATCCCTGTTTCTATTGGTCGGGAATAAGCACAACCTTACTGGGTCCTCTGGTCAGGGTCTCACGAGGCTGCAGGTAAGGCTTCAGCCAGGCTGTGTTCTCACTGGAGGTTCCACTAGAGAAGAGTCTGTCTACAAGTGCATCAGGCTGTAGGCAGAATTCATTTCCCTGCAGTCGTGTGACCAAGAGCTCTTACTTTTTACTGGTTCTGGGCTGGAGGTGGCCCATAGGTCCTTGCCACATGGGCTTCTCCAAATTTACTGCTTGCTTCCTCAAGCCTGCTAGAAAGGGTTCCAGCTCCAGGATGCTAAAACGGAATGGTGACCACCACCTTTGCGTGTTCTTGTTGACTAGCCAGAAGTTCTGGGCCCTGTCCACACTAAAAGGTCACACAAAAGCGTGGGCTCCAGGAGGTGAGGTCACTGGTGTGTGTGTGTTGGGGGGGGGTCACCAAGGATTTGTCTACCACACACCTGGAATCTCTTCCCACCTCTCTAATCACTCTGACCTTGTTGGAATTCTCTCCCAAACCATCTGAAGCCATATTCTCTAAGGATCTTCAGTGAAGTCACTAGCCATCCCAGGTTGCCCCAGACTGGTTTAGTTGAACACTGAAAGTCCTGCATTCTGGGAAACTCCTCCATCTCAGGCAAACCGGGACAGCTGGTCATTCTAAGAAAACCTCAGGTCCTCTTTGGTTTCTCTTTTTTCCCCCAGTATTAGGGATAAATTTTGACAGAATGTGGTCCACTGGAGAAGGGAATGGCAAACCACTTCAGTATTCTTGCCTTGAGAACCCCATGAACAGTATGAAAAGGCAAAATGATAGGATACTGAAAGAGGAACTCCCCAGGTCAGTAGGTGCCAGTATGCTACTGGAGATCAGTGGAGAAATAACTCCAGAAAGAATGAAGGGATGGAGCCAAAGCAAAAACAATACCCAGCTGTGGATGTGACTGGTGATAGAAGCAAGGTCCGATGCTGTAAAGAGCAATATTGCATAGGAACCTGGAATGTCAGGTCCATGAATCAAGGCAAATTGGAAGTGGTCAAACAAGAGATGGCCAGAGTGAATGTCGACATTCTAGGAATCAGTGAACTGAAATGGACTGAAATGGGTGAATTTAACTCAGATGACCATTATATCTACTACTGCGGGCAGGAATCCCTCAGAAGAAACGGAGTGGCCATCATGGTCAACAAAAGAGTCCGAAATGCAGTACTTGGATGCAATCTCAAAGACAGAATGATCTCTGTTCGTTTCCACGGCAAACCATTCAATATCACAGTAATCCAAGCCTATGCCCCAACCAGTAACGCTGAAGAAGCTGAAGTTGAATGGGTCTATGAAGACCTACAAGACCTTTTAGAACTAACACCGAAAAAAGATGCCCTTTTCATTATAGGGGACTGGAATGCAAAAGTAGGAAGTCAAGAAACACCTGGAGTAACAGGCAAATTTGGCCTTGGAATATGGAATGAAGCAGGGCAAAGACTAATAGAGTTTTGCCAAGAAAATGCACTGGTCATAACAAACACCCTCTTCCAACAACACAAGAGAAGACTCTATACATGGACGTCACCAGATGGTCAACACCGAAATCAGATTGATTATATTCTTTGCAGCCAAAGATGGAGAAGCTCTATACAGTCATCAAAAACAAGACCAGGAGCTGACTGTGGCTCAGACCATGAACTCCTTATTGCCAAATTCAGACTTAAATTGAAGAAAGTAGGGAAAACCACTAGACCATTCAGGTATGACCTAAATCAAATCCCTTATGATTATAGAGTGGAAGTGAGAAATAGATTTAAGGGCCTAGATCTGATAGATAGAGTGCCTGATGAACTATGGAATGAGGTTCGTGACATTGTACAGGAGACAGGGATCAAGACCATCCCCGTGGAAAAGAAATGCAAAAAAGCAAAATGGCTGTCTGGGGAGGCCTTACAAATAGCTGTGAAAAGAAGAGAAGCCAAAAGCAAAGGAGAAAAGGAAAGATATAAACATCTGAATGCAGAGTTCCAAAGAATAGCAAGAAGAGATAAGAAAGCCTTCTTCAGCGATCAATGCAAAGAAATAGAGGAAAACAACAGAATGGGAAAGACTAGGGATCTCTTCAAAAAAAATCAGAGATACCAAAGGAACATTTCATGCAAAGATGAGCTCGATAAAGGACAGAAATGGTATGGACCTAACAGAAGCAGAAGATATTCAGAAAAGATGGCAAGAATACACAGAAGAACTGTACAAAAAAGATCTTCATGATCCAGATAATCACGATGGTGTGATCACTGACCTAGAGCCAGACATCCTGGAATGTGAAGTTAAGTGGGCCTTAGAAAGCATCACTATGAACAAAGCTAGTGGAGGTGATGGAATTCCAGTTGAGCTATTCCAAATCCTGAAAGATGATGCTGTGAAAGTGCTGTACTCAAATGCCAGCAAATTTGGAAAACTCAGCAGTGGCCACAGGACTGGAAAAGGTCAGTTTTCATTCCAATGCCAAGGAAAGGCAATGCCAAAGAATGCTCAAACTACCGCACAATTGCACTCATCTCACATGCTAGTAAAGTAATGCTCAAAATTCTCCAGGCCAGGCTTCAGCAATATGTGAACCGTGAACTTCCTGATGTTCAAGCTGGTTTTAGAAAAGGCAGAGGAACCAGAGATCAAATTGCCAACATGCACTGGATCATGGAAAAAGCAAGAGAGTTCCAGAAAAACATCTATTTCTGCTTTATTGACTATGCCAAAGCCTTTGACTGTGTGGATCACAATAAACTGTGGAAAATTCTGAAAGAGATGGGAATATCAGACCACCTGATCTGCCTCTTGAGAAATTTGTATGCAGGTCAGGAAACAACAGTTAGAACTGGACATGGAACAACAGACTGGTTCCAAATAGGAAAAGGAGTTCGTCAAGTCTGTATATTGTCACCTTGCTTATTTAACTTATATGCAGAGTACATCATGAGAAATGCTGAACTGGAAGAAACACAAACTGGAATCAAGATTTCCGGGAGAAATATCAATAACCTCAGATATGCAGATGACACCACACTTATGGCAGAAAGTGAAGAGGAACTCAAAAGCCTCTTGATGAAAGTGAAAGAGGAGAGTGAAAAAGTTAGCTTAAAGCTCAACATTCAGAAAACGAAGATCATGGCATCCGGTCCCACCACTTCATGGGAGATAGATGAGGAAACAGTGGAAACAGTGTCAGACTTTATTTTTCTGGGCTCCAAAATCACTGCTGATGGCATCACTGCAGCCATGAAATTAAAAGAAGCTTACTCCTTGGAAGGAAAGTTATGACCAACCTAGATAGCATATTCAAAAGCAGAGACATTACTTTGCCAACAAAGGTTTGTCTAGTCAAGGCTATGGTTTTTCCTGTGGTCATGTATGGATGTGAGAGTTGGACTGTGAAGAAGGCTGAGCGCCGAAGAATGATGCTTTTGTATATGTACCACAGCTTTCTTATCCATTCATCTGCTGATGGACATCTAGGTTGCTTCCATGTCCTGGCTATTATAAACAGTGCTGCGATGAACATTGGGGTACACGTGTCTCTTTCCCTTCTGGTTTCCTCAGTGTGTATGCCCAGCAGTGGGATTGCTGGATCATAAGGTGGTTCTATTTCCAGTTTTTTAGCCATTAAAAAGAATACATTTGAATCAGTTCTAATGAGGTGGATGAAACTGGAGCCTATTATACAGAGTGAAGTAAGCCAGAAAGAAAAACACCAATACAGTATATTAACGCATATATATGGAATTTAGAAAGATGGTAACAATAACCCTGTGTACGAGACAGCAAAAGAGACACTGATGTATAGAACAGTCTTATGGACTCTGTGAGAGAGGGAGAGGGTGGGAAGATTTGGGAGAATGACATTGAAACATGTAAAATATCATGCATGAAACGAGTTGCCAGTCCAGGTTCAATGCACGATAGTGGATGCTTGGGGCTGGTGCATTGGGACGACCCAGAGGGATGGAATGGGGAGGGAGGAGGGAGGAGGGTTCAGGATGGGGAACACATGTATACCTGTGGTGGATTCATTTTGATATTTGGCAAAACTAATACAATTATGTAAAGTTTAAAAAAAAAAAAAAAAAAAAGAATGATGCTTTTGAACTGTGGTGTTGGAAAAGACTCTTGAGAGTCCCTTGGACTGCAAGGAGATCCAACCAGTCCATTCTGAAGGAGATCAGCCCTGGGATTTCTTTGGAAGGAATGATGCTAAAGCTGAAACTCCAGTACTTTGGTCACCTCATGCGAAGAGTTGACTCATTGGAAAAGACTCTGATGCTGGGAGGGATTGGGGGCAGGAGGAGAAGGGGACGACAGAGGATGAGATGGCTGGATGGCATCACTGACTTGATGGACGTGAGTCTGAGTGAACTCCGGGAGTTGGTGATGGACAGGGAGGCCTGGCATGCTGTGATTCATGGGGTTGCAAAGAGTCGGACATGACTGAGCGACTGATCTGATTAGGGATAAAAGAGAAACCAAACTGGTACCATCCAAATGTGGTCCGACTATTCTCCAAGCAGCCCTTGGAGCCCCTGTCAGCTGGAGCAGGTGGCAAGGTGATGGTGATTACATGGGCTTTCCAGTCCCTTCCCACTGTGCTGCTACGGAGCACACCAGCTCCCAATTTGCTTGTACACATTAGAATCTGCAATACTCTGTGTGAACATTTCCACGGCCGAATGCTGAGGCCTTAACATTCTCATCTTACGTGGGAACAAGCCAGGATCCAGCCCCTTGACCTGGGAGCCAGACTTCTTCCACAAGACCATGCAGGTTAGCTGAGCATTTCTTGGCCATCAACTGTGTGCAGGGTTCTGGACTTGGGGCTGGACAGTGAAGCAGTTTTAGGGGATTGTTTGCTCGTTGCTGGGCTTCCCTGGTGGCTCAGCTGGTAAAGAATCTGCCTACAATGCAGGAGATCTGGGTTCAATTCACTGGGTTGGGGAGACCCCCTGGAGAAGGAAATGGTAACCCACTCGAGTATTATTGCCCAGAGAATTCCATGGGCTACAGTCCACAAGATTGCAAAGAGTTGGACACGACTGAGGGACTTTTTCACTTTTTCCTGTTGCTATTAGTTAGTGTTTTTTTTTTTTTTTTTTTTTTTTATGAAAAGTGTAAATCCCATCCCATACAGAGTTTCTAGTTACATTGGCAAAGACCTAGGTTAGGGCTAGAACATACTCAGCTTGACAGATTTATCTGAACTGACTGCTTACTAAGGAGTCAAAAATGGTGATTTCAGCTACTTGGAAACAGGTACATTTACCTTAACGTTACCTTAGTGTAATTTCAAAGCAATGTTAAGTGTGAATCCTCAAGGCTGAATATGTAGCTTATGCCCATGACAGGGACTTTCCTGTCCTTTCAGCAAAAACAAAACAAAAACAAAAACACAATCCAGTGCAAATTGGCATACTGAAAACAGAGTTCAAAGGCACTGAGGGAGGGCAAGGTTATATAACTCCTGAAAAGTTCAAGGCAAGGTTAATGTGGGCACACAGAGTGGTGGCTTCAGACTGCATTAGAAGTGGTGCAGGTGAGGAATCAGACAGCTGTGCCTGCGGCAGCCAGCCTCCGTCCCATCAGCCAAGCAAATCAAGTGGCAACTTGACATCTACAGGCAAGAAAAAGGTCCAGGGCAATCATCTACCTGCCACCTGCCTAGCCAGGCAGATTTCTGTCATCCGACACCACAGTCTAGGTTGGGTGATGAACAGATCTCATGTCTTGGAATGCAAGTTTGATTTGCTTTGAGCACCGTTTCATTAACCCCAAACTGAACTGAGGGTGTTCTAATCAGGGTGGGAGACAGAACTCCTCCAGAGGTGTGAAGCTGTTGTCAGGGTCACTTGGTGGAAGACCTTTGCATTCAGGCTCACACCCTGAAGTTCTAGGCCTGGATGCAGGTCCTAAGGGCAGTCCCATGGGTCAGAACAGCACTGGAAGTTTAGTTTAAAAAATATATATTCGAATACAAAAGATGTCAGGCACCCAACTTTATAGGTTAGCCGGTGAGACTGGAGAACTCTGCACTGGTTTATAGTAAACTTTCAAGTGAGGACCTGTTTGTAGCAACATTGAGATTTGTTTTATTATCATCTCTCACTGAGTTTTCCAGAGTCGGTTTCTAAATGATAAGTGGTAAGTGAAAGTTGCGTCTGACTCTTTGTGACCCCATGGACTATATAGTCCATGGAATTCTCCAGGCCAGAATACTGGAGATGGTAGCCTTTCCCTTCTCCAGGGGATCCTCCCAACCCAGGGATCAAAGCCAGGTCTCCCGCATTGCAGGCGGATTCTTTACCAGCTGAGCCACCAGGGAAGCCCAAGAATACTGGAGCGGGTAGCCTTTCCCTTCTCCAGCGGATCTTTCCAACCCAGGAATTGAATTGGGGTCTTCTGCATTGCAGGCAGATTCTTTACCAACTGAACCATCGAGAAAGCGTCATGTAATAAAAGAGGTTCCTCGGCCAAATGAGTTTGGTAAATGTTGGTTTGAACTGAGTTCACTGGGATGAATTTATTGTAGGACTTCTCAAAGCCTTGTTCAATATAGTAAAACTCATTACTGACTCACAATTGGCATCAGCTGCAGAGCTTTGTTTTTTGTGAAATTGTTTTTTTTTTTTTTAATAAATTCGTATTTTGAAATTATTTAGGACTCATTAGTTCAGTGGGTTTTAAAGAAAACAACAGATATAAACCCACACCAAATAGTACGGAGTTCCATATACTATTCATCCAGAATCCCCAGTGAAAGTATTTTACATAAACATTGTATGCTGTTAAAGTGATATTAACTCAGATGTATAGTTTATTTGAATTTCATGAGTTTTTACATACACTTTCTCTGTATATAGTTCTGTGTGCATTATTGTTCAGTCACTAAGTCGTGCCTGACTCTTTTGTGATCCCCCTGGGCTGTAACTCGCCAGGCTCCTCTGTCTACGGGATTTTCCAGGCAAGAATACTGGAGTGGGTTGCTATTTTCTTCTCGAGGGCATCTTCTCCACTCAGGGATTGAACCAATGTCTCTTGCAAGTCTGTGTTGCAGGTGGATTCTTCACTATTGAGCCACAGGGAAGCCCTTCTGTGTGCATAGTTCTATGAAATTTTTTCACATGTGTATATTTGAGCAAGTAATACCACAATCAGGTTATAGAACTGTTCCATCACCACAGAGAAGCTTTTTCATATCACCCCTTAATAATTTCACTGTTCCCCCAACCTTGATCTTTGGCAACCACAGATCTCTTCCACATCTCTACAATTTTGCCAACTAGAGAATGTTACATAAATAGAATCACACAGCATTTAACATTTCCAGATTGCCTTTTTATCTTTTAGCATCATGACCTGGAGATCCATCCAAGTTGTTGCCTATATCAATAGCTTATTCCTCTTTATTGCCAAGTAGTTTTGCATTGTATTGATACACCACAATTTGTTTATCTAGTTACCAGTTGACGAATATCTGGATTTGCTTTCAGACCTTTGGTTATTGCAAGGACATCTCCTATGAAATTTGTGTACATATTTTTATGTGAATAAAAATTTTCATTTTTCTCGGATAAATGTCCAGAGGTCATATGGTTTCCTTCAGAGCTTTTAGAAGCTCCAGGTGCCAACATCTGACACAAGATGTTGAACTGACCACAGATGCATGTTCTCCATGAGGAGATGTCATTAAAAGCAGGTGTGAACCCACATCAATAAAAACAGTGCAAAGGAGAAACGGGCAAGAGTTCCACAAAGTGGCCTGTTGGAAGACAGAAAGTGGATGTGGGAGTGACAACCGCTGAAGCAGCATTCACGAAGCCTTCGGCTCGAGGATGTGCCGTGAAGAAGGAGGCGATGAGCCTGTAAGAGCCCCGAGAGGTTGGGGAGGACAGAGGGGGCCTTGCTCCCACCTGAAGGCAACAGGTACTTCAGGGAACAAAAGCAAAAAGGAAGAATATGTAAATACATTTAGAAAAAATGGAGAACACCTTCTATGAGAAAAAGAGGATATATTAATATAAAAGCAGTGACCAGAGAACTCTTGGAATTTAGAAGTATGATTGTTAAAACTAGAAAAAAAATTATAGAAAGCTCCAGAGATAAAGCTAGAAAACAGTCTCAGAAAAAATTTTTTACAATGGAAAAAATAAGATAAATATATGAGATATCAAGTATTAATTCAGAGATTGAATATCTGATTAAGAAAGTTATCAAAATAGAAAATAGTAAAAATAAAAGTGAGAACTTATCAAAGAATTAACACCAGAGGATTTCCTGGATTTCTCAAATGGGAAAACACCAAGCACCAGGCATGATGAGTAAGGGTCTCAGCTAAGCACACATGTGGCATTTCAGAACAGTGAGAACACTGATCCTTAAATCTGTCAGAAACAAAACAAAACAGAATAAGAATCATATTGGCATCACAGGTCTTTTTAGAAACACTGGATGCTGAAGACAGTATATTAATGTCTTTAAAATTCAGAGGCAAATATTTTGAACCTAGATTTCTATCCCCAGTCAAATCTTGGGTGAAGTGCTACAGATAGAGGCTTTTCAGATATACAAAGATTCACAAATATGCCTCTTGCAGTCTTTTTTAGGGTGTTTCTTAAGAAGATATGCCAGTAAAGAAAAGCAGCTAAATCAAATAAGAGCAAAATGTGGAGCCTAAAAAAAAAAAAAAAAAAAGAAAGAAAGAAACCCAACAAAGATTGCATCGGAAGACAATAGCTATGAATGGTCCCAGGGAGCAACCTGCCTAGGGTGGAGCAAAATGAGGAAACTGGAGATTAGTTTTTAGACATAATTAATTAATAGACTAGAGATGATGATGGAGAGTTTGAAACTTGAGAAAATTATAGAGGTGAAGTGTAGGAAGGAAGGAATAATTCATTCAAAGTTGTCTCTAGGACTATTTTCTTTTGAGTATCACAGTGATCATATCAAAGCACCTGAGAAGGAAATATAAACCCAACACAATCAGGCTTTTCTGGTATAGCATCATACAGCATCCCTGAACTATTTCATGATCTACAAAATTGTGCAATAAAAATAATAGGGCTGACGGGAAAAATAGGGTTTGGCTGATGAATCAAAACTTGTAGAACTTTGTAACTAAAGCACCAACAAAAACAGTAATAATCCTAAGAAAACCATCAGCACAGTTAACTGCTGGCATTTGCAGCTAGAATCACAGGTAGTTTCTCCATAAACACTGGGGTTCTGCTTCTCCTTGGTCCTTGAAGACAGAAACCAGGGTCGTCAAGATTAAAATGTACAATCTAGGAACAGCCTTCTTCATTAATAATTTTTTAAAACACAGGGGTTGTTGTATCTTTGTGGTAGCAACATTTGTATTGCAGTTTCCTTCCATTATTTAATACAGAAGCTATTAAACCCACCTCTTCTTTTTCTTTTTTTTAAATTGAGGTATAGTTTATTTACAATGTTGTTTTAGTTTCAAGTACAGCAAAGTGATTCAGTTATATGTGTGTGTGTGCGCATGTATATTCTTTTTCAGATTCTTTTCCATTGTAGGTTATTACAGGATATTGAATATAGCCACCTATGCCATACATTGGTCCTTGTTTATCTATTTTATATACAACAGTATGGATCTCCAGCTTTCCTCTTTGGTAACCATGTATTTATTTTCTGTGTCTGTGAGTCTCTTTCTTAAACCCATCTCTTCCTGAATGGATGAACGGCACCACTCTAGAATGTTTATGTTCTTAAGATCTTCATGTAATGTCAAGGGCTTCTCTTTAATTGTGAGAAAATTTGTACTTGATTGCTGCAAACATTAATATGCTGGGGAAAAAAAAATTATTTGTGAACCAATACAATGTCCGTGTCCTGACACTGTGCCCTGTTTACTAGTTGTATACATACAGGAGGACAAACTGCTCTTGGCTCTACAGAAAACCGCACAGACGTGAGAATCATCGCATGAAGACTGCTCCTGGCTCTACAGAAAACCGCACAGACGTGAGAATCATCGCATGAAGACTGGCTATTGATTTTTAACTTTTTGAATCTATGGACAAGCATGCTACCCTCCCCCCGCCCCACCTCTCCTCGCCAGCGCTGCCTGCAGACAGTGTGTCCTGGGGGTGGACAGGAAGTGGCGCTCTGACCATGCTGCTCCGTGTTCCTGAACTGGGTGACAGAAAAGGACCCGATGCTCGTTTTGGTCAGGGGAACAAAGGGGACTCATTTATATAAATGAGCCAAACCCTCCTCCATTAAACACAACATCTATAGCTGATAAGTCAAGGGACTTTCCTGGTGGTCCAGTGGCTAAGACTTCACACTCCCAATGCAAGGGTGAGTGTTGGTGGTTGGGGGGCGGTGGAGGGGGGCAGTGGTTGGGTTCAATCTCTGGTCAGGGAACCAGATCCCACATGCCGCAACTAAAAATCCTGCATGTAGTAACTAAAAAATCCTGCATACCACAATGGAGATCAAAGATCTCACATGCTACAACTAAGACCAGGCACAGCCAAAGAAATAAATTAAAAATAAAGAAATATAAAAATGACAGGTGTTATATGACCCACAGTGGTGATCACCAAAGTAACTAGAAGACAGAGATCGAGTTGGTTGTCTTTGAGGGTAAAAGCCTAGAGAATTGGCTGGGAGGGTGTAGAAGAGAGCAAGGGACTTCTTTTCTTCAAAAACTTTTCTGGATTGTTTATTTTTTTACTTGAGCCAAATGCACATGTTAATATAATGAAAATGAAACAAACTTAAAAAAAAAAATCTACTCCTCTCCCATCCCTACAGTTCTACAGAAATGAAGAAATCCTGATTCTGGGGAAAACAAGAATTTGTAGTGTGAAAAAGATCTACAGGTGATTTGGTTACTCATTAGAGGTTAAGTCTTATTGGTCTGCTTGGGTGATGAGGGGCTTGCAGAGAATGGCATGCAATTTACCTGGTTTTGAATCTTTCTTTTTTCAGAATATTTCACAGGATGTGTGTCCTATGAAACACTGGAGATGCAGACCATTTGCAAATGTACATCATTCTCTTGAGCAGGAGGAAGGGGGGAGAACGTTGCAGTTGGAAGAAACCGTGACTTGTTCATTTGGTTTTCGTGATTCCTAAGCCCCCAGCACTGCGGCAAGAACTTAAGACTTCTTTTCTCAGGAGATGGACAGGTCACACGAACCCACTGTCAGTCCCTTGATGGCTCGTCTTGTTAAAAATATGTGCAAAGTGAGCCGGTCCAGGTTTGGGCAAAGCTGCCAGGGCCCAGGCAGGCCTCTTGCTCATGAAGTGAGCTCTACGAGGTGAGGCTCTGGCAAAGTTAGCCTCACGAGCTCTCTGGTAGCTGGAGGCTGGACAGACAGTTTTGAACAGAGAATGCCAGAGTGGGTCCAGTCAGAGTGAGTAGAGAAGTGAGGACTCTCCAGGTCAAGGGGTTTGGAATTTCTGAGCAAGAA
This sequence comes from Bubalus kerabau, assembly GCF_029407905.1. Taxonomy (NCBI): domain Eukaryota; kingdom Metazoa; phylum Chordata; class Mammalia; order Artiodactyla; family Bovidae; genus Bubalus; species Bubalus kerabau. The sequence goes on along the minus strand of NC_073628.1, from coordinate 124,843,260 downwards.
GAATCTGAATGATGATCGTTCCCTTGTAGCCTAGCTGTCCAGTGGGTAATGACACGCTCCTCAGCAAGGCGCCACCCAGCCTGTGCCGGAGTGGGGTCCCTGATCATGGTTCCAGCGGAGGCTCTGAGGGACATTTTGATGATTATCCATGATGACAATGTCTCCCCCTGGAAAGGCATTGAGGGGTGGTAGACACGCCTTTAGATGAAGAATCAGAACTTCTGGATTCTACAGTGGACCACAGGGCACTTGAAGAGAGAAGGTCTGATAAATTCTACAGCCTCCAGCAAGGCCTTCCAAGTCAACATGTAACAAACAGTCTATTGCCTGCAAAAGTAGCTTCAAAATATGTCTTCTGGTGGCCCCCACACATTGCCCCCCTGTGTTTCCCCTGTGTGAAAATTCTGAAACAAATTGCATTCCAGTTAGGCCCAGCTCTGCTCCCCGTTTGTGTGTGTTCATGCTAAGTCGCTTCAGTCTTGTCTGACTCTTTGCAACCCTGTGGACTGTAGCTCTCCGGGCTCCTCTATCCGTGGGGATTCTCCAGGCAAGAATACTGGAGTGGGTTGCCATGCCCTTATCCAAGGGATCTTCCCCACCCAGGGATTGAACCCAAGTCTCTTAAGTCTTCTGCTTTGGGAGGCAGATTCTTGACCACTAGTGCCACCTGGGAAGACTCTGCTCCTCGTTTGCTTATGGCCTTTTCTTTCTGTTCCTTAGTCTATTCATCTGTAAAATGGGAATGGGGAGGGGGATGAATCAGTCAACCTTTAATATCCCTTCCAGCCCTGATATCCCAGGCTTCTGTGTTCTCCAAAGGTGAGGAATGTTCTGGGACAACCCCAGTTTCCAGCAGGTGAGATAGCTCTTGAAAGCAGGCAAGGATGAGGTGCAAAGCATGTTTATAGACACCCCTGTTCCTTTCCAGATAGAGATTTCTCTTTCTCGGGAAGGGGAGAGCTGCTAGTCACAAAAGCACAGGAACAAACACATACTTCTTAGCAAATCCTCAATTTCCCCCAGAAGTGCTCGGCTGCCTGGGGGGAGCTGGCTCTCTGCTGACCCAGATAAGCAGACCCAGGCTCTGATGTGGCTGTGAGACACTTCAAGGTGCCTCTCTCCGCAGGACGTCGGGAGGCTGGGCGGCCCCGTCCAAACACAAACACGCCAGCAGTAGTGTCCCTACCTAGACAGATGCGAACACAAAAGAGACTTTGCAGCTAATAAGATCCTCTGGTGTTTGTAGCTCTAAGCAGGTAAGGTCATTAGAACCGTTCTTTATAATACATTTTTTTCCCTCCTCATTCTGATGGAGTAAAAATAGGCTGAAGGAACTGATTTTATTTCCCATTTAAGTTAGTTCAATGGAAGGTAGAGGTTTTTTTTTTTTTTTTTTTTTTTTTTTTTTTTGCCTGTGTGTGTGTTTCTGTGCAAGGGATGGGGGAGGCCTGGGGGAAGGAGAGTTTTGAGATGATGCTATTGGGTCCCTTGGTTAAAGAAGAAAAATGTTGGGCTTGAAATGGTTTCCTCTGGGGGCTGTTTGTGGAATCAAAACGCCTCTCCGGTTTGCAGTTCTGAAACCCACTACTGTGACTAAAAAAAAAGATGACTTTCAATTTAGAAGGGAAAAAGGCTGTAGCTCCTGGAGTCCCCACTCGGCTGAGGAAAATGCCCCCGGATGAAGTGAACGCTGCAGATTTGGATTTCAAACACCAGCATTGATCTCAGCATCGATTGGGGTGGTGCGGCTGGTCTCCTGTTAGCGCCAAGCCCCGCCTTGTCCCCCAGGGGAAGAGGATTGATCGCAGGGTGTAGCCCTGAGGCCGGGATGGAAGAGAAGGACAAAGGGAGCCAGTCCCATGATGAGGGAAGGACCCCAACATGCTCTCCCAGTAAACTGAAATTCTGTAATCAAAGTCTCACCCTTGGCAACTCCCATCCTCCTGTACTTTGTCAACACTTTTCTCCTGGGAAGGCTCAGTGCTTTGAAGGATGCTCGGGTTAAATCGCTATTTACACCACCACCAGGAGAAGGGCGTGTGGATAAACGATCATGCCTCATTCCCTCCTGTTCCTGGGACCCTGTACCTACGAGCATTCTTGGTCTATGAAAACCCACTGCAGGACTTTACTCTGCCTGCTTGATTCTAGAGTGGTAGACTAATGAATCGTTAATTCATTCAGCACATTTTTATTGGATGTCTACCGTAAGTCGGGAGCTTAGGATGGCTCTGAACAAAATAGACACAGATCTCTGTCCTTGTGAATCTTCCGTGCCAGTGGGGGAAGATGGGTGATAAACAATAAACATAAGGTTGAAAATTATTGTATGCTTTAAGGTGATGAATGCTATGGAGAAGGCACAGGAGAGCATGGGGAGTTGGGAGGACAGAGTTGGGGGTGCTCTGCAGCTGGGTGAGGAATCACCTCCTTGGTGAGGAGGTGATACTTATGCAAAGACTGTAGCGAGGGGAGGACTTGGGCCATACAGATGCGCAGAGCTAGAGATTTCAGGCAGAAAGAACTATGAAGTACAATCCCCCTAAGGAGGCCAGTGTGACTACATCAGGGTGTATGTGGGTGGCTGAGGGTGAGTAATGGATAGTCAGGGAAGTCCTGGGCTCTCAACCCTGTAGGGAGTTATTGACCACTGTAATACCTTTGGCTTTTATTCTGAGATGAACAGGATTCTGTTCATCTGTTCAGGAGCTGTAAGAGAATCTTGAATAGAGGAATGGCAAGATCTGATTTAGATTTGTTAAGGAGAACTCTGGTCGCTGTGTTGGGAAAAGAAGGCAAGAGTGGCAAGCAGGAAGACAGGTGGAGGAGAAGAGAGATGAAGGAGGCAGCAGAGGCAGAGGTGGTGAGAAGTTGTCCGTCTCCAGATATAACCTGGAGATGAAGTCAAAGAGGTTTCCTGCTAGATTAGTAGTATCCAAGGGTTTGGGTCTTCAGTCCTGCAAGGAGAAATCAGGAGTTTTGTGTTAGGCATGTTGAGCCTTGAGATGTCTGTTATAAACATCCAAGAGGAAATGTTGAGTTCAGGTCTAAAGTCATTTTGGAGGGGAATCGCTGAGCTTTAAATATAAATTTGGAAGTGGATTGCATACATGTGATATTTAAATGCCGTGAGACTGGGTGTGATCACCAAGGGAGTGAGTAAAGATGCAAGGAGGACAGGTTGGTGCACTCTTGGGAACAGAGCCCTGGAAGAACAACATTAAGAGGCTGAGAAGGGGGGAAGACCAGCAAGGGAGGCTGAGAGAGCCACCTGAGAATAGGAGTGAGTGGGGTTCTTGGAGCCAGGTAAGGAAACGTATCAAAATCAGCTGGTTCAAGTGCTCTGAGGAGGTCAAGAAAGATGAGGACTGAGACGTTATCATTCTTTCCAGCAACGTGAGGCCCCTAGTGACCTGATCAAAAGTTGTTTCAGAGGAGTAGTTCAGGCAAGCACTGAACTGGCTAAACTCTAAGAGAAAATGAGAGGAGAGGAATTACTAACAATGTAGAAAACCCACTTACGCAAAAAGCAGCTCGAAATAGACTGACGGCTGGAATGTTAGACCTGAAACGATAAAACTCCTGGAAGAAAATGGATAAGCTCCTTGACATCTGTCTTGGGAATGATTTTTATTTTTGGATTTGATAACTAAAGCCAAAATAAACAAGTGGGACTACATCCAGCTAAAAGCCTTCTACACAGCAAAGGAAACCATCAACAAGATGAAAAGGCAACCAAAGGAATAGGAGAAAATATTTGCAAATCATGTATCTAATCAGGGATTAATATATCACTCAGCAAAAATCAAATGATTCAATTTTTAAGATGATCAGAAGAACTCAATATGTATATATTTTTTCCGAAGAGGACATACACATGGCCAATAGGTATGTGAGACTCAGCCTCACTAATCATCACTATAGTGAGAGTTTACCTCACACCTGCTAGAATGGCTATCATTTAAGAGGCAAAAAATAAGTGTTGGCAAGAATGCGAAGGAAAGGAAATCCTTGTGTGCTGTGGGTGGAATGTAAACTGGCATAGCCACTATGAAGCACAGTATGGAGATTCCTCAAGAGATTAAAAATAGAACCACCATGCGATCTAGCGATTCCCTCTGGGTATATATCTGAAGGAAATGAAATCAGTATCTCAAAGTGATATCTGTGTTCCCGTGTTCACTGTGGCATTGTTTATGATAGTCAAGACAGGAAAGCAACCTGAGTGTCTATCAGTGGATAAGTGGGTAAAGAAGCTGTGACATATACATATGTTTATGCACATATATATAAAATGGAGTATTGTTCAGTCATAAAACCCAAGAAAATTATGCCACTTTTCACAACATGAATGGACCTTAAGAGCATTATGTCATTAAGTGAAACAAGTCAGGCAGAGGAAGACAAATGACCTAACATGTGGAATCTAAAGAACAAAACTCAAAAACAGATTACTGGTTGCCAGAAGTGGAGGGTGAAGGATGGCAAAAATGGATTGAAGGTAATAAGAAAGTACGGACTTCCAGTTTATAAGATAAATAAGTTTTGTGGATACAAGGTATGGCATGCTGACTATAGTTAACTGAATTGCATATTTGAACTGTTCAAAAGTTTCTAAAAGAATAAATCTTAACAGTTCTCATCGCAAGAAAAAAATGTATCTATGTGAGGTGATGGATGTTCACTCTTTGTGATAATCATTTCATAATATATACATTTATCAAATCATTATGTTGTATACCTTAAACTAACACAGTATTATATATCAATCAAATCTCAATAAAACTGGAAGAAAGAAATTGCTTTGAATGGATTTGATGCAGAGGAAAGCAAAGAAATGAAACAGCAACTAGCAAAAGAACTAGGGCCAGGACTTCGCTGGTGGTCTAGTGGTTAAGAATCTGCCTTGCAGTGCACGGAATGCAGGTTCAATCCCTGGTCAGGGAATGAAGATCTCACATGCTGTGGAACAATTAAGCCCTTGAACCACAACTAGCGAGTCTGTTCACTGTAATGAAAGACCCTGTCTGACGCAATGAAGATCCTACGGGCCAAATAAATAAGTGTGAAACATAAAGAAATATGGCCAAGGTAAATTTTTGTTTGCCTTGTATTGGTTTTGGTTTTGTTTAATTTAGTTTCTTTTGTTTGTTTTTTTGAAATATTTAAAGGCATTAGGTGTGTGTGTGTGTGTGTGTGTATAATAAGAACACAACATGAGATCTACCTTCTTAGATTTCTAGGCATACAATACAATATTGTTATCTATAGGTACAGTGTTATACAGCAGAGCTCTAGAATTAACCCATCTTGCAAAACTGAAAGATTTTAGCGACTCCCCATTTTCCCCTACCTCAGTCCCTGGCAACCATCATTTTATTCTTTGTTTTTATGAATTTGGCTATTTTTGATACCTCATGTATAAGTGAAATCACGCAGGGTTTATTCCTCTGTGACTGACTTATTTCACTTAGTATAATGTCCTACAGGTTTATCCGTGTTGTCACATATGGTGGGATTTCCTTCTTTTTTTTTAAGGTTGAATAATATTCCAATGTATTTGTCAATCACATTTTTAAAATCCATTCATCTGTCACTGGATATTTAGATTGTTTTCACATCCTGGCTACTGTAAACAGGCTCCCAAATTCTGTGTACTTCAAAGAACCTGGGATTGGGTTTGGTTTAGTTTTACCATGGGAAAAATATAGCAATCCTCAGTCAACTAGCCAATATATGGAATATTGTCATATGTCAGCACTGCGTTGGGTTTCCCTGGTGGCTCAGTGGTAAAGAATCTACCCTCCAGGGAAGGGAACGGCAGACAAAAGCACGTGCCTACAACCAGCGGGCTTGTGCCCCTGGCCTTGTAGTCGTTGTCTCTCAGATCTTTACCTACTCCCCAGGCTTTCTGTAGGACAGGAGTAGAGGCAAATCAGAGGGGTGTGTGAGCCTGCCTTTTATCCCCCCCAATAAAAAAAAAAGGAGCCGAAGGAGCCCCACGTGCTCTGGGAGCACCATCAGCTCCCTTGGCTCTCCTGTCCTGCCCACTTGGCACAACATTTCAATACAGAGTCTAGAGTGGCAGCTACGATCAGCAGCGCTTATTCAGGGGACAACCGCAAAAGAGGACTGTGCGGGTGTCTCCAGACTTGCTGGTGGATTCGTGGTGTTGGAGGAGGGCAAGTGTGATAAACTGAGGAGGTGAGCGATGCATCTGATATCGGAGGACTGGATTGTGGGGGAAGATGACAGCGGACATCCCCAAGGTCACTATTTGTTTACCTAGCTTCAAAATGTTCTGTGGGAGCTGCATAGACTAAGCCTGCTTTATCTTCCCAAACGTCAAATGCTAGGTAAGACACATGTCAAATGAAAATAGCCTTTTTAGTCAATATTTTGAAAAATTTGACAGCGAGTCAAATCTCAAGAGCCTATTTCCTGTGTTTTGTTTACTTCGTTTGAGGGTGAGGGACAATTTACCAAAGATTATTTTGGAGCAAACATCAGTCTTGATTATAAGGAAGCATAGCATAGCCGGCTCTCAGCTTCCTTTCCAGCCACAAAGGAGCAACGTCTTACACGTCCACGTCTTCTGCTTCAAACATGGATCAGTACCCAAACTTCCACTGGAAGTCAGAGGGCAACTCTTTGTTCTCAGCTCTGCACTGGCCCCATCCTTCTCTCTGCTTACTCACTTTCTTGATTGATGTCTCTATCACCGTTTGTTCTAGCTTGGCAAGGAGTCACCAGATTAATACAAACTGCAGGGGCTGTTGGGAGGCTCTTACCATCCAGGAAAGATGACAAAGGTCTAAGCCAGGGCACTGGGAATGGGAATGGATATATGGGCTGGAAGAAGGGGTGTCAAGGTGACAGCTAAGATGCTCACTTGGAGGACTGGCTGGATGGTGAAACCTGTAACCAGTGCAGGAAGAGAAACGGCCCTCTTTTGAAACTGTTGGGTTGAAAGTACCTGGTTGAAGGACATCCAGGTGGAGATTTCATAGACAACTGCTTTTGCAAGTCTGGGATTCAGGAGTGACAATGACAGATAGGGTCGAAAATGTGATTCCACCAGCATTTATATTCATGTTTGATGGAGTTCCAACCCATTGCCCCTTACTCCCTACAAAGTTTCCCATGTCATATCAATAACCAAGGAAATTAATTTTGATTTCAGTTTCTTAAATCTCACATTTCATCTTTTCTGCAAGGGATGGCAGTGACAAAACAACCTATTGCTGGTCATAAAAAGAACTGAGGATATGGAACTGGAGGAACTCAAGCACACGGAAGAGCCAAACTGGTGCCCAGTCCAAACTTCCGGGAACCATAGGCCTTCAGGGTAGCTCTGTCCTTCTAGCTGACCCTCTCTGGCAGAACTGGGTGTCTTGAAGGTTTGGGAAGAAGTAGACCTATAGCAATTTTATCAACTTACTACATGACCATGCATTTTCTACACAGACAATAGATTCTCAGTGCATCTGGCCCAGAGCGCCTTGGTGATATAATGAGTGAACACCAGAGTCATTGGAGAGATGGTAAAAATCATCCTGGCAGTCAGGAAGGGCTGGGAAGGGCTAGAGAGCATGCAAGAGCATGCTGCGTTGGTAATGTGGTTTCCCAGAATGGCTCTGTGACCCAGTGGCTCCAACGTACTGGGAAGCTGGAAAGCTGGAAACCCCAGCGTTGCTGTCTTTCCTGAGCCAGAGCACGCCGGCAGCTGAGAAACCACACTTCTCTTGTCTTTTCAGCCAAACCACGCTTTGGTCCATGCTGTCATTCCCTCCTCCCGATTAGATGCCCAGAGTCCCTCTGCCACCTGCCACTCGGCTAGACCAGTCCAGCTGCCCTGACGTGGGAGAGAGATGGGGAAGGCTGAGCTCTCCCAGCCCGGGAGGAGGTCACAGAGCAGATGAGCGCCCCAGAGATGAGCAGAATCAACTGCTGGGAAGGGAAAGAGAGCTGCCTTTTCCAGAGAGCTGAAGGGTTTAGGAAGGGTCATCGCTGGTCACTGTCATTGTGGTTAGTTTGCAGACACTTCATAAAAGCTATGGAGACTTTATATATGGAATAGAGATGCAAATGCCCATCTGATGGAGTTGGTTTGAAGGTTAAATGAGAGAATGCGAGGAAGTCAAACTACATAGTACCTGGTATTTAATAAATGCTTAATATGTGCTAGTAGTCACCATCATTGGAGGTATAGGGAAGGGGTTGAGCTCACACCCAGTCCAGTGTTAGAATCCCAGCTTTACCACTTAACAGCTATGAACACGTGCATGCCTGCTAAGTTGCTTCAGTCATCCGACTCTTTGCAACCCTATGGACTGTAGCCCACTAGGCTCCTCTGTCCATAGGATTCACCAGGCAAGAATACTGGAGTGGGTTGCCACTTCCTCCTTCAGGGGATCTTCCTGACCCAGGGATTGAACTCGTGTCTCTTACGTCTCCTGCATCAGTAGGTGGGTTCTTTAAAACTAGCACTACCCTAGGAGGCCCAGGAGACACAGAGCACCTTACTTAACTTTGTAAAGACACAAGTTGACGATCTCTAAAATTGGGTTAACAATGTCTATCCCAGGAGTTATTGTGAGTCTTACTATCAGATAAATGAAGTAAAAGGCTTTGTTTTGTGGTGGCATTAGTATTATTTTTGGAAAAACCAGAACATAGGGCTCTTTGCATGCCTCATACTTTCAGAGACAATATCCTTTGATAGAGTCAAAAGCGGGTTCTGACTAGACAATACCTAGGTCTCCAACTTACAGTAAATCTAAGATATGCATTAAGTTACAGTGCGTTTGGCAAATCTTTTCTATAAAGGGCCAGAGACTAAATACTTCTAGGCTTCATGGGCCATACAGTCTGCGTCCAAACTCCTCAACTCTACAACTGTAGGGCCGACAGCTGCCATAAACAATATGTTAAGCAAATGAGGACGGCTGTGACCGTGGCCCCATAAAACTTGATTTACAGAAACAAGCAGTGTGCCCAGTTTAGCCTGTGGTCAGGCTGCTGGCTCCTGACTTACACATATGTGCAGAGCTCACCTCACAAGCAGGTGCTTGTTGATGTGGCAAAATTAAAGGAAAAGTCAGTAAGGACTTCACCCCTTCCATTACCCATAAGGTGTTAAATACTAGAAATTCTACTATTAGAAAGTCATTCCTTTGAATTAAGCATTAGTCCATGGAGAAAGGAGAGAAGCTTAACAAAATACAGTTTCAAAGACTACATAGATAAAGATCAAGCTCTAACTTGAACTGGAATATCATATTCTTTTTGAACTGATTTGCCTTGGCTTTGTTGGGAGGTACCAAGCACTTGGAGGGAGGAGAAGTAAAAATGGGAAGAGGGAAAGGAAAAGTGAACAGGTTTCATTAGGACTTTTTCTCAAGTCTTTCAGATCAAGACAGATGCCTTCTGCATTCCAAGCCCACTTCCAAGCCAAGATTTCTTCATCACAAAGAGCAAACCAAAAGAGCAGGTCCTTCCCTGCTTTCAACAATTCCTAAAGCTGGAATCCTGAGTTTTCTATCTCTTAGAATGATAAGTGAATCGCTTTGCCATACGCCAAAACTGACACAGCATTGGAAATCAACTGTACTTCAATTTAAAATAAAAGAAAAACTAATGAAATAACTGAGCAAGGGGGCAGTCGCCTTCCTGGACTCCAGGTTTGGCGCACAGAGGGCCTTCTCATCTTTTCCCAATTCCGCCTCTCTCTCCACGCCGCGCCGCCCCGCTCCCCGCCCCACACCCCCGCCCAGTGAGAGCCCACTTCTTCCCCAGAACTGGGAGAAAGAGTCAGAATTCAGGGTAGGCCTGGGGGGAGGGGGAAGTCTATTTTGATGTAAGGTTAAAGTGATGTTAGGGGCAAAATATGGAACCCATTTGTGGATCCAGTGAGGGCTGCTGGCTGTCGATAAAGCCTTGCTGCATGGGGAAGAGCGGGCAGTGGCAACAGCCTCTATCTGGGTGATTGGGCAGCAAAGCTGTGTATTTGTGGGGATCACTGGGTCCAAGAAGCTTTAATCCGTTTCCCTCCCCCAAGGGCAGCTGCAGACAAAATCCTGTAGATCCAGAATGAGAAGGCCATTCCTGAGTTGCCACCGGATTGTTCCACCCCTCAGCCCTCAGATGGCCCCTTATCCTATCACAGACCTGTCCTCACCATGCTTCCCAACGCCACGTGCTCTCTGGACACCCACATCTGGAGTCTCCTTTCATACTCACGTTCCCAAGACCACCTGGCCCTTTAACGGAGGCTTCATCTGACCTCTCCAGAACTTATCCATCCCTCTTTTCCAGGGGCCTTAAGCAGCTAGAGGGCACATACACCTCCATGAATCTACCCCTCCTCCACCACGACCTCATGAACCCCATATTACCCAAAAGCAAAGCATCTGTAGGTAGGTGCTCAATGAATGTTTGTAGAATTAATTTACAAATGACAATTACTGTGCATACATCCCATGAAAGATCACCGTGCTGCACTACACTCACAGGAAGGGCAGAGAGGAGCATGGAGAAAGGACAGGAAGAAGACTGGACTAACTACCAGCCCCTCCCCCTGTCCCCAGCCCTGTGAAAGTGAAAGTGAAGTTGCTCAATCCTGTTCAGCTCTTAGCGACCCCATGGACTACAGCCTACCAGGCTCCTTCATCCATGGATTTTCCAGGCAAGAGTACTGGAGTGGGGTGCCATTGCCTGTCCAGGGGATCTTCCCAACCCAGGGATTGAACCCGGGTCTCCCGCATTGTAGGCATATGCTTTACCCTCTAAGAGAGTGGTGAATTCTAAGAGGGAAGCAGGATTAAACATCCCTCTAGACTCCTGGGAGCTCTGAATCCTTCTATATGGATTTGCTGCTGCCCCCAGCTTTTGTAGCTTAGAAAACCCATCTGACATTTCAGGTTGGTTGAAGTAGAAGTGGAGATGATTCAGCAAATCTAGTTCAGTTGTTTTTGTTTAACTTTTTAATCCATAGTGCAAATGTGTGCTAAGAATGTGTTAATTCCTGTGTACCCAAGTAAAGTGATGAAAAAACATTCTGGGAGTCTGTCATTGCATTGAAGAGATTCTTCCAGATTGGGCCTCCCACCATCCCTGCCCTCCCTCCCCCCGCCCACACAGGGCATTGACTCCTCCACATGTTACAGTGGCACCTGTGTGGGCACCAAGAAGTTCCCACAGTGCGTCATGCCTCCAAGGGAACAGGGAGGGCCCCAAGGGATGGTGAGAGACACCGAGGGTGCCAGGGCGGCATGGTCAGGCTGGGCTTTCCTTGGCCCCTGGTGGCAGGTGGAGTGGTACAGAGGTCTCAGACCTTGGGTACAAGTGAGCTCAAGAGGATATGAGACGAGACACAGAGTTGTCCAGTGTACGGAAACTCCCTGCCGGAAGTGTGGTGACTCATCAAAATGTGTTAATACTTTCTAGTCATGCTCCATTGCAGAAGTAGATTTTATTTTTATTCAATAATTCCTTTCTTCATTCCTTCATTAACCAATTCATGTACCTCCTAAATGCCAAGCACTGTGATAAACAGAAATAGCCCTGGCTTCCTGGAGCAATGGAAGCACCTTCTTTACCTTATAAGGAAGCACCTTTATAAGCACCTAATGCAACCCCAGCCTCCTCCCTGGCTCTCCACCCCTCCTGACACTGCACCCCATCTGCTTGGACCAGTCACCGCAAATCTCACACTGCAGGGCTCTGAGACTGTGGGGTGGCCCTAGAAGAGAATATGTCTCTTCCAAGGGGGAAGTCTGGCCTATACCCTAAACACTGCTTTGTGCTATTTCTTATCCCTCCATCAGAGTCATCACTCCAGGGACATTCAGACCCAGAACAGGGCTGAGAGCTCGCTGGAGTCCAAAGTGGGATCCTCCACTCTTAAAGTCCAGGAGCAAAGGAAGCTACAGAAGCTTGGACATGCCTGTGTCTTCAAATTTGGAGGTTGTCAGTTGAGAAGGGTCCCAAGTCATTTCTTATGGGCTAAGGGGAGACAGGAAACTAGTAATGCTTTGTATTTGTGTTTCATCCATTCATTACGTCATTTGATTATGGCTCACCAGGGCTTCCTTGGCTCCGAGGGTAAATCTGCCTGCAAGGCAGGAGACCTGGGTTCGATCCCTGGGTCAGGAAGATCCCCTGGAGAAGGAAACAGCAACCCACTCCAGTATTCTTGCCTGGGAAATCCCATGGACAGAGGAGCCTGACGGGCTACAGTCCACGGTGTTGCAGAGTCGGATACGACTGAGCAGGAAACACTTTCACTTTCACCATGACCATGACAGCTTATAATTATTTTCGTTTTACAGACGTGGAGACTGAGGCCAGGAGATTAAATGGCTTGCTGAAGGTCACACAGGCAGTAAGAGGTAGTTCCAGGGCTAGACCCGTGTGTTCAGGTGAATATAACCTTGGTCTTGTCCTGTGACTCAGCCTACCCAGGTGGTCGTCCTTCAGCCACTGACCTATGCGCCCAGCGTTGGCAGCGAATCACCCTCACTCACCGTATGGGACACAGTGGGCCTTAGGACCCAGGGGTTTCCCTCAAGGTACTTTAGCTGAGTATTGTCAGTGGGCAACATGCCCGTGCCCTCCCCTGCCCTCCATCCAGCGCCCTCCTCCTGCACCCAGCACAGTGCCAACTCACTCCCGGTAAATTCAGTGTTTTTCCATTTCAGTGAGCTCAGCCTTTACTTTGATTTGGGTGGAAGCAGCCGCAGGTGCCTCAAGTTATCATGTGGTCTCCTCTCTCCCTGCAATGTCATCCATGTTTACTTGCTGCTCTGGACTTTCGATTCTGTCAGGATGCCAATAGGCTGGGCCGCCAGGCAGCACAGCTGACAGTCAAATCTGTGATGCTGAATCCTTCTTCTGGAAAAAAGGGCTAAAGAGGTTAATACACTCAAGTCGGGATAAACACACCAGCTGTTAGAGTTTCTAATATTTAATATCATTATCAAATAAATAACTCAGGAAGAAATCACACACACACACACACAGCACAAAAACCCGCAGCAGCCCTCTGCTGCATCTACAGTGGTTAAAGAGAATATTAATAAATTATCTTAAAAGCCTCCACAATTGAGTAATGGCCAGGATACAATTAAGACAATATTTGCTTGTTGCCTGCTCTGCCTCTGCCCACACACCCCCTCCCCCATTAACAAGTCAGCCCTGGAGAGAGGAATTTGGGGGAGCAGAAGGAGACAGGAAAATGTATCAACAGTTTCAGGTTTCCCTTTTGGTCGGAGAGGATCTCAGCTCCGATAACCTTTGCTTTTTGCTTTTTTTACAGTGGGAAGATTTCAGATAGATCTCCAGCTATTAAAATGGATCTCCACGTTACCTACCTACAGAACACAAGAAGGAAGATGGGGGGAAGGAAAAAAAGTGGATTTGGACAAACATCGCATGAATAACGAGTTTTGGGGGTAATGGATTATTGAACTGACTGACCAGTGAATGGTGCTTTGCTGTTGCTGACTCTTCAGTCCACTTGGTGCGCAGATACCAGTCAGAGTGACGAGCATCTATTTTTCTCTTGTAGTTCTAGCTTCCTGATTCCCCGAACGCTCACATGAAGGTTGAGCAGGACAGAATTTTAAAAGCCTGTTAACTGTGTCAGGAAATTGCAAGTCCACCTATTTTTTTTTTTTGCCCAAGCTCACTGGCTGCTTTTCACCTGGGCTCAAGGAACAGAAAATGATGATCATTGCATTTGGGGGAAAAAAATGAACATGGGCTAATTTTTTTTTTAAGGCTCCAACAAAATGTTTTCCAGGTCACAAAACACTGAGCAAAATGAGCTCCATATCTAGTTTATGTTGGATATTATAAGCGAAGCTGGTCTCAGCGACTCTGTTAAGGTTCCATGAGCATTTTTTGAGATAAAGCCTTCATTTCAAGGGGCCAGGCTTGAGCCATTTCCCTTCTCATCAAGCAAAAACCTGGCATCCTGTTTGTCTGTCCAGATGTATTTTTGTTTGGGTTTTTACACTGTTTGATTGAGATCAAGTCATGAATTTCTGCTCTCCGGATGGGCAGAGGAATGACGATTTATGAAGTCTGAGGATGTAGTTGTTTAGCTCAAAAACACAGCCAGATGAATTTGGGGGCAAGGAAAGGCTGTGCTGTATGGCCGCCATGGCCAATAGCTGGAGCAGTTTCTCTTTTACCAACTTTTGAAAACCCAAATGGGAAAACAGTTTTAAAACTTTCCGCTACTTGCAGCTGTATGGGTGACATCGATGGGATGGAAAGAATCCCAATAATTTCAGGGGGACCTCTAATAAGGCTTGCATAGTAGTTTTCTGTCGTCTGGTATCTGGGCTGCCGAGGTGTTTGGATGGTCCACACACGTTCTGGTTGATGCTGGGATTAGAGGGCATGAAAATGACCCCTGTCCAGATACCTCTGCCTCTGGGTCCTTGATCAACTTCCAATGGCTCAGTGCCTCCTTTGCCCGCTCAGGCATCCTCTCCATGTCTGGCCAGGTCCCTGGGTTCTTCAGATGAATTTTTTTCAAGCGTGTAGGAAACAAAGAAAAAGAAGCCCGGTAGCAGGGATGAAGGCAAGAATGATGGGCCTCCCTACCTGGGAGACCAAGTGAGAGGCAGGGGTGTCTCAGGGTGGTCAGTACTGGGGTGGGGGTGCCGACTCCCAGCTTCTGGCCATTGAGCACCCTCTCCTCTCATCCCAGGGCTTATTGGAACATGGACTGAAGTTTAGATATTTGATTTTTTTTTTCTGTTTCTGTTCAGAGGCATCTGGATTGGAGAGGAGACCAAAATTACTGCTAGAGTCATAAGTATGAAGGTGAGGAAGGGACTGAATAGGAAAATGGTAGCAGGGAGAAAAAAAGAAAGAAGGTGGGGGAGAGAAAAGGGAGAAAGGAGAAACAGAAGGGAGCTGGAGGGGAGGAGGGCGGGATGGGTGCAAAGAGGGAGAAGGAGGAAAACCAAGTCTGGTTCCTTTCTTTCTTTCTTTTTCTTTTTTGTATAGACACATGTTTTTTCTCTCTTTTTTTAAACTTTTTATTTTGTATTGGAGTATAGTCGATTAAGAACGTTGTGGTAGTTTTAGGTGGACAGCAAAGGGACCCAGCCACACATATACAAGGATATGTTGTCCCTCAGATTCATTCCTCTACCATCCAGACTGGAACATACATTGAGCAGAGTTCCCTGTGCTACACAGTAGATTCTTGCTGTTTATCCATTTTAAATATAGCTGTGTAACCATGTCCATCCCCAACTCCCTAACTATCCCTTCCCCCGACCCCACCCTTGGCAACCATAAGTATGTTTGCTAAGTCTCTGAATCAGTTTCTATTTTGTAAGTTCATTTGTTTCATTTCTTTTTAGAGTCTGCATATAAAGGATATCATACGATATTTGTCTTTCTTTGTCTGACTTACTTTCACTCTGTATGACAATTTTTAGGTGAATCCATGTTCCGGCAAGAGGCGTTATTTTGTTTTTTTAAATGTCAAGCCCATTCTTAAGCCCAGAGCCGTGCTGTCTCAGCTGGGACCCTGTGCCTTGGCACTAGTGATGGGCTCTACCCGAGGTCCTCTCACCCTCTGGGGCACCACCGCTTCCTACTCACATTCTGAGGTTCAGGTTCAACCTGTGTGCTCCCCGACAGAGAGCTAAGTGCACTCTCTCCCCTCAGCTTCGCTTCCTTTGTCCACGTGGCTGTCTGCCTTTCTGCCTCCAGAGCAAGAAAACCTGAGGTTACTTCAGAGCTTCCCCAGCATCCTGGCCCATCCTGGGTTCCCATCAATGTTTGTTGAGTGAAGGAATGAATGAATAAAAGAGAATGGAAGGAATGAGAAATAGCTAATTAGGGCTTTACCAAATACTAGTGTAAACCTAAGAACTCTCTTCGGATAAATTTTATTTTAATTAGATTTGCTAATAACAATAAAAATAAAAATGAAGGATAAGTCAAACAGTAGTATTGATGGTCACTCTCAAGAGAGTTCTATTTTAACAATAGCTGCTTATAATGGCTTTTCAAAATAGATCCTGCCATTAATATTAAAATACAAAATGAATCATATTCTGTTGATAAGCTTATGAAGAAGCTGAGTGAGGTCCTATTTAAAACAAATAGGCATACAAGTAGTTTAAGATAACTCAGTTTAACTAACAAGAGAACTAGATGAATGTGAAGTTTGAGACTTAAAGACAATTTTTTTTTCCTAACCCATGACCAAGCTGCCCCTCGGAGTTCATTGCACCTGGGATCGGGTCAGCTCAAGAACAGGAACTAAATAACGAGAGTGCCACCATATCTATCAGACTTTCACTTCCTTTCACTCTTGTCTCATGATTTTATTCCCAGAAGAGCCTTGTAAGATGAGGAAGGAACTGACTTCCCTGCCCTTGATGGAGGTACAGGAGACCTGGGAGCTGATAAAACTTACCCAAGGCAGCTGGGCAGTGTGGCTGAGGAGCTAACCCATTCCCCCAATTGGGCTACTGCCAGGAAAAGGGTAACATGGATCCAAGGTCCATTCTGAGCAGGAATTGCTCTATTAGCAGGGCCTGGTGCTTGACTTCCACTTTCCAGGACATGGAAACCTGTGTAAAGGTGAATTGCTGTTTAGTCACTAAGTTGTGTCTGACTGCTTTGCAACCCCATGGACTGTAGCCTGCCAGGCTCCTCTCTCCATGGGACTTTCCAGGCAAGAATACTAGAGCGGGTTGCCACTTTCTTCTCCAAGGGATCTTCCTGACCCCGGGGTTGAACTCATGTCTCTTGCATTGGCAAGCAGATTCTTTACCACTGAGCCACCAGGAAAGCCCATAAAGGAGGATGCTAAGCCGCTTTTCTGGTCATCTTTAGGGTAATAAAGAAGAGATGGGATTTAGCAGAAGGACTGAAATTAGATACCCAGAAGAGCTTCTGGTTTCTAGGATGATTTTAAAAGCTGGAATAACTTTAGTGAGTGTGTTAGTGAGTTGCGCTCTGCTGCAAGGATTTCCTGCATAGAATTACACATGTCTTAGGCTCCACAGTGCTGATTCTCACCGATTTCCAACTCCAGGGAGGTGAAGGGCGAGCAGGCACTGTAGCCGTCACTCTGAATTCCCAGCCTCCCTCCCGTTTAAGCCCCATGCTTTATTTATACGATTTTTTTCCCCATGTAGACATTTTACTCTCCTTGCTACAGAAGGTGCTTTCCCCAAACTGCCTCAAATATTCCTTGTCTGTATATTTTATTCATATGGATCCGTTATTGGCCCTAACATTCTGAAAGAGCTGAAATTTGCCCTTGAGGCATCAGATGGAGTAGTCAGATTGTCAAATGTGTCTCCTAATTGAAGTGAACACTGGCACAATATTTGTCGACTGGAAATAAACAGCCCCAGTGAAGTAGCAGGTTTACAGCCTTCATGTGTTTGTACAGGTCTTGCTGAGAGTTGAGAGAGACATGCAGAGAGGGAATCTATTTCTCTTGGAAAGGAAAACTTTGGGGAGGAGGGGAATTGTTCTTAGACTTCGAATCTCCTAGAGCCAAGAATGGCTGACCTGGGGCAATCGTCAGCCAGGATGATTTCCAGGGCTCCTCCCTGCCCATCATCTCCCTCCCATTTTGCGCCCCTCCTTCTTCAACATTCAAGGGTTCAGAATTAGCCTCCATCAAACCCCCCTTATTGGCAAGTCTCTGCTGTCGGGGTTTGAGGAACAAAAAGCAAAAATGTGACCTAATCAGAAAGGGGCTAATGACCATCACTATCTCTTCTCGATGTCTCATGAGCCCCAGAAAACTTGAAAGCTGTGGTTCTGCATGCCTGTACTGGCCTCAGCCTCCAATCATCCCTGACTGTGTCCCTAGGACAGCTTTGCAGTGAACATTCTTGGGGGACAGGACTCTAACTTGGGGAGTCAGTGCAAAGCTTGCAAAGTGCAACTTTAGTGCTGAAGTGTCGCTTCCAACCAAGGTCATGTGGCAGAGCAAGCAAGTGAAGGCACCAAGGTCAAGCAAAGCTGAATTCCCTGCCTCTCCAATCAAGCGGTGGAAGATCACAGGTGGGCTGAGTGAGTCCCCTCCACACTTGGAGAAGTTAGGCTTCCTCCTTCCCACTGCTGTCTTGCTTTCCTCAAAAGACCAATCAGATGTAGGCCATTTCCTTCCATGAAGGGCCCTAAGAGGTGGCTCCCTCTCACCCCCGGATTGCCCTTGCCTTTCTCTGGTCCATTTCAGCAAGTTCCTGGGCCTTGAAACCTTTCCTAGCACCAGTATTTAGGGATACTATAATGAGTCTTATAAAGTCAAATTGTGGTTTTTCTTCTTTGTTGTAAGTTCTTTGCTTTTTAGGGTTAAATTAAACCAAGTGGTGATGGGGATGAGTGCACAGCATAGATTCTGAATGTTAAGCTTGACCTCTCCTTGTGGATCCATGGCTTTGTTCCCTTAAAGGAATTCCAAGCTGAAATGGTTGGATTTGGGAAAGTATTTCAGAGAAGAGAATTATTTTAAAATGTAACTCAAAATGTTAACAGGTAGCCAGCCAGCCAGCAACCTAGCATACTTATGTGTTAGATCAGCTCTGTACCTAATGGAACCCAGCTTCCTAACATGTCTTTCTGAAATGAAATTAAATTTGTAGAAGCCCAACACTTGACCAAGGATTGTTTAACATCTAATTCCTTTTTTCCTCTCTGCATCTTAAAAACGTGCTATTTGTGAGAAGTTGGTTCCAGAAAAAGGCAAAACAAAGAAGTGGTGATGGCAAGAGTTAGAGATAAGAAATCAGTGGTTCCTCTTCTACTGGGTGCAATTAATCAGTAACTGTTAACCTGCGAGTAATTGAAAACACAGACTGAGCTGCCGTCACATGGCTTATAAAGACTTCCTCAGGTGACATTCCTTGTGGGTTGGAAATGATAAGGAACAGAATTTTCCAGCATGGACTCTTACAGAAAGGCTGAAAATGTGTCAAATTACCTTGTGAAATAGGTTCCCTTGTAGAAAAACTTTACAGTCTCTCTCCTATTCTTCTCAAGGACCTCCTAATGGGCAGATCTAAAGACATTTTCTAATTTTTCATTCTCCCTGACATCTCCTCTACAGCACTTGATATAATTGACCATTCTCTTGTACATAATAAGGATCTGCATCGTAATGAACCCTGTACTGGGTACATGACCTGGACATAGCGATAAGCATCTCAAACATCCCTTGTCCTGCTTCCATCTCTCCCGGGTGCACCTGTTTGGGCCTCTCTTCCTCCCCTTCTCACTCTTAAATGATTCATTCACTCAGGTTCTGCACTTGGGCTTCTGTTCTTCTCTCCTGCAAAGACATCATCTCCTCCCATGGGTTTGTCTATCACCTCCAAGGGGAGGACTTCCACATCTGTTACCTTTGGCTTCCTGGGTAGTTCAGTTTAGTTCAGTTGCTTAGTCATATATGACTCTCTGCGACTCCATGGACTGCAACACGCCAGGCCTCCCTGTCCATCACCAACTCCTGAAGCTTGCTCAAACTCATGTCCATCCAGTTGGTGATGCCATCCAACCATCTTATCCTCTGTTGTCCCCTTCTCCTCCTGTCTTCAATCTTTCCCAGCATCAGGGTCTTTTCCTCGGTAGCTCAAATGGTAAAGAATCTGCCTGCAATGCAGGAGACCTGGGTTTGATCCCTGGGTCAGGAAGATCCCACAACGAAGGGAATGGCTACCTACTCCAGTATTCTTGCCTGGAGAATTTCATGGACAGAGGAGCCTGGTGGGCTGCTGTCCATGGGGTCAGAAAGAGTCAGACACGACTGAGTGAGTAACACACACCATTCATGTACCTTTCCCCAGCCCTACATTTTCCACTGCTTGCTGGATATTTCTACCTGTGTGTTCCACCAAACCTCAAAATGACTGAAACAATTTCAATCTATTTCTCTGAAACATGGCTTCCCCTCCTGATTTCCCTATTTCTATTGATGCTACCAAAACTCTAGTCTTCACATCTGCCTGGGAAGTCCCTAGTCTTTATATCATAAATGCTTTCTTCTCCTTCATCTCTTCTAGTTCCTCAAGAAACTAGTTCCATTGATTCTTGCTTTGTCAGAGTTCTTAATTTTCCTTTCCTTTTGGCTCCCATTTCCATGATTCTAAGTCAGGCCTTGTCACCTGATACCTCAGTTATTATGATGTCCTCTTAATTTATTTCTCTACCATCTTCAGTCTTGTATATCGCTGCCTGATTAATCTTAAAACCTCACTTTCTTCAAATAACACCCCTGATCAAAACACATCACTATTTCCCCATTGGCTGATTCTGGCATATCAGGCCTTCTCAAATCTGGCCCAAATCCATGGTTCCCAAAGCACATCCATTATTCCTGAGTGCAAACTGGTCTCTTCAGTATCTTTGAAACAGAAATTGCTTTTGTTCTGTTTTGTTCCCTCTGCTGCTATCTTTTTGAAATACTGTTTGTCTCCTCTGCCTGATGCAAGTCCCATGGAGTAAAGCTTGGTAGGTCAGTGGTTCAAGATTTCTTTAAACATAATACTTGCATCCACTCAGCAATTATTTGCTGAGCATCTGCTCTGCGCCAGCGCATGTTCTAGGCACAGAGATCGAGAGCTGAATGATCAGTCAAGTCCCCTGGTCTCGTGGAGCTTATACTGGGGAGGTGGGGGAGGTACATAAAATAGAAAATAAAGAGATACTTTCTGATCGTAATAAATGCTACTTGACCTCAGCAACCCTCTTCCTGAATGAGAAACAGTGAGTCTAGAGAGGTTAAATGCCTTTCCAGAGATCACATAGTTGGCAAATGACAATGCCTGGATCATAGATCACGTCTTCTGTGTTCTTTGGCTTATCTATATTCCTTCTCATTTCTTTAGCCGAATGTGAAACCCTTCAATGTCAGGTCAAAATTCTCTCAAACTTGTCTTAGCACTTAGCACCCCCCGGGCATGCTGCAAGTGCCCAAAGGTCACTTGTGGGGAAAAAGAACTGACCAAAGCAGAAGGCGACAAGCCAGATGGCAGCAGGGAGAAGGAGTGTCCTTATTAGGTCTCAGACACAGAGCATTAATTGTTCTTATCTGAGTCCGTGCACCTCATTAGTATCACATGACTCTCCATATCACTTAGCCCACTAAAGAGTAGTCTAGGGGGTTCATAAAGATGCTGTCAGGGAGGACTGGCTTTGCTTTTCCACTAAATTTCCCCCACAAGTAACAATTCCATCATTTGGACAGTGAGCATGACCCAGGGGGTCCTCAGTGTCCTGCCAGCTTTCTAGTCCTGACGGTGACAAGTAAGAACCAGAGAGAACTCAGCGGGACCAAGACGGGGAAGAGTCAAGGCCGTTTGTTCAAAACAATCTGTAACTGGTTCCTTTCACCTACCCCTACCCTTTTGGCCACTATTCTTCAGGAAGAAAATAAATAGGAGAAGGAAGAAGGGAGGGAGGGAGGGAAGAAAGAGAATTTTTCCTAACTTTCTATTTATAGATTCACAAGGATGAACAATAAATTATCTTCAAGGAAAAGGTTGGGGGGTGTTGAAATTGCATTTGCAATAGTCTCCTTTACATCTAAGTGATAATTCTCTTTCCTTCACACCAACGTTTAATGGACTTGATATTGATGATTACGGCTTAACTAACAAAACCTGTAGAGAGGAACAGCACTCCCCCCTTCACGCACACACACAACTCTGATCTCCCTTTAAATTATTTTCCATTTAGCGTAAATCCTATAGCCTGCCACAAAACTTTATTGAATAGCTCATTTGAGCAGAGAATACTTTTGAAAGAATATTAGTAAACTCTTTCAATGGAGTCAAAACACCAAAATGGAAAATTCAAGTTTTGAAGAGAGCCATTAAGTGTGATTAAACCTTTAAAAAGCAGAGAACAACGCCTGTAGAACTCTATTTAGCCATTTCATATCTTTAATTGTCCAAAGATTTACTTTAAAAGCACAGACATGAAAGGATGCTGAATGTTACAGTATTTCGAGGGGGAGAGTGAAGATAAGCCCTGCTCACCAGCAAATGGAGCTCGGCCCAGAAGTAGGGCCAACAAAAGCGGCGGGGACCTGCTTCCTCCTGCAGTATATAGAGAGGGGGAAATAAAAAGGCAGCAATTCTTGACTCAGCTTTGAGGAACACAATTGGCATGATTAGGGATCCAGAGTAGGAGCACATTTAAGCAGCGGTGACATCCACCAGTTAGCTGGTAATTAGGATGAAAACTGAGGGGAAAGAAGCTGAGAAGCAGGAGAGGGAGAAATGGGAGAAACTGGGGAGGGCACTTTGAAAGGTAGTTTTCAAAATTTAAGGACATGAAAAATCATTTTAGGAGCTCTTTTTAGCATCTCCTGTTCTAAACTCCAACCTCAGAGATCTTGATTCAGAAGATAGGGGATTAGACCCAGGAATCTGAATTTTTAAGAAGCCTCCAAGGTAACACCACCGCCGGGGTCCTTGGATCAGTTTAGAGGATGTCTGTGGGGGAGATGGTGCGGGGAAGAGCTGGGGACAGAAATATGAATGAGAAACACTGCCTGGAAGACAGAGAGAAAAGCTTTCCCAAATGACAAGCATCCAGTATCTAACTCTGCTGGCTCCTTCCTCACTCTCAAACACACAAGGCAACCAGGTAAGGAATCAGCTGAGGAATTGAACCGATGGAGAATATTGGCAAGAGAGGATTCTTTTTTTTTTTTTTCTGGAAAAGGGCAAGAATGAAAGAAAGTCAAACAATAATAGAAGGAGGAGGAGGAGGAAGAGAAGGGAGGATTGGTGGGAGGAACAACTGGCACTTAGGGAAGCAAAATTTTGTGTTGACTATTTTTTAAAATCTCCAGAAATGGACATGGACAAAGCAATGTGATGATATGCTTTGATCTAAATTGAAAATACTTTTAAAAAGAGTCATGTCATATGACCAGGTATTGATAAAATAGAATAGAAATCTGTAGAGTTGTGGACTGTTAGATTGCTAAGTAGTTCATGACAGTGTAAAAATCTGTGCTTTCCAGCTCTGCTCTGTGACCCTGAAGATGTGCCTCCAAGGTCAACCCCCTCCAAAGAAAGCAAGAGATGTCAGGTTGGGAGGGGTCACCAGGTACTGCCCCTGCCTCCCCCAGAATATCTGTTTCAGTTAAGATTCGATTTAAACACAGAAATGATGCTAAACCCTTTTGAAGTTCTGGTTCTAAGTGTTTTTAAATTCCTGATTCTGGCCATTTCCTTTCATTTGCAGGTGCAAAAACCGAGGCCTGAGAAGCAGTGTCTTTGCCCAAAGTCACTCCATGGCTTGTAGTATTTATACTCACGCTTGGAACACCTGGTACCTTGTCGGGTGAGCACTCTGCCCCAGCACCTAAACACCTGCTTTCAATACTGGAACTTGTCAAGCAAGTGTGTTTTACAAGACTTTGTTATTATATGTGTTGGAACATTTTATGGGTCATGACTGAATCGATGGCGTATCACATGGTGTGATAGCAAGTTATGTAGGGTTGCCTGAGGGTTATTCTCTGTGCTTTGGAAGCAGAAGAGACCCAGTGAAGTGAACAGGAGTGAGTGGGAATCCTTGGGTCAGAAGGACGTGAGTGCTACACCTGCTGATCACTTGAATGCACAAAGCATCTGATACCCGTTGCAAACTCTAGACCCTTTCCTCTCATGGCAACCCAGCGAGGCAGGATAAATGACCCTCATTTAGCCCTGGAGAAGATTGAGGCCCAGCAGGGTTAACCAAATTGCCAAGTGTGTTGACAATTCATATCCAGGTGACTTCAGAGCCCAAGCCTTTTGTACTTAATTACATTGTCCTCCCAACAGTGGGATGTTCTGGGCTCTTCATGTTGTTCTTTCATGGGCCAGACTCACTTCCCTTTGTGTGGTAACAATTCCAATATATGTGCTGCCTTGAGAGATGACAGTACATTTTTTTTAAAAGAAGATAATAATAAACAATTTTCAATTAAAAAAAAAAGAAAAACAACTCGAATTCAGACCTCTAGGAAGAGTCACTTAAGAAAGGTCCTGGGCTATTCCTGCAACACTTGACTTACAAAGAATTCTAAACCAGTCTTTGGGATTAGCACATTCCTACATAGAGCTCTTCATGGCTCCCACTTTTCTGCTCCTTTCAAGTCCGGAGGACTCCCTAGTGGAGAGGGCAGGAGACACCCCACTGAGGATAAAGCTTAGGCTTCCTTTCTCAGCTGTGAAAGCCTGGATCTGGGGTGGGAGGGGCTTTGCAGGGGCAGCTGTGGCCACAGCTCTGAACATACCTCCTCCTTAATACCTCCTCTCTTCCTCTTTTCTGTTTTAAAGATGGTGTCTTGTTGTTGTTTAGTTGCTAAGTTGTGTCCGACTCTTTTGTGACCCCGTGGACTGTAGCCCGCCAGGTTCCTCTGTCCATGGAATTCTCTAGGCAAAAATGCTGGAGTGGATAGCCATTTCCTTCTCCAGGGGATCTTCCCAACCCAGGGATAGAACCTGTGTGTCCTGCGTTGCAGGTGGATTCTTGACCATCTGAGCCATCAGGGAAGCCCCTATAAAGATGATATGTAATAGAAAGTACCAAAAATGGAGAAAACAATACTCAGGATCCTGACAACCTATCATATATCTATTTTCATCTTGGTAAATTCTATTCCTGTCCTCTGTCTTTGTAAGTATAGATTCTCCATAGTTACAGGCATACGATGCATGCTTTGTAGCTCAGTTAACCCCACTTGCCTCAGTGTTGCAGACTTTGTCCAGGAGGTGTGTGGTTAGCTTCTCTTGTTTCCTCCCTGGAGCTTCTCTCCCTTCCTTTCTTTTGTTTGCCCCCTGTTCTTTCTTTGTCATTTAACCTCTCTCTCCCCCCTCTATACTGTTCTCATGTGACTGATTCATTGCAATAATTGCTTTATTGCAGTGGTCTGGAATGCAATATCTCCATTTCATGCCTACACACACACACACACACACACACACATATTTACATATATTTGAGTTGAATATCAAAACAATTTCAAAAATTTAAATAATATTCCAAGCAATAGATTCTAAGGCTGACATATATGCTTTAGGGCATTCCTAAACTTCAAGTGTAATGTCCTTTGTTCCCCAAACTTGCTGACGTCACTCTCAGAGGTCTGGAAGATCCAAATCTGATCTAGAAGTGCATTTCTGGCCTATTTATATTTTAACATGTGGGAGGTCAAAATCAGGTGACAAGGAGTTGATACCTAAGAATTTCAGGTTGCTACCTACTCAAACTTTTCAATTAAATAGATTAATGTTCACTAATGACTTGGCTATCACTTATGTCTTTGCCTACAGGTGTGGATCTAAATGGGGAAAATCAGGTGACAAGGAGTTGATACCTAAGAATTTCAGGTTGCTACCTACTCAAAGTTTTCAATTAAATAGATTAATGTTCACTAATGACTTGGCTATCACTTATGTCTTTGCCTACAGGTGTGGATCTAAATGGGGCTTCCCTGGTGGCTCAGATGGTCAAGAGTCTGCCTGCAATGCAGGAGACCCAGGTTCTAAATTTCATGGTAAATTTCTGGGATCCCTGAGAACAAAGATAATACTGAGTTCTGACTGGGCCTCACCTGCTTTCTTTTCCGGGACTGCATGGATCAGTTTCAAATGGTCACCCATCTTGGGTCACTCTCAGGCCAGAAGCTTCCTAGAAATAACCCCGGGATAGATGGGTAAAAGAAGAGATGTAGGTGATTCTACAAAGAATCTGAACCCAGGGCAAGCAAAAGAGTGACAGCAAGGCTCGGTGACCATGAGGGTGGGATGGAAAAGGGGACAGGCTGTGCATTTCCATAGCATTAGGAGCTGAAGTCTTTCACTGCTTATCAATAATCAGAAATGATAATGATGCTAACAATTCAGATGGTTCTAAGCAATACCTCCTGGGAAGGGTAAGGGGACTTTTTATCTTGTTCTCTGAATCCTGAATTTAGTTCAGTGGTGGTATAATGTAACTCATGTAAAGATTGTTTCATGTTAGGAAAGATATATAGAATCACAATTATAGCAACTGATACTTACACAGTCCTTTAAATATACAAAGCACCATTATATCACTTATCCTCACGAAAGCAAAGAAAACATTCTAGGTAGAATGTGAGGGAGCTGACATTTGACAATGAAGAGTTTAGCTGAAGTTTATATGATGAAGCTTTCACCAGAGCAATTAATACAAACACTTTGCAATGGTAAGTATTTAAAGAGGAGCCAAATACTCCCATGGGAAACCTAAGACGTGCAGGCATTGCTGAAGAGGGCGGTGTGAATGAGGATGAACATTCAAAAGATAGAAGGGGAAGATATCTGGGAGGGGTGGCTTTCTTGATGAGAAAACATTGCCAGCTCCAAGTACTCTAATAAAGGTAAATTGCAATTTACTTCTTTGTGGTTCAATTTCCTTGGCAATTATTATATTAGAGTGACCCTTCTATTGAATTATATGTTTCAATTACTATTAAAAAATCGAAGTCCTTAAGTTCCAGGAAATTATGAATGCGGCTTCTGGAGAGCTCTACCTCTGACACTCCAAGGATAGTATTGTTTATCTCCTTAGCTCTCAGAGGCCCATTATGCAGCGCGGGCCAGGAAGGAGGCCGTCCACACAATAGTGTCCAACATTTTCAAAGCACTTCTGGTGGATTCGACCATCTCTGTGCTGTGTTTTGCTAACCCCAGGTGACCGGCCGCCTTTCTTTGCGCAGGACACAATGGCAAACAGAAACATGAACTCTCGCAATGTCGCAAGAATCCAACTGCATTATTCCCTGACCTCCGCAAAGATAATGTGTCATTTGCTGTACAGAAATAAAAGTTTTCAAAGCCGTTGGAAATAGAATTGTGTACGCTTCGCTGGCTGAACCGCCTTTCTAGGGTTTATTTGTTTGGCCCTTTGGAGTGAGAGAATGGGGGAGTTTAGGCTGGGGGACCACGGAGGGTACCTTCTTTCCCCTCCCGGAAGATGGAGTGGTTTCTGAACGCTGGATTGGTGTGGGCGGGGAGGAGCAGCTCCTGGGTCACAAAGCCCCTTGATGGAGGAGCAGGAAGGCCCTGTCTGGTGTCTGAACGGCCCCCGGGCAGGGCTCGGGGAAATCTCCTGGATGGGTGCATATTTACCAGAAGTCAATAGCGCAGTGGGCTTTGGTTCGATGCTAATGAGGCCAAGGTTATACAAGGGCCAACTGGTTTCCTTCTGTTCCCTCTACTATAAACCGCCTCCCATCAGTGCCCAGACCTCCTGCAAATGCAGGAAGGAGGGGGGGGGGGTGGTAATGACAACGGGCTGGAGGCTTCTCACGGACAGATGGCTCCCCAGCTGTTTTTGCCGACGGGTAACTTTTGTTGCCACCACTCAATGTCCCCTCGAAAAGATTCTGTCCTCCAAAGCCTTTCCCATTGGGTTCTCCTGGGAGGCATCTCCTGGTGACAGGCCCTCTCCTGGGGACTGTTCTCCAGTAAGGTAACGTCTAACGTGTGGGATTTTTTTTTTTTTTTTTAATTGCTGATTTAGAGAAATCTCAGGCTCTGTTGAGTGCAGAAGAGGCTGGTTGACCCCGTTTCCTGACTCCCCTCAGTTTGACTGAACTTGAAACACCATTCTGTCTCTTTCTTGTTGCATCTGTGAGTTAGTTCCCAGTCTGATTCAGGTACTTAGCGGCTCTTTGTTTTCTGATCTGTGAAATGGGCATTTTAACCCTGGTCCTTGCCAACTTGCACTGTTGGTGGGAACCAAGGCAGGAAGGATGAAAGCAGTTTGGGGAAGTGTAAAGTACACACTAGTAAGAATTCCAGGTCACTCTTGCTTCCACCTTGATGCCCATCGAGGTCCAAGGGATTGGTGCTAGCCACCTTGGTTCCAGAGGCCGACGCATGGTTCTTTACTGACACTGTATCCCAGACTATTTCGAGTCCCAGTTCCTCTCGCTGAGCTGGCATGTCCTTCATTTCTGGCAGTAGCAACAGGGATCTCTTTGAGGTCCTTCTCCTCTCCTTGGCACGCTGTCCACACTGAAATCTCCCTCTTCTGAACAGATCTTCCTTAACTGTATCAGTCAGGGTTCTCTCCAAAGAAACAGAATGTGTGCATACGTATATGATTTATTTTAAGGACTTGGCTCATCTGATTGTGGGGGCTGGCAAGTCCCAAATTCCTAAGACAGGCAAGCAGGCTGACAACTCTGGCAGGAGGATGCTGTGGTCATGAAACCGAATTTCTTCTTCTCTGGAGAAAATCTCAGGTTTGATGCTTACGCCTTCAGCTACTTAGATGAAGGCCACCCCACATTACTGAGAGTAACTTTCTTAGCTGGCTGTAGTTGTGAACCACTTTTTGAAAATACCTTCACAGCAATACCTCTATTGATATTGGTACTGGGTGCTGTAGCTTAACCGAGATGACACGGGAAGATGATCACACACCGAGCTTCCACGGATGACTCCCTAAGTTCGTCTCTTGGGTAAAGCTTTCGGAGCAGCTGTTCTCTCCAAGCTGTAGGGACGGGTGTGGCCTCCTCCCTTTTTCTTTCCTTGCACGCCCTTCCTCCAGACACACTAGGCCTTCAAGCCCCTTTCTCCCCACCACTGCTGGCTCACCATGCCCTGTGGAGGTGATGTCAAGGTCTCATCTCCTAGGAACCATTCATTGTCCTTTCAGCAAGTTATCAAAGTAAAAACTATAATTAATATTTTATAACCTCAGCTGAGGTAAATCGGTTACTGTGTAGCTTATTTCCCTTTGGAGAGTGGAGGATCGGGGTTAGAGGTAAGCCAGATGTTGCTTGTCAGGGAATTAAATCCTGACCCCAAAGTGCAGACTGTCAGGCAGTCTCCGGTCCTCCTTGGTGCAGTCTGGGTATGGATTCCGCATGATTTCAGAGCAGTGAAGGGCTGACATGAGTCCTTCATCTGTGCACCTTACTGCTCAGCCCTTCCAAACGCACTAGGTGTGGGGGAAAAGCCCAAAAAGTCTCTCTGGGGCCCTGCCCCTGGGAACTTCCATCCTCACGGTAGAACAGACAGGTCAACAGAACACTAGAAATGCAAGGTGGGCTCATGTTAGTGGCAAATGAGAGGCATACACAGTGCGTGTACCTTCATAGGTAGGGTTTTCATACATTTTGCACAGTGAACTCTAAAACTGCAGGCTCTAATCGATCTTCGTGCTTATCTAGTCCACGTGTGTAGTTCTTAGCAGACTTATCTTCTCTTTCATGTTTTGTTTGGGGAAAGAGGTTAGTTTGGACTTCTTCAGAGTGCACTACTTGATGACTCAAGAAATCTGTCCCATAAATAAAGTTACTAGAAAAGTGTGAGCAGTGAAGCAATAAGTGGGAATTAAATATGAATTCATTCCACAACTGCAGAGTGAGTAACGACAGTGGCCAAGCTGGGTGAGGAGTGGGAGGCCGCATGGAGACTAAGGCTTACGTTCTCTTGGAGAGTCTAGATGGCAAACGTATAGAGTGAAAGTTGCTCAGTCGTGTCTGACTCTTTGTGACCCCATGGAGTATCCAATTCATGGAATTCTCCAGGCCAGAATACTGGAGTGGGTAGCCTTTCTCTTCTTCAAGGGATCTTCCCAACCCTGGGGTTGAACCCAGGTCTCCCGCATGGCAGGTGGATTCTTTACCAGCTGAGCCACCAGGGAGGCCCTTATGTCCTCTTGGAGAGTCTAGATGACAGACAGAGAAGTGCCTCATTAAAAGAGTAGGGTGGGGAGTAGGAGGTTTGAGGGGTGCTGTTTTCTTGAGGGTAGCCAGAGAAGGCCCAGAGGAGGTTATCTAAGTAGAGACTCAGAAGACGGGAGGGAGGAGGTTAGCTGTGGGGAGTTGGGAGACTGTTCCCAATGCACACTATTTCCTTAAAGGATAAGGGCAGATCGTAGTAACAATACATACGGAATAACCCCTACAAAAATACATGTGTTTGTGTGTACACAATAAAGCTCTATAAATGTAGATATGCACATGTTTAAATTATATATATATATATGTTTGCATGTTTAAATTATATATACGTATATAATACATATATACTCTGGCTTGGTATCTCGGACCAAAGGGATCATGGTCCTGAAGGAAGGACAGTAGGGTCAGACTCAGCCTGCCAGAGTCTGGGGTGCCCACAGGAAAGGCCCCACGTGGGACTGCTCCACCCAGGCCACGTGAGCTGTCACATCCCATCGAGGGTTCAGGAGGTTCTGGGAACTCTCTCAAGCACTCCTGTGTTTAGTTTGGGTGTTTGGAGGGGTCAAGAGTGTGTTGACCTCCATTTTCTTCTTGATTCACCACTTCTTGGGATCTCAGAAACTTCAGTCTGAACATTCTAGAAAGGCCTGTAGGAATAAGAGTCAATTATTGCTAAAAATTGCAATAAATATTCCCCATTTCAGGAGCATAATAAAAGGATGAGAAGTTGTAACTAAAGGCCAGAGATGCGGTTAAATCATACTGGTTACACTGTGATCCTGAGTGCCCTAAGGGCGGCATAGTAACTGAGTGACTAGAGGAAGACAATAGTCTTTGCCTGGAAAGACCCACAGGGCCCCTTAAATCTTTAATAAACTCGATGTGTAGATGATTCTTATCTCTGAGCAATTCTCCTTCACCTTCCTTCACCAGCCCCCAGTGCTGAGTAAACAAAGTCACACGTCATATGACATTTGTTTTGTTTGTCTGTGGATTCATGGTGTTTGTCCTTTCTCTTTCAATGCCCTATGACTCCATCTTTCCCAGATGACAGGTGTATTGCCTTTGCTGTCTGTTGTGGCTTAAGAACTGGGTTAACACTTAAAAAGAATCACAGCTGAGTTGTCATCATGACTAGGAAGTTGGGAGGAAGTCACAAAATCAATGTGTATGTGCCCTTGACCTTGTGACCATTTGGTCCATAACAATGAATCAATTTGAGTTGATAACGTTGTTTAACAGACTATTAATCTCAGTCAAAAGACTTCAACTAGGGACTCCCCAGGTGGTCCAGTGGTTAAGAATCTGCTTTCCAATGTAGGGGACGCAGGTTCGATGCCTGGTTGGGGAACTAAGATCCCTCATGCCAAGGGGTGACTAAGCAAGCACCACAACTACTGAACCCACATACCTCAACTGGTGAGCCCATGTTCTGCAGACTACAGAGCACTCTGGACCCCATGCATCACAACTAGAGAAGCCTGCAATTAAGACCTGTTACAGCACCACCCCACCAAAAAAAAAACAAACTTCAACCAGTTGCCACATGGAGATGCCCAGAAAAGTTCAGCTTTTGATAAGACCAATATGCTTTCACTTCTCCAAGGATAATTCTTTCCTGAATTGTTTTGTGTCTACAATAACAAGGAGAAGGCTGAGGATGTGTTCTTAGTATGATGTCTTAGTCAGTGGAAGAGTGGGTATATGTATATCTAGTGGGTTTCTAGGAACTAGGCGGTGGTGGTTTAGTTGCTAAGTTGTGTCCAACTCTTGTGACCCCCATGGGCTGTAGCCTGCCAGGCTCCTCTGTCCATGGGATTCTCCAGGCAAGACTACTGGAGTGGGTTGCCATTTCCTTTCCAAGGAGTCTTCCCGACCCATGGATTGAACCCGGGTCTCCTGCCTTGCAGGCAGATTCTTTACCAAATGAGCCACGAGGGAAGCCCATAAGGAACAGAGCACATGTTTTGTGACTCAGGGAGTTTAGAGCCAAATCGAAACAAAACATGTAAAATTACGTACTAGTGTTAAACACTTTGAAAGGCCATGGAGTAAAGAGTTTTGCATTGGAAAAATGTAAAGCAAAAATAAATGGCAAGGAAGACAGACTCTGAAGATGCATCTCTGGAACAGAGCGAAAGAGGTGTATGGTTTATGTCTCATTGAATTGCCTAGAACTTGATCCCCAGGTAGGCATTTGAGCATAGTTCACAGGCAAAGAGTGTATTTTCCAAATACATTGGGGCAGAAAGCGGGAACTATCCCTCCAACCCCAGCTCTACTCCTATAACTAGACTGCATAAGGGATGCCACAAACATAAGAAGTCTTATCTATAGGAGCTCTGTGCAGAGGCCAGCATATAGAAATAAATGGAGATCCAGTCCTTGGCACAAGGGGAGTCATATTTGCAAAACTGTACAACCCAATTGAATTAGGGGAATTACGACTCTGTTATAGAGCTGCAGACTGGGCCAAGAAGATCCCTCTATTAATAAATAGTTAATTTTGAGTTTTTAAAATCCCAGCCTTTCCCAGATTCCAACCAGCCACCTATGTCAAAGGTTATATCAAAAACCATAAGCTGGAAAAAA
This sequence comes from Bubalus kerabau, assembly GCF_029407905.1. Taxonomy (NCBI): domain Eukaryota; kingdom Metazoa; phylum Chordata; class Mammalia; order Artiodactyla; family Bovidae; genus Bubalus; species Bubalus kerabau. The sequence goes on along the minus strand of NC_073628.1, from coordinate 124,810,940 downwards.
GGGGGGATGACAACTAGAGCTTGAGAGCTGGCATTCAGGGGAGGGATGTTGTTGAAAGAGACAGGGAGATAGCAAAATACACTGAGAAAGAGAAGACAGAGAATATGATGATCTAGCATTCTAGGTAACAGCAAGAAGGTCATTTGTGGCCTTTACCAGAGCAGTTTAAATAGAGAAGGTTGAAGGCAGATTGTTAGGAGTCAAGTAATAGTTGGTGAATGAGTAAAAGGAAAAGGTCAGTGTAGGCCACTCTATCCAAAGGGCCATAGGAAGAGCTTCCTTCAAATGCCAAATTCATAAAGCAAAGTTCTATGTGATGAGATCCAGAAGACGGGCGCGTGGCTCATCCTTGGATGGAAGGAGGAATCCTTACAGTCTGGGAAGGGAGGCTAGGAAAAGTGGGATAGGGGTGGGAAATGTAGGGAGATCATGTCAATTACCCTCACTCTTTTGCTATGAAATTGGAAGCCATATAATCTATTAAGAGGTTGGTAAAAGAAACTGTTGATACTAAGGACATGTGATGGAATCGTTGACTGGTACTGAGGGGCAGCTGAGACTGGAGACCAAACATCAGATGTGGCACTATAGCATGGTCAATTTACTTCTCCTAAGGGACACTCACGAGCCTGGTTTCAAGAGTAGAAGAGGCAGATGTTTGATTGAGTCTTAGGGTGCTGACAAGCAGATGTGCTAAAGGACACTTTAACAAGGGAACTGAGCTTATGTGATGCAAAGTCGCTTCGGTCATGTCCCAACTCTTGGTGACCCCACGGACTATAGCCAGCCAGGCCTCTCTGTCCGTGGGATTCTCCAAGAAAGTAGACTGAAGTAGGGGGCCATGCCTTCCTCCAGAGGATCTTCCCGACCCAGGGATCAAACTGATGTCTCTTATGTCTCCTGCACTGGCAGGCGGGTTCTTTACCACTAGTGCCGCCTGGGAAACTGAGGATACGGGTGGGCATAAATGAAGAGGTGACCCCTCAGCATGACGGACTATTCAATGAGGAGGACTCAGAACTTTGGCTAAATGGAAAAAGAACCATTTTTGTGTTGTGTTTCCATTTATCATCTTGCTATATTAACACAGTTCCATCAGCTGCTGGAAAAAGCTCTCTGGCCAGCTAGCCAAAAATTCAGAACCGCCCTTTTCCAGAAGTGCCTAACCAGGAGACTTCAGACGTGATGGGTGAGGCTCATTCAGTGGTTTAAATCAATAAAGGTTTATTTCTTGCTCGTGCAAAATTCACTGGGGTTGTGTGACGGTGGGGTAACTAGGATTAGTAGTTACTCCTGTCTTTAGGCTCTGACATCTCACCGTTTAGCTTCTAAAGGGGTGAGAGGATGGAGTGGACATACTGGTTATTAGCACCTCAAAGAAGCAGTAGAACACTCTGGTCACATTCCCATGAACACAAACTCATTCCAGACCCCAATCCAGCTGAAAAGACAACTAGAAATGAAAGAGAACATGCACAGATGTTCAGAGAGCATCAAGCATAACTGTTAAAAGGCGTCAACAACCAAGGATCCCATAGACGTTACCTGCACTTAGTGAATTTCAGGGAGCATGACTCCTGACGTGGGGAGAAAGACCCAGAAAGTGAGAAGGGGAACATGCCTTGGGGCTGACTGTGTGCACACGGGCACCAGACCAAGCAGCTGAAAAGTGAAAAGACAAGCCAAACTGTGATTCTGAAATTAAGTACTGTGTAGAGAAACGGAGGCAAAAGGAGAATGGAGAGGAGGAGGAGGAAAAAGAAAAGACAAAGCAGCAGAAGAGAAAAAACCACTAGGTCATTTGGTGAAGCTCAAATGTGGCCATAATCATTCTCCCCTCAAAATGTGGTCCAACTAGCGTCTGACCACAGGAAATGGAAGCACAAATAAAGGTAAGGCACAGTAGGAATGGGTCGAGACTTTCAGCCCTGCAGTCCACGTGAGACACAGTCAGGCGAGGAAGAAGTTGGAGGAACAAACGTTGTGAGCTAAACTGCCCTCCTTTCCAGGATGGACCCGGCTTCCTGTCTGGCTTGCTCTAACTCACCCTCTCAAAAGCCCTGGGTATTTATTGTAATTATTTAAAATGTCTTCAAGACCCATAGACACTGGCCGGCCATATCCAGCACCAGCCCCCGTCTTGCTGAGAGTGTGCTATTTCTTTTTAATTTGCTCACTCAGTCCTGAATAACTTTTCAGAGGGCTCCAGACACCGCAGTGTGACAGCTAAACCAAGGCGCATCGGATGCGATGGAATCGCTCTACAAGCAACCTTGCCAAAGGCCCTTTTCGATGCACAAAGCTGGCTCTATCTTTGTATATTGAGGGAGCTAAATCAATGTTAAATGCTTGGCTCTTTTCACAGGACAATGACCAGGACCTAAGCTGCGTCCTTCCTTTTTGATTGACACTTGAAACGCAGCGCGGGAATCAGCCAGAGGCGCTGCTACAAGCCGAACCCTCTGCTGGGATAACCACTGGTGACATCTGCAGAAAGACCGACAAAAGGCAGTTGAAAGCTGTGTTTGTTGCTTTCCCCCCTCAGATCTCCGGGCTTTCATGGAGCTCCTTACTTGCTTTAATATTATGATTCAGCACCTGGCTTTTTTGAACCTTGCTTTAAACTTCAAAAGGCGAGGTGGTATTAACAAACATGAAACGAAAAAGTGGCGGTAGTTTGATTTACTGTTGTCGTCTTATCAAGGGGTTTTTTTGTCACCAGCTGCCACTTTCTGTCATCTTTGGAACCATTATCATTTCTCTAAAATCTAAAAGACTCCACTTAATAACAGCTTTGAATACAGGCAGGATCAGTAACATACACAGTTCTGGGGATGACAGGACCGTCAAATGAAAAGAAAGATGTTGCCAAAAAAAAAAAAAAAAAAAAAAAATCCCCACAAAAACCCAAACCACACAAATAAGAGCCGTAGTACTTTCTAGTGACCTTGATTTCAGAATTAAACAAATCAAATCCAATTCTATTGTTCCTTTTGAATCCCATTGTCAAGTTTCCTTGAGAAGTTCCTTTTTGTTGTTAGGGTTAGTGGAGAAGCAAAAAATACAAAACAAAACCTCAGGCCACAACAAGGCTTTGCTACTTTGGGGAGAAGAGGAAGCTCTACTATCACGAAAGGGCTGTCTGACCTCGACCAGTAACATGGCTCAGCTAATTATCAGCTCACTTTCACTGACTTTCTAATATTTCGGGCACCCACTTGATACTCACAGCCAGACAAATCTTGCAAACTGACCAGGGATGAGGTTACTTCACATCCTGCACTTTCCTGAGGATGGACAGTTCTGAGTGGTCCAGCTGAACCCTCAGGACTTCGCGGGATCCTAAGTTTCGATGTGAAAGCTGGGTTACCCAAAGTAAGCCCACTGATTAATCCTCCTGAGGTTCTGCTTGGAACCTCAGAGACGTGAAATCAGTCAGAGCCACAGGGGGCCTTCAGATCATCTAGTCCAGTGGTTTGGATTCTTCCGAGAAATTTTGTAAAAATGTGGATGCCTCCCTGAGCATCCTTCTCATGTCAACTGAATCCAGAATGCAAAAAAATAAATAAATAAATAAATAAAAATAAAAAAGTTCTCTGGTTGATTCTGATTTCCAAAGAGAATGGAAAATCAGCCTTTACCGAGGAGGCATCTGAGACTCGGAGGACTTAAGTCAGTTGTCTAAGGCTGCACAGCAAGTCTGTGGCAGAGCCTGGCTGAGACAGGGCAGTGGGAGCCCTCTGGGGCAGACCCCTCACTGAGACCTGAACCCTGAGAACGGGGTGGTGCTGCTCCACAGGGAGGGGAGCAACCTTCCCAGGATGCAAGTGACAGTCACGCAGACTCCTGCTTCCCCGTCATTCTCCTTTGCCCATCCTAAGTCAATACGACTCTTCATGGACTTTCTGATCCTATTAGCAATGGGTTTCTCTCCTCCTTCTTCTTCCCTCCATCCTTAGGGCCTCGAGATTCTGTTTGTGGGGGAAATCATTGCTGATCTCTGACACATGTTGTGGAAGTGAAAAATACGAGAAAGGTGAAGTTGTTCATTTAGATGTTCAAATGCAAAACCTTTCATGTGTGGCTAGATCGGATATGCCACCTTCCTGAAACCAGTCAAATATATTTGGCCATCTGTTTCTCTTTTATGATTTAGTAGTTCCTAACTTTCTACTTTATTATGTATGTATTGTCAGTTGTAGCATCGAAAATCCCATGCATTATATAGTTCTTTTGACAAAGGCAGTTATGTCAAATTAAACATATAGATGATTATCAAATAGCCTGGGGTCTTGACCCAGGGAACCTAAGTGGTCTGTCTCCTGTTGGAAAAAGGGAGTGTCTCCTGAAAACCCCTAGACCTTCAACATAAAAAAACGCAGGGGAGGCGGTCTGCAAATCAAGGCGAGTATCTCTGGAGTTGTCAGTGTTTCTGTTTTTGAAATATGGGGCCTATGAAAACTCTATGAAATAGGAAAATAAACCCCAAACAAAACCATGAACTCTTCTAGCTGTGCAGATCAGGACTATTTTGATGATACAAAGGAATGTAGAGATAGAAGATAATTTTATCTCCATGTCAATGCTAAGCAAGCGGTAATAGTGGCCTGAAGGGCTAGAGTAAGAAAGATTCTGTGTTTGGTCCTAAAGTTTTCATGAGTGATTAGCCATGTCTGCCATGGCTGGTAACTTCAAGACCTAGGAGGGTGGCTAAGACAAGTTTTGGAATCATCCATGAGTTTACAGTGAGTTTGGACAAATTGCTTAGATTTAGTATTCTAATCTGGAAAATGGGCATAATACCTCATTCTGTCTTTTGAGAGTTGAATGGCATGATAAAGGTAATGCCATATGTATCAGGTGCCAAATAAAGTTGAAGTTTTTCTTCTTACTGTGAAGGGAACAAACCCTGCATTTTGGTCTCTATGGAATTCTTATGAAGAGGCAACCAAAGTAGTTGGGATCATTCTCTAAGCAATGAGACCAAAGAACTCTGAGCCATGAAAGTATTTGTACCCTTTACTTCACTTTAGTCTAACAATTAATGGAGGAAGAAAGGAAGGGAAGGGACGAGAAGGAAGGACGAGAGTAGGAGTGAGGGAGGGTGGGGAAGATAAAATGATTCAACAATAAAATAGAAGATTGGCAGAGATAGCAAGGAGTTGGTGGGAAAGATTAAAACTGGGACAAAGTATCAGAAGTTCTGAAGCATAAAAAGGTCTATTTTTGAATGTTTGTTATTTTGTTTTTTTTGTTTTTCCATAGTACCAGCTATGTCAAATCTTATAACAAAATTGTTCTCTTTTGGATAAAAAGATGATTTTTCTCTCCCCTTGCACCAAACCACACCTCATAGTTATTCCCCTTTGTTAATACGTAGTTCCTTATTTCCAAGCTTCACACTGTTAAAGGGACAACCTGGAAATGAAATTCTGTTACAGTATAGTGAGTAGAGAGCCTCTCACTAGGACTCAGAAGATACAGACATCATCTCCTGCTCTGCCACTCTGGCCAGGAGTCCTTGGACAAAATCAGGTAGCCAGTCTGAGGCTCCATTTCTTCTTTTATCATGTGGGAATAAGAAACATCACTTGCTAACTTTATTTTTTTTTTTTTAATTTTTATTTATTTACTTACGGCTGTGCTGGGTCTTTGTTGCTAGGCAGGCTTTCTCTAGTCTCAGCGAGTGGAGGCTGCTATCTAGTTGCGGTGCGCGGGCTTCTCATTGCAATGGCCTCTCCTGTTGCAGAGCATGGGCTCCAGGGTGCGTGCGGGCTTCAGAATTTGCAGCACGCGGGCACAGTAGTTGCGGCTCCTGGGCTCCAGAGCACAAGGTCAGAAGTTGGGGCACATACAGCCTAGTTGCCCCGAGGCATGTGGATCTTCCTGGAAATTGAACCCATGTATCCCACACTGTCAGGCAGATTCTTTACCACTGAGCCACCAGGGAAGCCCACTTGCTAACTTTAAAAGGTTATTTTGAGGAGGGCAAGGAGGTAGCAACACACACGAAATACCTTTGACAACTGTATATTTGGCGCACATGTGAAGGGGTGATGATGCTACTCCAGTCTTTACATAGATTTATCTACCTTCTTCTTCATTGTCTCCATGCTCCTCTCTCCCACTTAAATGCCTCCCAATTCTTCCTTCTTAGTGAGTGGAATTTTAATTGGACATAGTGATTCATTCTTTTGAATAACCAATTAGCATCCTCAAACTTCCTTTCAAACAAACTTATAGTCTTATAGGAAATGAGACATAGAATTACGCTAGACAGGATTTCTTGAGAAACCAGAATGAAGAAGCCAGGGTGCGGGATGAGGAGAAAAGAGAGTGAAAATGGGTTTGGCACAACTATTGAGGGGCAGACTGACAAAGGCTGCTCCCCGGCTCCACCGCTCACGAGCTGCGTGCACTATGGCGAGTTACTCCCGTCTGTTCACTCGTGTTTCCTCACCTGCTTATGCATTCATTTGTATTATTGTCCACTCTGTGTCAGGCCCTGTCCTAGGTAATTACAGCATCAGATTCCTTACTTATGAAGCTTACTTTCTACCAAGGAAGATAGAATATAAACCGAGAAAACTGGTTAAAGTAAGCACTAAGAAAAACGAGTGAAAGCTAGCATAAAAATAGCTAAATCAGGATAAAGGGAGTATGAGAAGAGCAGGATAGGGCAGGAAAGGAAAGTTCTTTAAGGAGGTAACATTTTCAGTTCAGTTCAGTTCAGTCACTCAATCCTGTCTAACTCTTTGCTACCCCATGGGCTGTAGCACGCCAGGCTTACCTGTCCATCACCAACTCCTGGAGCTTGCTCAAACTCATGTCCATTGAGTTGGTGATGCCATCCAACCATCTCATCCTCTGTCGTCCCCTTCTTCTCCTGCCCTCAGTCTTTCCCAGCAACAGGGTCTTTTCCAATGAGTCAGTTCTTCGCATCATTTTACCTAAATATTGATGAAGAAATGGCCTGAGCTAGGGGAAATTCTGAGAGAAAAATGTTTAAAGGAGAAAAAATATCAATGCAAAGTCTTCCTTAAATTTAGAGAGAAAACATGGAACTCCTAAGAAAGATTTGTGACAGATAGTAAAAGTGGACTTGGCAATACTTGTTGCTGGATTAGATGGGAGATGAGGGAAAGAGGAGTGAACTGACCCTGGGAATTGATATGAGAGCAAAGTGAATGAGGAAGATGTAATTTGGTCAGGGAGGGGAGCAGATTCTGCTTTAGACATAATAGGTTTGTAAATTTTTTTGGTAACATTTAGAAAATCTGATAAATGGAGATCATAACAGTATCCACCTACTGGTGTTTGAGATAATCATGGAAAGAGCCTAGAAGAGGATCTGATATGAAGCAAGTGCTTAATAAATTGTACTTACAGGGACTAATGAACAGAAATGTCAAATCCAGTTGTGGGACAGGGAAGTCCTTGTCCAGTCAAGAAACTAGACAATGACGACAGTGTAGAGTCCAGAGCACCCATAGATAGGAATCAAGTTAGGAAGAAAAAGCAAGAGGGTGCTGCTGCTGCTGCTGCTGCTACTGCTGCTGCTAAGTCGCTTCAGTCGTGTCCGACTCTGTGCGACCCCATAGACGGCAGCCCACCAGGCTCCCCTGTCCCTGGGATTCTCCAGGCAAGAACACTGGAGTGGGTTGCCATTTCCTTCTCCAATGCATGAAAGTGAAAAGTGAAAGTGAAGTCGCTCAGTCAGGTCCGACCCTGAGCGACCCCATGGACTGCAGCCCACCAGGCTCCTCTGTCCATGGGATTTTCCAGGCAAGAGTACTGGAGTGGGGTGCCATTGCCTTCTCCAAAGAGGGTGCTAAAGACATTAAATAAGTCATATTTCTGCATTCAATCGACCCGGCATGGCATGGTGAAAAACAGAGGGGCTATTTATAAGGGTCTCCCCCAATCGGAATGGTCCATTCTGTAAAAAGACTGGTGTTTATTTTCTTCCTGAATTGAGTGATTTAATAGCATGTTAAGGATTTTGAAAACATTGCCTTGGCCCAGTAGGTAGAAATAAAGTGTAGTAACCATCAAACTTTCCTTTACTCAGTGCTATAGATGCAGCCTGGAAAATGTGCCTGAAATGCGCTAGAAACAAAATGCATTTTAATGAAAGGGTCTCTGTCCCTCTGTAGTATAGTCTATGCCAAAGATTTTATTTACCATCTAGGTCTATCAAACTAACAGCTTCAGTAACTACTGTTTACCATCTACTAAGATGAGTATCCAAGTCTCCTAAGTCAACTAGAAAGTTCTGCTAAACTTGATCTACTTCCTACTGTGCATTTCTTCCAAGTTTGAAAATATCAAAGCAAACCAAAACCAGTGCCACAGAAATTCCATTCCTCCCCCGACTCCCTCCCCACACCCCTGTGCACGCACTTATCAGAGCCATGCAGCAGCTGTGATGGAAAAGACAACGACAGGAAACTTAGAGTTAATCGTGCCAAATGGCTACAGATTCACGGGAGAGGGCAATTCTGGTCACTCGCCTGAGCTCACACAGATGGCCCAAGCTACAGACTCTCTTACGCTCCTAGATCTGACCCCCGAACCAATCTACTATGGAAATTACTAAGTTGGTGAATACATGTCCATTGGTCTTTGTTCGACAATCGAAGTGCAAGTGTTTGAAAGAGAGATTTGTACATATAATCTCTAAAGCGTCTTCTTTCCATGAATAAGCATATAGACACACAGAGGAATTTCCTTTGGGAGGGGGTGGTAGATGTTAAAACTTATCTCAAATGACTTTTTGGACATGGAGGGGAAGAATGCAGCAGAGGTTGACCATACATCCCTATAGCAATCTGGGAGACTGAGACTCCACTGGTTTCTTCTGGGACAGTCATGTGGCCCTTACTATAGACCCAGTGAGAAGGCGCCAAGGGGAGGGAGGTAAAAAAAAATCATGGAGAGAAAAATGTAGAATCAGTTGTACTAATTTACTTGAGAAAAGATTTGAATTTAGTCAGTAGCTATTGTGAATATTTTTTCCTTCCGTTCCACATCAATGATTAATTATGTCTCTTTTCCTTTCTAGACTCTTCAGAGCCAAAAGGGGGAGAGACTGAAGACTGTTCAGTCATCCATCTCCAGGACCTAGGATAGTACCTGGCACATTCCAATCTGATGTGAAATATTTGTTAAATTAGTGAAAATGTGTGGGTGTGTAAGCACAGCCTCTGAAAGAGTTTAGCATTAAAGAATGCTAGAGAAGTAAGTCTGAGCTGTTTCATGAACTGCCAGGTAACTCAGACTGAGCCAATAGCCATATGCCTGGGTTTAACAGCTATAATTCAGGAGATCCTTCTCAACTAGTGATACAGTTACTATATCACTAGTAACTATAGTAACTATATCACTAGCTGAGCATGTAGTAGCTGTGCCTGTTCAGCCCCTCCTGTGCTGTACTTAGTCTCTCAGTCATGTCCGACTCTTTGAGACCCCATGGTCTGTAGCCTGCGAGGCTCCTCTGTCCATGGGGATTCTCCAGGCAAGAATATTGGAGTGGGTTGCCATGCCCTCCTTCAGGGGATCTTCCCAACCCAAGGATCGAATCCAGGTCTCTCGCATTGCAGGCGGGTTCTTTACTATCTGACACCAGGGAAGCCCAAAAATACTGGAGTGGGTAGCCTATCCCTTCTTCAGGGGATCTTCCTGACCCAGGAATCAAACTGGGGTTTCCTGCATTGCAGGCAGATTCTTTACCAGCTGAACTACCAGGGAAGCCCCTCAGTGCTTCCTAACTTTAGACAAATTTGTTCATGAATAGAGGAAGCTTTAGCAAACCATCCTCACCCAGGTAGAGGGATGAAAACACTTCCTTCTGTCAGGTCTATTTGATACTGCAGTGTGACTGATTGCTGTGTTAAGACTATATCTACTAAAAAAGTGACAAGAAAACCGTGACAAGAAAAATGAGAAAAGAATTCCCGACTATGTTTTCACGCACGTCTCTAATGCCATCCACGTTAGCCTCCCACACCATTTCCTACTGGAAACTTTTGAACAAGTCAAATTTGATAGGCCTTTGTTACTTGTGACTATGAAATGAAAGGGTCTTTGTTCAAGGTTAGAAAAAAAAGCATTTTCTCTTAAATTAATAGCTTTCAATTATCTGTAATGTGCAAAGAACTTGATGGTATGGATAATACAAGCATAAAAACCTAAAAGCTCTGGACTGGGTCCCTTGTTTGGACAGCCAGCCTCATCCCTTCCCCTTGGGATTCAAAGCCAAGGAAAGGAGGAAAGTTCTAAAAAGGGGTGAATCGGTCCAGCATACCAAGTCACCACAGCTAGCTTACACAGTAGTCAACACACAAGTGGGTGATGGGGGCCAGATGGGGTGGGGGTGGGTGTGGTTGCACACCACATTCCAAATTGGCTAATCCTGGCCTCCTATTAGCTCTAACACTGAATCCTGAATATTTGCTTCAGCTTTTAATCCATTCCATGGTTGCTGGATCAGGTGAGTGATCTTTACCTTGACAGAGTATGTGATCAGCGGTTATCTATGACTTTCTCTCCATCATCATTAGTGAGCAAGGCTTAGGGAAGATGAGTAGAGGTCTGACAGAGAATACAAAGTTCTTTTCTTAAGGAATATGTAGTCAGAAAAGAACATACTATTTTGAACCACAGGAAATGCTAAGTTTAAAAGAGTGGTTGGTGTAACCTCAGCTAAAAAGTAGAAGAAGCACACCGTGATGATTCTAAGAGGGAAAAAGAGAGAAGATGTGTTTTGCTATAGCATCCTCTGTCTAGGGTTTATCCATGAAACACAAACACCCCACCACCCAGAGAGCAGAGCAGCTGCTGTGGAGATTGGCTTCTGAGTCACTTTCACTGAAGTGGAACTATTTGTTCAAGTTCAAAGGCAACAAAGACCTTGGCAATCATCTGCCCTAGGAATGTCAAGACATAAGATGACATCAGTGGATACTGGTAAACCTGAGGAAGATTTTCTATTTGAAATAGGGAAGCTCTGGGGGTAAACAAAGCTTTATTCCTTCTTTGAAATAATGGCTTCATCCAGGAGTGTCTCTGACCCACGACCCTTGGTGATGTATCACCCATCTAATTCAGCACATTGTGAACTCTCTAGAGAGAGAATGTGCTTTTTGGAATAATTGTTGTTGTTTAGTCCCTTGGTCACGTCTGACTCTTTTGTGACCCTATGGATCATAGCCCACCAGGCTCCTCAGTCCATGGAATTCTCCAGGCAAGAATACTGGAGTAGGTAGCCATTCCCTTCTCCAGGGGATCTTCCCGACCCAAGGATCGAATTTGGGTCTCCTGAAATGTAGGCAGATTCTTTATTGTCTGAGCCATGAGGGAATGAAAACAAACTAGAAAAAATTAGGACCCCTCAGTTGAAAAAGTTAAGACCTTGGAGAACCATGGTAGTAAATCTATAGAACATAAGGATCTTGCTTGCTTGCTTGTTAAGTCACTTCAGTCGTGTCTGACTCTGTGTGACCCCAAAGACAGCAGCCCACCAGGCTCCTCCGTCCCTGGGATTCTCCAGGCAAGAACACTGGAGTGGGTTGCCATTTCCTTCTCCAGTGCATGAAAGTGAAAAGTGAAAGTGAAGTCGCTCAGTCATGTCCGACTCCTCGCGACCCCATGGACTGCAGCCCACCAGGCTCCTCCGTCCACGGGATTTTCCAGGCAAGAGTACTGGAGTGGGGTGCCATAGCCTTCTCCACATAAGGATCTGGATAGGGTACTAGAACACCTATTCAGTAATTCTAGGAAGACATAGTTATTGTCCCTCATGGAAGCATGAAGCAGCTTTTCCAGGACAGATAAAAAGAAATTGGCTAAATGAAAGCTAGAACCTGAAATTCCAAGAAATGATGTGGGCTGAAAATACAAAGGAAAAAGTTTTAAAACCTCCTCTTATAGAATCCTGTTTAAAAGGAAGCTTGAGTTGTCGGTCTTATGTTCTTCACCTTTAAGGGCAAGATCTTGAGCAGAAACATGATATAGTCTTTGCTAACAAACTCATTGTATTCCAGACACCAACAAAACATTAATGTCAAAGGTTTGTATTAAATTTAGCAAATATTTGTATAGATCACTCTGCTAGGTACTATTTCTAAAGACTCATTACTGTGTTCTGATGGCAGAAATTTCTTCTATTCTTATGGGAATTTCAACGGGAAGCTGATCCACTCAGTAATGGAAAGATAAGAATTCAAAAGCAGCAAGCTAGGAGATAGACGGGTAGAAAGGGGTCATTTTAGGCATTCCTACTGTCTTAATTTATCTGGAAATAACATGTTGATGTAGTATTTCACTTTTACAGATTGCTTTATGATTATTCCTTACTCCAGTTTTATCACATCTCTATCAGATTTGAAGGCAGATATGCAACCTCATTAAACCGGTGAGGACTCAGACCAAGAATAATAGCTAGTTAAGCTCAAGGTCACCGAATGAATGAGTGGTCAAGTGAGGTCCAGGTCTCCACTTGCCGGTTGGTGTTACCTGTCTACCTCTGTTGGCCAACTCTGACTTTAGTATTTCCCCGTGCACAGGATCCAAGATGACTCTGCTGTCCAGTAACTGCGCTTAGTATGCCATGTTCTAGTGAAGTGCGGTGGCATTTTGATGAACCTATGAGATGCATTGAAGCCGTGAGAAACAGTTGAGAGATCACAGGCAAGATCACCTGTTTTGGCCACTAACTCTTCAATTCCCCAACACTGTGCCCCTGGCCCTCCCACCCTTTCCTCCTGCTCCGCCTCCCACGGTGCATCTCAAAGAACATTCACACATACAAAAGAGAATCACAGAGCCGTATGAAGAAGGCTCAGGCAAGTCCGAAACTCCAGGCTATGTCACCGTTTTGAACACGCACTTTTGATAGTCTCTCCAGTTTAATTGGAAGAGTGAGATTTAGAACCAAGCGAAGTCAGGTGAACATAGCCCTGGAGCTCAAAATGCGTATGGTCCTTCTCTCTATTTCTTCTCTTCCTGTCGGCCACTGTCACCTGGTCTATAGGCAGGCCAGCTCTCATCTCAGCCGGCCAGCTCTACCTGAAGTATGTGGAAGTCTGACAAAAACCCAGGTTAAAGCTTTGCATGTAAGTTTACCTTTCCGGGAACTCTCCCTTCTCTTTTTTAAATGGAGACATTTGTGTAAACCCAGTCCTTCTTTCAAGTGGATGGAGATGCTGTGGACTCTTATTTAGAGTCCAAGAAAGACCTAACATTAAGTGGACTCATAGATCTGGAAATTTTCTCTCCCAGAGTCACATGGGTGGCATAATTAAAATGGAATGTGAATGCACAGCACTCCTCAAGGAGAAAGAGACCAAGTCCAGATTTTAGTCCCGTAAAGCAATCCTTTTAATTTAAGGGTAATCTGAAAAAAACAGAATGTGTATAGCATTTCAGAAGTTCATTTGGGACTGACTCACTCAAGGAAACCCCTCCCCCCTACCCCACAACCACCACCGCCTCCTTCTATGACAAAGGTCATCTGCTCCTTCCTGACTCAGGCACTCTTGCCGTTTATTTGTGCCTCCTGGACAGACAGTCACCCCTTCTGTCTGATTAGGCAGCAGTCTCCCCATGATACCCTTAAGGGATTTGGTTGTCATCTTACGGAAGGGGAAAATAGCAAAAACAGTAGCACATCAGGAAACACGGTTTTCCCCAGAGAGCAGGTGGGAGTCAGAAAGGACCCTTTTCCCCATATCATCTCTCTCTCCTCTAAAAGATACCAATTCCCAATCTCTGCGTCCAGAATTATAGGTTCAGTCGTGGTATTGGTGAGCCTTTTTGAATGGTTTGCCCAAGGTAGTAATTTTGTAATCCACCGTAGCTGAAGTAAGTATAGACCTGGGCCGACGCAGCCTCCTTCCTTCTCCTCCATCCAGCCCCACGTCCCCACTTAGGTAAAAACACTTTGCATATAAACAAACTCCTCTCAAAGACACCTCAACCTTGACATTTCTTTCTCCCTTTTCCAAACTTGCTTCCTTTTAAAACACCTCGCGCTCTGCCCTGCTCCCACATGAGGCCCAATTATCAGAATAATAATTAACAGGTTCTCATTATTTAGGATCAAACAATGCCCCCCTAATGAAGCCAAGAATAGCCAATGTGATCCCTTAAAACGGGGCGTGAGTTTTTCCTTACACCTTGGGGCGTCTAATCCACTGAAACCATTAGGCACCGAGCTGCCCATAACGGCCTGGATAACATTGAGTCAAGGACAGTTAATGGATGCCAGAGCACAGACCAAAGTGCTCCAAGCATGTCAGTCAAGACTAACCGGAGGCAAAAACATCAAAATGCAGGTTGGAGTTTTGACATTCCTGCAGGCTCTGAACGCCTCGCCAGTAAATTTTTAAAGTCAATATCCCCCTTATGCTCATGAACACTTTTCTGTCTGATGAGTAGGACTAATGTGGATCTGATTGAACTGTGACTAAAGTAGGACTTTAAAGGCAGCTTTGAATGTGTGGGGGGCGGAAAGGGTTTTTTTGTGTGTGTTTTGTATGTGTGTGTGTTTTCTTTCTTTCCCTTTTTTTTCCCCCCAGAAATGTCTGTGATAATAATGAAGACAGTGTACACAGATTATCACAGGCTGTGTCTTTCGACTTCAAGGTTATGTGATTAGAAAATTAGAAAAGCGACGAGATTAGAGAAACCGCAGAACATTTTGAAAGAAAGCTTTTTTTTTTTTTTTTTTTACAAATTATCTGTGTGCTGGATTTACACAGAATCTGATAGATGGATCTTCTAATGTTTGGAAATGGATAAATGCAACAATGCAAATAGGAAGAACAGGCTTTGGAGCCTATTCCTGGCAGAAGTTCAAAACCCATATTAAGTATTCTAATTCGCTTAACGCCTGTTACTTAATTTTTTTTTTAAATTGTAGTGTACAGACATAAAACAAAAATATAGTCATTCCATAAATATAAAGGCAAAAATATCAATGAAATTGTTGTTTCTCATTGGGCAAGACTTTCCCCCAGATGTGGAATAAAACCTTCACCCTTCTGCCCTTTCTCTTCTCATAGTTAATAGCAATCATTAGAAAGATGCGTAGCAGGAAGTCCAAGCAGAGACGGGTTTGGGTGGGCATCCTACAGGTGGTAGTTCAGGTGTGATAGCAATTTTGGAACTCCAAGTCACTGCTTTATTTACCTTTCTTATGAGGGGGAAAATAAAATGTTCTTGTATGGAAATCCAAGCCAGTCTAAATAATAATTGCATTAAAAAAATCCTTTCCCCCACCTTTTTTACTTGTCTGATGACAATGGTGGATTTCTGAACTATATAAACAGATGGTTCTATCAGCACGAAGATAGGCTGAGAGTGTCAGAGGCTAATAACCTATGTCTGATGACACCTTTTCAGGGTCCTTTCAGCACCTAGAAGAGGGTACAGGATTGTTTTGCCTGAGGCAAATAGATTTAGAAGCCTGTAAAGCATCCATGTCCATATATAAAGGTATGTGCTCAGTCGTGTCTGAGCAATTTGTGATCCCATGGGTGGTAGCCTGCCAGGCTCCTTTGTCCATGGAATTTTCCAGGCAAGAATACTGGAGTGGGTTGCCATTTTCTTCTCCAGGATGTAAAGGCTAAATCATAGTGAACTTTAACCTATTTAATTGAAAAGTCTGAGTAGGTAGCATGCTGAAATCCTTAGGAGTCAACTCCTTGTCACCTGATTGTGACCTCCCAGATGTTAAAATAGAAATAGGCCAGAAAGGCACTTCTGGATCAGATTTGGATCTTCCAGACCTCTGCTGGTGACGTCAGCAAGTTTGGGGAATGAAGGACATCACACTTAAAGTTTAGGGGTGCCCTTAAGCACACAAGTTGTCTTTAGCACCTGATTTAAAAAAAATTTTTTTTAATCTATTACTTGGAGCATTATTTAAATTTTTGAAATTATTTTGCTATTCAGCTCAAACATGTGTATAAATATAGGCATGACATGGAGATATTATAGGCTCAGTTCCAGACCACTGCAATAAAGCAATTATTGCAATAAAACAGTCACATAATTTGCTGGTCTCCCAGTATATATAAAAGTTATGTTTACACTATACTGTAGTTTATTAAGTGTGCAATAGCATTATGTCTAAAAAACAATTTATACATTTTAATTCATTGTTAAAAGTTGCAAAGCATCATCTGAGGCTTCAGAGAGTCAAAATCTTTTTGCTGCTGAGGGTCTTACCTTGATGTTGACGGTTGCTGACTGATCAGGGTGGTGGTTGCTGAAGGTTGGGGAGATTGCGGAAATTCCTTAAAATGAGACAGTTATGAAGTTTGCTGCATCAATTGACTCTTTCTTTCACAAATGATTTCTCTGTAGTATGAAATGGGGTTTGATAGCATTTTACCCACAGTAGTGAGTGAAAGTTGCTCAATCGTGTCCAACTCTACAACCCCATGGACTATACAGTCCCTGGAATTCTCCAGGCCAGAATACTGGAGTGGGTAGCCTTTCCCTTCTCCAGGGGATCTTCCCAACCCAGGGATCGAACCCCAGTCTCCCACATTGCAGGTGGATTCTTTACCAGCTGAGCCACAAGGGAAGCCCCAAGTATCCTGGAGTGGGTAGCCTATCCCTTCTCCAGTGGATCTTCCTGACCCAGGAATCAAACCGGAGTCTCCTACATTGCAGGTGGATTCTTTACCAGCTGGGCTACCAGGGTATCCTGGTAGAACTACTTTCAAAATAGCAGTCAATCTTCTCCAATCCTGGCATTGCTTTAAGTATATGTAATATTCCAAATCCTTTGTTGTCATTTCAATGTCCTTCACAGCATCTTCACCAGGAGTAGATTCCATCTCAAGATACCACTTTCTTTGCTCATCCATAAGAAACAACTTCTCATCCATTCAAGTTTTATCATGAGATTATAGCAATTCAGGCATATCTTCAGGCTCCACTTCTAATTCTAATCCTCTTGGTATTTTGACTATATCTGCAGTTCTTCCTCCAGCAAAGTCTTGAACCCCTCAAAGTCATCCATAAGAGTAGGAATCAACTTCTCCCAAACTTCTATTAGTGTTGATATTTTCACCTCTTCCTGCAAATCAGCAGTGTTCTTCATGGCATCCAGAAAGCTTTCAATTGATTACAGAATGCATGTTGTATTAGCAAGCATGAAAACACTAATCTTGAACATTGCCATTGGAGCTTTTGGGTATCCAGATGCACGTAATAACAATCTGCCTGCAAGTGTAGGAGACGCAAGACACACAGGTTCGATTCCCTGGAATAGGAAATGACAACCCACTCCAGTAATCTTGCCTGGAAAACCCCATTGGCAGAGGAGCCTGGTGGGCTGCAGTCCACGGGGTCACAATTAGTCAAACACGACTCAGTACACACACAATATTTTCAAAGGCATCTTGTTCTCTGAGTGGTAGGTCTCAATAGTGTGCTTAAAGCATGTGGTAACAGAATGTAAACAGATATATTGTCATCCGGGTTTCGTTGTTCCATTTATACAGCACAGGCAGAGCAGGTTTAGTATAATTCTTAAGGGCTCTAGCATTTTCAAAATGGTAAATGGGTATTGGCTTCAACTTCAAGTCACCAGCTGCACACTCCCTCACAAGAGAGGCAGCCTGTTCTGTGTAGCTATGAAGCCAGGCATTGACTTCTCTTTTCCAGCTGTTGAAGTCCTAGATAGCAGCTTCTTCTAATAGTAGGCTATTTCATTTATGTTGAAAATCTGTGGTTTAGGGTAACAGCCTTCATTAATGATCTTAGCCAGATCTTTTGGATAATTTGCTGAGTTTCTACATCAGCACTTGTTGCCCCACCTTGTACTTTTATGTCATGGAGACAGCTTCTTCCCTGAAACTTTATGAACCAGCCTCTGCTAGCTCAAACTCTCTTTTTCCCTGCAGCTTCTTCACATCTCTCACCATTCACAGAATTGCTGTAGATTAATCTTCGGCTTAAGAGAATGTTGTGGCTGGTTTGATCCTCTATCCAGACCACTAGAGCTTTCTCCATATCAGCAATAAGGCTGTTTCACTTTATTTGTGTGTTCACTGAAGTAGCAATTTTAATTTCCTTCAAGAACTTTTTCTTTGCATTTGAAACTTGGCTAACTGTTTGGCACAAGAGGCCTGGCTTTCAGCTTCTCTTGGCTTTGACACTCCTTTCTCACTAAACTTAATCATTCCTAGTTTTTGATTTAAAGTGAGAGACATGTGATTCTTTCACTTGAACACTTAGAGGTCATTGTAGAGTTATTAATTGGCCGAATTTCAATATTGCTGTGTCTCAGGGACTAGAAAGGCCTGAGAGGGAGGAGAGAGATGGGGGGATGACCCGTCACTGGAAAGGTCAGGACACACACTTTTATTGATTAAGCTCACTCTCTTTATGAATGCAGTTCATGGCACCTCAAAACAATTAGTAGTAACATCAAAGATCACTGATTACAGATGCCCATAACAAGTCTAACAATATTGAAAATGTTGAAATATTGCAAGATTTACCAAAATGCGACACAGAGACACAAAGTGAGCAAAGGCACTGATAGACTTGCTCGACATAGAGTGGCCACAAACCTTCAATTTGAAAAAACACAGTACCTGTGATGCACAATAAAGCAAAGTCCAGTAAAATGAGTTATGCTTGTGTATTAAGAAAGAACTGAGGCTGCGTCTGTATTCACTGGTATGTGTTTATCATCCTGAATTTAGACCTAAGTGTTCTTGGTTTTTGAATGTTTAAGCTTCAGAACACAAGAAAGGCTGTAAAGGATTACAAAGCAGTTGACTTTGTGGGTAAATATAGATGTTAATTTCATATTAGGCACCTAGCGCTCTCTGGAGAGAAGTCCTCTGCCAATCTAATGAATAAATAAAACACAAATAAAGCTTCACATTCAAGTCTGTATGCCCCAGGGAGATTAGTCTCTTGGAATTCAGTCATCAAGATGCCTGGAACTCTGTGCTGGGCCATCAAGGAGACCAGGCTGCATCGGGGCCCAAATTCTCAGTGCCTTGCGGCAGCAAACCTGACCCAAAGAAAGCAAATAATTAAGCAGGTCATTAGGAAGCCTATAAAAGTACGGATATGCAGCTACGCCCTGCCGTTAACTTCAAAAGGTGACCAAAAGGCAGAGATTCTTTGTAGCAAAGGAAAAAGCAATGGAAAAAGTGAAGTCTCATGACACCTAAGGGCTTACTCGGGTAGGAGTTCATCCCATAAACATGTGCTCTAGCCCAAGCAGACCAAGTGGCTTCCCCATTTGCTTGATCTGTGCTCTCAGAGTCCACCCAGGCTGCCACTGAGGTCTGTTCTACTTCATAAGTAAAGCAGGGCTGGAGGAGGACAGGGCTCCCCGCAGGAGGCCAGCAGACCTGGGAGTCCCAGAGCTTGCCCTTTGGCCTTGGTGGGGGCAAAGCTGTGAAGTGTGTGCCTCTCTCTTTCCTTCCTTTAGGGCCCTTCCCACTTACACGCCTGGTGACCTCAGGTGCCCAGGGTCTTCTTGTTTGGGCAGGGGAAGAGAAACGATTAAACTCACTCACACCCAAATGTAAATGACCCCATCTTCTTTATCCATTCTTCTCTTGATGGACATCTAGGCTGCTTCCTTGTCCTGCCTATTGTAAATAGTGCTGCTATGAACATTGGGGGTGCACGTATCTTTTTGGATTATAGTTTCCTAGAAATGTGGATGGACCTAGAGACTGTCATGCAGAGTGAAGGAAGTCAGAAAGAGGAAAACAAATATCATTTGTTAATGCATATATGTGGAATCTAGAAAAATGGTATAGCTGATCCTATTTACAAAGCAGAAATAGAGACACAGCTGTGGAGAACAAATGTGTGGAAAGGGGGAAAGGGGAAGGTGGGAGTAATTGGGAGATTGGGATTGACATATATACACTATCGATACTGTGCATAAGTTAGGTGACTATTGAGGATATACTGTATAGCTCAGGGAACTCTACTTAATGCACGGTGGTGATCTGAATGGGAAGGAAGTCCAAAAGGGGGGGGGGGATATATATGTATGGCTGATTCACGTTGCTGTGCAGTAGACACTAACACGACATTGTAAAGCAACTGTAATCCAACAAAAATTGATTATAAAAAAGCAAAAGTAATTTGTTACATGTGACTAGGGGAAAAAAAAAGGTAAATGAGCCACGTACACTATTTAGGCTCACTCAAAATTTCAGCAGTTCTCCAGAAAGAGGACAATATTTAATGATAATTTTAGGCACCACAGGCCTTATGTGGGGAATAATATTTTAGACTTAGAAGTCTGCTTTGTCTTGTCCCCACATCATGTTTCCCATTCAAGAAAGTGAGGCCACGCCTCTCTGCCCTAACGGAATGCATACTCAGAGCTCCAGGTCATTGAGGCAGTCTCTGGGTTCTTTTATCGTGGGCTTAAAACAAATCCTTGCGGTTGGACTGGATCATATTGGTCCTGGGACATCCTCTTGTCCCTCTCAATTCTAATCTAACCCCATTTGGTTTGGAGATGGTGAAAAAGAGTGTGAAACGCCAATAAGAGTGAATTAATTTGGTTGAGGTAAAGCTACTCTAAGCAATCATTTGGGAAAATAATCAGAGTAGTTTCATTAATTCTTCCTTCTTCTCTGTCCGCCCTCCTGCCATCCACTGGAAATAGCATTTCATTGGGTACAGTTTTTCACTTTTAGAAGACCTGTGTTCCTTTACTATATTTATTCATCTAGTAGAGCCCGGATGCGATGTAATTTTGAGGTAGGACAACACTGAGTTGGTGTAATTATTTCTTAATATTTAAAAGCTCCCTTGGTTAATGTGTTTTGGGGAACAAGCTGTTAAATCATTAGGGATGGTGTTTTGCAGCCTCTTACTAAGCAGCAGTTACTGCTGACTTGAGCTGCTGGGCTTAAAGACCACCCCAGCCTGAACTCCCCATTAGTGTGCTGGTAATGGAATGGTCAGCACCTAACAGGTCAATTTACTAAAATTCTGCTTGACGGATGTAATCATAATTGAACATTTTTCTTTAAAAAAGAAAACAAAAGGAAGTTTTCTTGTCAAATTTTACGGTGTTCTCTAGGAACTGAGAGAAAGAGAGGAAACTTCTAGAAGGTAGAATCCACAGGTGACTTAAGAACTCCTCCAGGACTTCCCTGGTGGTCCAGTGGTTAAGAATCTGCCTGCAAAAGCAGGGGTCACAGATTTGATCCCTGGTCTGGGAAGATCCCACACGCCACGGGACAGCTAAGCCCGCAAGCCTCAACCCCTGAGACCACGTGCTGCAACTACTGAAGCCCAAGTGCCCTAGAGCCGGTACTGTGCAAGAGAGACCACTGCAATGAGAAGCCTGGGCACAGCAATGAAGACCCAGACAGCCAAAAAGAGCAGAATCATTAAAAAAAAAAATCTCCTTCAGCTGTGCTTATTTATTGCAAAGAAGTACATGATGGAGTTGACAGAAGTTTGAGATAGAACAGGACAAAAATGATCAGTTGCGGTTCCAGAGAGGAGAGAGGAGCTAAGTATGCTAGACACAGTGAGGGAAACTTTAGCTCTCTTTGAGGATGACTTTTCCTACAGATAGGCTTCCAACGGACACAAAGAGCTGCCCCTGTGATAGGGAATTCTATGTCATCAGTGGTGTTGAGAAGAGTCGAGAAGAATACAGCCCTTGTAGAAGAAATGTTCATATCGAACAGGAAGTTGGAGTGGTTTACCTCTGATTTCCATTCCAAAGCTGACGTTCCCTTAATTATTCTCTGATTCAATATGGAAACGGGGAAAATGGGAGCCATGGATTTAGATTGAGTTATTGGTGGAGTGTTATTCAGTTCAGTTCAGTTGCTCAGTTGTGTCCGACTCTTTGCGACCCCATGAATTGCAGCACGCCAGGCCTCCCTGTCCATCACCAACTCCCGGAGTTCACTCAGACTCACGTCCATCGAGTCAGTGATGCCATCCAGCCATCTCATCCTCTGTTGTCCCCTTCTCTTCCTGCCCCCAATCCCTCCCAGCATCAGAGACTTTTCCAATGAGTCAACTCTTCACATGAGGTGGCC
This sequence comes from Bubalus kerabau, assembly GCF_029407905.1. Classification (NCBI taxonomy): domain Eukaryota; kingdom Metazoa; phylum Chordata; class Mammalia; order Artiodactyla; family Bovidae; genus Bubalus; species Bubalus kerabau. Next base: position 124,788,867 of record NC_073628.1, on the reverse strand, counting down.
AAAGTATTGGAGTTTCAGCTTCAGCATCATTCCCTCCAAAGAAATCCCAGGGCCGATCTCCTTTAGAATGGACTGGTTGGATCTCCTTGCAGTCCAAGGGACTCTCAAGAGTCTTCTCTAACACCACAGTTCACTTTCTGCCATAAGGGCGGTGTCATCTGCATATCTGAGGTTATTGCTATTTCTCCTGGCAATCTTGATTCCAGCTTGTGCTTCTTCCAGCCCAGTGTTTCTCATGATGTACTCTGCATAGAAGTTAAATAAGCAGAGTGACAATATACAGGCTTGACGTACTCCTTTTCCTATTTGGAACCAGTCTGTTGTTCCATGTCCAGTTCTAACTGTTGCTTCCTGACCTGCATCTAGGTTTCTCAAGAGGCAGGTCAGGTGCTCTGGTATTCCCATCTCTTTCAGAATTTTCCACAGTTTATTGTTGTTAGTCTTTCTTAAAAAATAAGAAACCCTTTCATCTTTTCTTCTTTTAATCTGGGAGCAGAAAAACTACTGCAAAAATTCAGTACCTGTGCTGGGGAGAGGTGATTTCAACTTTTACTGAAGTCTTACTTGCTCAGCATCTTGTGATTAGAAGTGAACTAATGTTTTTTCAGACACATGATAGTGGACTTCAGCTGATGGGGTGGGATGACTGTGAAACTCACACTGAAAGCCTCCTGAGAGAAGGCAGCAGTCTTGGCATGACTATTATGGCCCAAGGTGCTTCTTCCTCATAGACCTGGGGTCCCAGCAGCCTTGACTCCCACTCCCTTGTCCCGAGGAGCTGATGTGGGGTACAGACTTCTGCTGACTTGAATCTCTCTTCATCACCTGGTTTTTCTCTTGAAATTGCTGTGATCTAGTCATCTTAGTGACATCTTACTGCAGTCCCATCTGCATGGGCCAGTGACAATGACATGATTCTGGTATTCTTTCAAGAGATCAAATTGTATCCAAGGGAGAAAGAAGGTAGCCTTACTCTTGAAGAAATATACACAACCTCACACATACGAAGCAAGTTTTAAAAATTTCAGTTTATTTTCCTTTTATCACATTTCAAATTCATAATTGTGATTCTGTTTCCTTTTCCATGTAATGTAAATAAAACCTTGATTAAATTTATGGCATGTATATATGTCATATATAGGATGGTATATATGTTACAAATTGAATATACATAAATACACAGGAAGAAAGTAAGAAGAAAGGATAAAACTCTCTTGAAATAAGTTGCATTGTTAGGGAGAAGGAAATGACACAAGCAGGTGGATAAAAACTGTATTTAGGGTTTTCAGAGCCCATCATTACATAAGACAGTCTTCTTTGAGCTGTGCTTTGGGAAGAGAGTAGACAACATGAAGAGAGGAAGGGACTGGTTAAAGATTAACTTGCTAAGACATTGTGTGTTAGAAAACATGTAGGGAAGACAACTGCCCGCTAGATTAGATTGGTTGTGGCAGTTTAGTCACTAAGTCATGTTTGACTCTTGCGACCCCATGGACTATAGCCTGCCAGGCTCCTCTGTCCATGGGATTTTCAAGGCAAGAAAACTGAAATGAGTTGTCATTTCCTTCTCCAGGGCATCTTCCCAATCCAAGGATCGAACCCACGTCTCCTGCATTACAGGCAGATTCTTTTCCACCGAGCCACCAGGGAAGCCCACTAGATTTAATTACTTGTCCCAGATTCAGTTTTCAAACAAGGGCAAGATATGTGAATGTAAGAATTGCAACATGTATTCAACCACTTTGGTGATAGTACTCCCAGTTGTTTTATTAGTCATCACCATGCCACAAACTGGGAATTTGAATATAGGACAAGTAATGGTGATTCTTTAGCTATGAAGAAGGAGGTATGCCTCTCTAATGCATTGTAAGAAACATAAAAAGCAAATGATTGGGAGAGACAAGTTGTGTACCAACGGTAGTGGGGATGGACCTATGAAACTGAATACACCAGCCATGAAGCAAGGAAACGCCAAATTAATTTAACTGCTGCCATTTTATGTATTCTTAAGTCATCTCCTACTGGAAAAAGCAAATCCAATGAACTTAGAAAAGGAGTGTTTAGAAATTCAGTCTGTTGTTGCTGCTTTATGAAGCTAAACATAAATGATTTTTAAACTGTTTGCTGCTAGAGATTTTCTGTACCAGTAAGACTTCCAATAGATTGATAATAGAAAATGAACTTGATCTTCTTTGTAGAGATACACCTTTGGCTACCAGGGAAAATGTGGGTATGTGTGCCATCTTCCCAGCTGGGAGAGCTGTATCTCATTTTTATGGCATAGATTTTTGTGTTTAGGGAGTATTATTTGATGCTTTTGGGGTGCAAACCTTATACTAGTGTTAAAGGCAGCAACTAGGATTTATCCAGGATGTTGTTTAAGTTGGCTTCTCTTTGCCCTTCTTCATCTAAACTCTTCGCATTTCCAAAGGCACTAGGAAATTATAACAAACCACTTTTAACCTTCCTATGTTTTCATGGAAAATGCATAGTACAGCATCTGACAGAGAATAAGCACTAATAAAGTAGGTATAATTTGGCAAGAACCTGGGGTTCATTCATTAACTTTCTTTTCCCCATTGATGCCCACCTACATTCTTTTCTAAAATATTTATTTATTTCTTCATTTGACTGCACCAGGTCTTAGTTGCAGCATGTGGGATCTAGTTCCCTGACCAGGGATTGAACTTGGGGCCCCTGAATTGGGAGCCTGGAGTCTTAGCCACTGGACCACCAGGGAAGTCCCCCACCTGCATTCTTTACTTTGGAAGTGGGTCCTCCTTGTCTGAAATCTAGATCTATATAAAAATAGAACTTCCATGGAATCTTGAGTATTGAGCTCTTATTTTATCAGGAACTCTGGGAGAATAATTCTTATGGAAAGTGGTATTTTATGTCCCATTGCTCGCACCCTCCCCCCAACCCCCCTCCCCCCACCCCCTTTTCTTCTGTTTCTGCATATCTAGGTATGAATCCTGCTGATGGATTTCTGGTTGAATTTGACACCTAATAGTCATCAACTGATTGCATTCAATTAGCACCCATTATATTCTTCAGTTACTGTCTGTTTAGACATGAGTTTATTGATCTGGTAAGATCTTATTCTTCGGAAACATAAACGCCATGTCATTTAATTTGGCTTCACTACTGTCTCTAAGCACCACAGGAGAGGCATTTAAAGAAGCGGTGTATGGAGGGGGGAAAGGCTATCTCTCTTTCTAAGAAGAAGGGGAAGAAATCGGGTTAAGCTTTGATCACTATCATCTCACCTTTGGACTTTTATTAAAACTGTTTGACACAGTCATGCTGGCAGATAGAGTAGGAAGATAAATGGGCCTGTGTGAATAGCTTTAATATCAACCGTGGATATGAGACATGGCAGGTTATTTCATCCAGGAAATGTTCACGTCCTACAAGACTTGCAGGTTACTGTTAGTGATCCTTTCGGGCTCGGGGGGCAAAAGGTGAACGTGATTGAGGTACCTTTTGCCATGAATATTTCACAACTTGGGTATCCTTTTTTCACTTGGGACTGTGCTGACTGAGGCCTTCTTCAGGATGAGTCCTCAGCTGACTGATGAATACAAAACGCCTCTCTGAACAAAAGGCATTCAAGATTTGCTGAAGACAAGACAACCTACTTTGGTTTCTGTGTCTGGTACCGGGGTATCAGCGGAGATAAAACACTGAGTGACAGGGAAGCGAAATACAGAATAACACGATCTATTGTTCTCCCATTGACTGTAAGGATAATGGGAAAGTTAGCGAGTCACCGTAATGTCATGGACCGCTGTGAACTTGGGAGAGCGCAAGGATCAGAAAGTAACATGAAACAAGGAGGGAAACGGAGATAATATTGGGTTACTGAACATTCTCAAATTGTACTGAAACGCATCCCGTCCCTTTGGAGGGGGCATGTTTTTGACAAGGAAGACAATGGGAAGAAACTGGCGGCTGTAACAATATCACCATTTTCTTTTGCAGTGGGCCGTAATGTGAACTTCTTAGAAGACACCTTCTTTCACCACAGCTTTGTTGTTTGGTCTATTGAGGAGCCCGGAGACCAAAGTCGCTGCCTTGTTCCGGGGCCGTCTAAAACCAAGGAGCCTGGTTCTCCCAGCCAACGACAGCTGCTCTGTTGTGAATGACAGAGTCGATTTGCAGCCAGGGGCAGAGGAAAGGAATTGAGAGGGAATGAGAGAAGCAAAGACAGGGAACAGGCAGGGGGAAGAATGTGGCGCATACAGGACAAACTGTAGGAAGGAAAAAATTAGGAACGAGAAAAGAAATTTTCTTGGTAAGTGGTGATGGGGTAGGAGTTAAAGAGTATGGCTTTACATTCCAGGGTCTGAACAAGGTTCCCCTCAAATGAAATAAAACAACAGTAAGAACAGAATCGCTTTTGGAGTGATTTTGCTGGAACCAGAAATCCACCCTTGGATTAACTATTTTCTGGGAGAAATTCAGCTAATACTTGGTAATTTTTTAAAAATCTGTGACATTCTCTCACTAAAGCATCCTTGCTAAGCACATACCATGGAGAAAATATATACTTATCCTGAGTCTTGATTTAAGGTCTACTTATAACTAACAATAGTGCTGATGAAGGGTATGGACTCTTTTCGTGCAGGAAAATAAGCATAAATATACAGATACAAAATTTTGCACACTAACTCAGTGGGTTCACGTGCTCCGAAGTCCATTCCTAAATCTCTCCGAATACTACAGACATAGGTTAAGAATTGCTACTTTAGAGTATTTAACAAAGAGCTTACATAGAGTAGATGATCAATAAAGTCTCACTATTCCAAATTAGCCTGTTAAGTGAAGTGAAAGGGTGCTCCGTTGTGTCCGACTCTTTGCGAACCCATGGACTATATAGTCCATGGGATTTTCTAGGCCAGAATATTGGAGTGGGTAGTCTTTCCCTTCTCCAGGGATCTTCCCAACCCAGGGATCGAACCCAGGTCTCTGCATTGCAAGCAGATTTTTAACCAACTGAGCCACAAGGGAAGCCCATAATTATTAAATTAGGCAAGTGTTCTAGTAAACTGAATATTTTAGTTGGCCAAAGTTTACCATATATGCCTTCAAAATAACTGATTTTCAAGGAATTAGAGATAAGTACAATAATTTCAATATCAAAAGTATACTCATTGTCTTGTTATCTCTTGTGCTTTTTGGTTTTTGATGATTAACTAATAAGGGCTTTTCAGGTGGCACAGTAGTAAAGAATCCATCTGCCAATGCAGGAGACACGAGTTCTCTCCCTGGGTCTGGAAGTTCCCCTAGAGGAGCAAATGGCAACCCACTCCAGTATCCTTGCCTGGAAAATTCCATGGACAGATGATCCTGGTGGGCTGCAGTCCATGGGGTTGCAAAGAGTCAGACAAGACTATGCACACATGCTGTACATTAGAGAGGATGAATAAGATGGATCTGAATCCAATGTTAGGGCTTTTCCAATGGCTCAGCAGGTAAAGAATCTGCCTGCAATGCAAGAGATACAGGAGATGCAGGTTCGATCCCTGGGTCAGGAGTATCCCCTGAAGGAGGAAACAGCAACCCACTCAACTTTCTTGCCTAGGAAATCCCATGGACAGAGGAGCCTCACGAGCTAAAGTCCAAAGGGTTGGACATGACTGAGCAACTAAGCAAGCAATTCAATATTACCCTAATACATTCTCTAGAAGTAATTTTTCTTAATTAATTCTACTTATCAGTGTTTTCCCTTGCGTTTTCATCTCTCTTAGTAAAAATGGAGTTGAGAGTAGCTTTGAATTTTAGCTTCTAGCTAATGTAAGTATCGAAGAAGGCAATGGCACCCCACTCCAGTACTCTTGCCTGGAAAATCCCATGGACAGAGGAGCCTGGTGGGCTGCAGACCATGGGGTCGCTAGGAGTCGGACACGACTGAGCGACTTCACTTTCACTTTTCACTTTCATGCATTGGAGAAGGAAATGAAAACCCACTCCAGTGTTCTTGCCTGGAGAATCCCAGGGACGGGGGAGCCTGGTGGGCTGCCGTCTATGGGGTTGCACAAAGTCGGACACGACTGAAGCAACTTAGCAAAAGCAATGTAAGTATTGGTTTAAGAAGGGTGTAAATACATCACAAACTGCCTCTCTCCTCCCCTCCATGAATAGCAACCCTTCCATCCTCCACCCTCACCATTCGATCTCTTACCATTGGAACTGAGAGACATTGGAGGGCCTGACTGTTTAATGATCAAGATAACTTGGAAGTAGGCAGGTTGCTTCCTAGAGAGTTAACTGTGGCATGGAATGAGTATGAAGCACGGCTGAGAAGGAGAATGTCTGAACTAGCAAAGCAATCGTGCAAGCTGACCTCAAGGAATCAGTAAGATGTGTCAGTAATCCAGGGAGGAGGACTCATTCCTGGGGATACCAGGAACACATAGAAAAAAAAAAATTCAGACAAGACAGAGAGAGAAGTGTCAAAATTATTCATATTATAAGAGTATCACTCTTATTCCTCACTGCATGCTTTGCCCTGCAATGGGTCATCTGGGTTTGATGACCCAGAACTTGGTTGATTCAGAAAAGGAGATTCAGAAAACTATGATGAAATGAATTTCCTTCTGGCTTACCAAAATGCTACAAAGGGTTAGCTAAGTATGGAAGCAGGAAACCCTGGAAGCTAAAATGGCAGCTGCTTCTCAAATTATGAAGGTGATAAATTAACAAATGACCACATCAGGGCATAAACACCATTAGTAGAAAGTTCATGCTAACTTTTAGGTGTGTTTAAATTATGACATTTACTCCCATCACCATCACCACCATCACCACCACCAATACTAACCAGGGGGCAGGAGCTGGACTCATTTATTTTCCTATATTAATTTAATTCATATGTTAATATAATCCTCATTATAGCCCATGAAGTAAATAACACCATCTTCATTTTACAAATGAGGAAAATGAAGTTTACAAGTAATTAATTCTCTTATCCCAAGGCATCCAGCTGAAAGTATTAGTCACTCAGTCATGTCTGACTCTGCGATTCCATGGACGACAGCCTGCCAAGCTCCTCTGTCCATGGAATTTTCCAGGCAAGAATACTGGAGTAGATAGTCATTCCCTTCTCCAGGGGATCTTCCCAACCCAGGGATCGAACCTAAATCTCCTGCACTGTAGGCAGATTCTATACCATCTGAGGCACTAGGGAAGACAGGATAAGGGGCTGATACAGAATTCAAATCTGGGTTCTACTGAGGCCAAAGAGTGGCCCCTCATAAGAAATGGTGTTTATTTCCGTGGGCAAAAATGGACTTCTTGGGACCAAGGGCAAGTCTGGATTTTAGGGAAAATAAACAAACAATAGTCCCCGTGCCTTGTCTTCCCAGCTGGACTTTCCAGTTTTGTTTGTGGTTACTTACAGCACTCTGCCTAAAACTCTGGAGTTGCTGGTGATCTTGGACATGCTAAGTAACCTGTTCAAGCCTTAATTTCTTCTTTTCCTAGATGAAGGAATAACATTAACATTCTGATCTTTTTTATCTTTAAGACTCTTGGATTTTATTAGCATCTATATCCGGTGTGCATGGAAATTGTAGACACAGCTGGAGATACAGCACTGTCCATGGTGGGGCTTTGCCACCTCAAGGGTCCCCTCCAGGCTCTGAACTCCTCCAGGACAGACACCATGTCATTCATCTCCATACCACTGCCCAGCATCTCCCCATGCCTTGCTCTCTGTTCACATATTAGAGATGCTCGATGAATGTTTATCAAAATTATATGAAAGACTGGAGCTAGTCATGATAGGTAGTTATACGAAACAGAATGTGGCAAATACCTTAGAAGTGACACAGCATAATGAGATAGATCACTGGACAGGAACGAGATATCAGCTGAAGTGATCAGGAGGCCTTCGTGGAAGAGTTGGCTTCTCTCTTTGAAGGATGGCAAGGCCCTGATAGGCAGACAGGGGCAGCATGAGGAATTTGAGAGACATGAAAGTTCCCTGTCATCTAGTTTTATCTGACAAGTGGGGGGTATGAGATGGTAGTAGCAGATAATACTAGAAAGAAGAGTGGGGTTGAATTATTAAACACCTTAAAGTTTTGAGCCTTAGATTGTAGGCTGTTCTGTAGAAATGGGGAGTCAGTGAAGGTTCTTAAATGAAAAAGTGGCATCAGTGGTGACGTCATACTTATAATCCAACTGACATTGGACATTGTACAGAGGGACTGCCACATGTTTTCTTTGATTTAATCTTAGTAACTTATGACTCAAAACAACTCTGTAAATTAGATAGCTTTATTGTGTGATAATTATATCTCAATAAAAATATGTAATGAAAAAAATCTCCAGTTTTGAAATGAAGGTGTACAAGCTTCCACCCCCAAAACCACCAACCAAAACCAAAACACCGTCATCTCCTAAAGCTTCATTTTAACTTTTGTGGGATACCATTTTTATCCTCAAAGATAAGAAAGAAGGAATAAAGAAAGAAGGGAGGGAGGGAAAGAAATCTCAAGTTTGCACACATACTTTTCTCTGGATGAGAAAAAAAAAATGTAGTGGACTCTAAGCCCAACATCTATCCAAATGAGGTCAGATCAAATGACCCATTATTGAGTTTCAGGCTGTATAAGACACCTGTTACTTCCAATGCCATCTCTTTAACCAGGTATATGAAGATCTTTTTAGGTTTCTGAATTCAACTTGGCAGTTTTAAAACTCTGTGTATACTATGTCTCCAAGCAACCCATCCCTGACATATATATATATATTCCCCGCCCCCCACCCCAAAGGTAAAAGTTCCAGGACTGACAATGTTGCTGCTAAAGCCTTTCTTGAGACAGTTCATTTAAGAAGATTGGTTCCCATGGGACACACCTCTTGGAGTTAGTTGAGTGTGTTAAAGAGATTTATTTCCAGACGAATTGGCTTATAAATATGAATCAGCCCATGAAAGGCAGTCCATAGGGCAAGTCTTGAGGGAACTATTTTTTTCTACTTTAGGGATTGGTTTTATGAAATATCTGATAGGTAGTTCCTTTTCTTGCTCCCAGCCTTGGGTATTTTAGCTCACACAGAGCGCGACCATTCTTCTCAGGGTACTTAAGACAGCTGTCCCCCGGGTCTTATAAATTCATAATTAGACAGTTGAGATTAGGAGGTTAAGAAAGCTGACACAGAGAGAAGACTTATACCTCTGTAAGCAACTTTTTATTGGCTGAGGATTTCTTAAAGCACCATTTTAGTTGTCTCTTGAGAGTCACTTCCCTCCTCCCATCATCCACCAAGAGATAACTGACAAGACGGAGCTGGCAAGCATGTCCCATATTGAGTAAGCGTGGGCTTCAGCCTTCAACTCTTCTTTACAGAAGGACTTCTTGGAAGTGAATGGAGAAGATAAAGTTGTAGTCAGGTTAACATGAAAGAAAAAATACAAAAAGCCACTCCAGGACTTTAACTTAGATTCTAATGCAAGCCTCTTGTTTGAAGTGCATCATTTAAAGAGTCCTGAAACACTGCAAGTTTCTCTTTATTTCTAGAAGTTTTATGGAGTGCTAGCTCCTGACTGCTATTTACCCTAAAAACCGTTAGAAAATCCCCCAAAGCTATGTTCTTCTGAGGGAGGTGGGCAGGGAGTCTGTTCTGTGATGTTAATGGGAGATGGCACCATAGATGGTTCTGGAATCAGGAGGCCAGCTTGTAGGGCTGGGGCAGAGTTGGTCTGCGACCAGCAAGTTTATCTCTAGTAGCCTATAGCAAAGAACACCCCAGTGATCTCTTCTCCCCACCTTGAAGCCCTGGGTCTGAAGCTCTTTACAGATTGAATGAACCTCAGATTCACCCAGCAGCTGCTGTCAGGGCAAAGACTGGGGTTAGATCAACCTGAGAGGCCTCTTAAGTTGATAGAAACTTCCAAAAATTCTCTGCAGCCAGGACACCTTGCTCCTGGGTTTGTACAGAATTTGAACATGTGTGTGTCATTCTCAAGGGCTGTCAAGGAACCCCAGAGGCAGGAGGCGAGGTTGTGAGGTGCAGCCTGGGTCCTTCTGCCCAGACATCTTCCCCACCATTCTCATTGGAAGTACACTCTTTCCTGCCTGAGTCCTCTGTAGCATCTTCCATTCTGCAACACTCCTGCTTATCAGTTCTGCATTCCAGAAGGCTCTAGACCCCCTTCTTGGAACAAAGACACCCTGGGGGATTTGGGGAGAGTTTTGGAGTGCCATAGAGAGGTGGAATAGCACACCCACTGGGGTTGATGCTAGCAAGGGCCAGCTCGTGGGGCTTCCTCCAACTGAGAGGAAGACGCACTGTCGTTCTCCCTCTGTGCTGGCTGTGGATATGCCAAAGACAGGCGCAGAGAGGAGGATGAGAATCACAGAATCTGATTAGCAGAAGCAGATATATCTTCTCATCTGCTTGTTGGTAAGGACTTCAAATCATTTCCATTGTGGATCCCAATGTAAGTGCTTTGGAATCAGCCAGGCCTGAGCTGAAATGCCAGCTCTTCCACTCACCTCCCTGAACCCCCATTTCTTTATCTTTCCTTATCCCATCTTGCTAACTTAGCATCTGAATGGCTACTCAAGGTGAAGCACCCCTAGAAGCTATTTATGCGCATTAACTCATCTCATCTTCACAGCTATTCTAGAGTCTGTGAGCTCCCATCCAACCAATGAAGACACTGAGGCACAGAAAGGCTGAGTAACTTACCCCAAGTCACACAGTCAAGAGACAACTGAATAGAAATTTGGATCCAAGTTGTATAGCTCCAGCCTCCATGCTGTGGACAATTTACTTTGCTTCTGCAGGATTAAATGAGAGAGAAAGCCATGGATATTTCGTGAGTGATCATTATTACCGCTCCAAGTCATCAGCAAAGTAAATGAATCAGTACCTCCTGAGCACTGTTTTTTAAAAGTTAGAAATCCAAGTAAGTATCTTACCGTCTAAAGCCCAGTGGGCTATGAACTTTTTGACCATGCCTCCCCAAGTTGGAAAATATTCTTGAACACAGGAGCATGCATTCCCATAAATACATATACTTATTTGTACACAAATTAGTAAATGTCCAGTTAAACATATAGTCATTATAAAACACAAGGAAATCAGACATTCAAAAAAAGATTAAAAAACAGAAGTTTAATCATCCATGCTCTCCAGGAGATGATCTTGCTCACTCTACTTTGAAGACCACTGAGAAGCTCATACTTTCCATCTGGCCCACAGACCTGGAGAGGGAGCCCAGCCCATCAGATTACCCCACCCCACCACCCTGACTCACTCTTGATCCTTTCAGTCCAGGTTCTAAACCCAGTCGTCCCCGAGTGCGGTTCCAGGGCTGGTCATGGGCAAATCTGTGAGCTCATCAAAACAGCATCTTCAGACTCTCTTATTTCTGTTTCTTCCTCCCCTCATTGGCACCATGCTCTGGGCCCTCTCAGTGCCTGGTGGTGACATACTCCTCCTACTTGAACAAAAATATATAATTTCCATCAACCTATTTGAGCTTGTCTCTCATACGGTTGAAGAAGGCGATGGCACCCCACTCCAGTACTCTTGCCTGGAAAATCCCATGGACAGAGGAGCCTGGTGGGCTGCAGACCATGGGGTCGCGAAGAGTCCAACACGACTGAGCGACTTCACTTTCACTTTTCCCTTTCATGCTTTGAAGAAGGAAATGGCAACCCACTCCAGTGTTCTTGCCTGGAGAATCCTAGGGATGGGGGAGCCTGGTGGGCCGCCGTCTATGGGGTTGCACAGAGTTGGACACGATTGAAGCGACTTAGCAGCAGCAGCAGCAGCTCATAGGGTTATTTGCATTTCAAACCTTATCTGTGATGAAATTCAAAAGCTCATTTTCCTCAATAGCCAAATGGGGATGAAAATTCCTCATGTAAACAAGTACTGTCAAGTTTAGATGAGGAATCACTTATGATCATGTCCAGCACAGAACCTAGAGGGCGCTGAGCACTCCATATGACATGCATGGCCATGGAGTCTGAGTCTAGAAGGGAAGACTATTCTTCTTTACAGGGAAGTCAAGTAAGAGAGGTGATATTTGTTGTTGCTCAGTTGCTAAAAGTCATGTCCAACTCTTTGTGACCCCATGGACTGCAGTACACAGGCTTCCCTGTCCTTCACTGTCTCCCACAGTTTGCCTAAACTCATGTCCATTGAGTCAGTGATGCCATCCAACCATCTCATCCTCTGTCACCCCCTTCCCCTCCTGTCTTCAATCTTCCCAGCATCAGGGTCTTTTCCAATGGCTCGGCTCTTCACATCAGGTAGCCCAAGTATTGGAGCTTTAGCTTCAGCATCAGTACATGTAATGAATATTCAAGGTTGATTTCTTTAGGCTACATCCTGCTTAACCCTATCCAAGCCACATGACACTAGGTTGGCTGTTAACTCCCGGATCTTCCACCCACCAAAAGACTTGGAGTGAGTGGTACCAAGATGGGGATGCCGCCTTTGGCTTCCTCATTGGAGGAGGGGGTCCTAATATTGACTCCCTGTAGCTTATTCTCCCTAGCCCCAGGGCGCACACAGGCCTTAGCTCCCCTCCTCCACGAAGCCACTTTCTGCTCCTGGACCTCCCTGACCACTCATGAGGGAGCCACCAGGCTGAGGCCAGAGAAGTGGGGGAGGGAAGCTTGTCCCACAGGACTGAAGGGCAGCTGTTTATATTATAATTAAGGTTTTATAGCATAAGCTGAAATGTAGCTTGACTATTCCAACAAGGCGCTGGAGGTAATTACCACTGCTAGAGGCGTTCTCCACTGCCAATTATTTCCCTCCTTAATTGAATAACTCAGGCTGCATTGTAGAGGGGCAGGAAAAGGCAGAGGTTGCTCTGGAGGAGGAGGGCATAAAACAGAGGCTGTTCCTTCAGAGACCATAGAACAGCTCAAAATTTAACACACCTTTCTCCTAACATCCTTTCCCAGGAGTGTGGTATGGAGGAAAAGAACATAGGTCCTTTAGTTCCACCATTGACTGGCTTGGGCAGATTACTTAAACTCCTTAAATCTGTTCCTTCATCCATAAAATGGGTCTAATTGAAGAGACTTCATAGTACTCTTTTGATGATTAAATAAATGGTAATTATCCGGGCACACAGAGAATACCAAATAATTCTGGCTTATGGAAATGGCACCAACAAAGGGTGTTGCCATGGAGGGGGAAGTGCTTTTGTCTTCTCTAACCAGAAGAGGGAAATTGAGGCAGAAAGCACATCTCAGTCCATGTGAAAGAGTTTAGTAAGTGAGGGCCAACACCAGGTAGAAAGTGCTTACAGGGAGTAAATTCCTGTGAGTTGTAAAGGAAAGGGCCCCTCCCAAAGAGGTTGGACAGGTCCCAAGATGTCCTGTCCCCAGGAGGGTCTACTGCCCTCTCCCCCTTCTCTGTGGCTGCACAAAGTGCCCAGCATTGGACACAGAACCCCGGTCACTTCCCCAGATCCAAGCAAACCTGTGATTAATATCACATACATTTGCAGAACACTTTCTCCTTTTTAAATATTATTCTACTTCCACACATGTTATCTCTTTTAATTCTCATAAGCACCTTGAAAAGAAAAGTATCGTTCCTGGTTAATAATCTAGGAAATGCAGGCCAAGTGAGATTAAATAAAGAGCATAATCAATCAAGGGCTAAAACTCAGGTCTTCTGCCTCCAACTTCCCCGCTGCTCCGTGGGGGGAGGGGCAAGTCTCCTCCCACTCCCTTCACCGCATCCAGATTCGTGGCCAGTGAGATCATAGAGTGTGTTTCAAACATCTCAAAAGTCAGAGATGAGAGTGAGTCTCAAAATTTGGTGCATGTTGGAGTCTCTTGGGGAAATGTGTTTGCAAATACATATTCCAAAGCCACCCTCCTAGGGATTCTGACTACCTGGGTCTAAGAGGGGCCCAGGAATCTGAAGTTATAATCCCTGAGTCTTTCTGGTTTCAGCGGTTCAAAGGTCACCCTCTGAGAAACACTGGATGGAGAGAACTCAGTGGGTATCTAAGAGGGGACCTCTGAAGTACCACTTATTTGACCTCAGTTAGTTGACTTAAACTTTCTGAACATTAGTTTCCTTAAATGCAAATAAAGACAAATATTTACCTATGGATATCTTGTGAGAATTAAATGAAATAATGCATGTAAGGTGCTGAGCATGATGGCCAACACATGTAAAGTGCTCAGCTATGTTAGTAATTATTGAAATTACTGGGGCTGTTGTCATTAATATTGAAATACAGCTAAGCCTGGTGCTACTCAAAGGATACGTTACTATAGCTTAAAACTTTATCATCTTAAAGGAAATCAGTCCTGAATATTCACTGGAAGGACTGATAATGAAGCTGAAACTCCAATACTTTGGTCACCTGATGCAAAGAACTGACTCATTTGAAAAGACCCTGATGCTGGGAAAGATTGAAGGCAGGAGGAGAAGGGGATGGCAGAGGATAAGATAGTTGGATGGCATCACCAGCTCAATGGACATGAGTTTGAGTAAACTCTGGGAGTTGCTGATGGACAGGGAGGCCTGGTGTGCTGCAGTCCATGGGGTCCCAAAGAGTCAGACACAAATGAGTAAATGAACTGAACTCAACTGAAAACTTTACCATTTGGAGTCGTTAAGTCTATAGAAAATTGGGATATAGAAGGGACATAACTAGAATTTGATAAACTTAAATCATTTTTAAATTAGTGACTCAGTTATACTCATTTAGTTGCCTGGGGGTGCGATGCTGGTAGACAAGCAACTATTCGGACAAACAGTAGTTTGTTCTCTAATTTGCAGATGCTGATGAACAGTAGGAAAGGGAGGCAATTGGTGGATAAGCCAAGAAGGATTTCTTGAGAACTGGCTTTCAATTGATGTGCTTGGCACTTTCAATCAACAGCAGACAGCACTGATGTGGACAAGAACATTGGGACCTGTCCCCAGTCACACCAAATTCCTCCTAATTATCCCCATTTTCTGACACTTTAGCAAGTGCCTCTGAGGACCCCCATTGTTATTTAGTCTCTATGTCTGCACAACTCTTTGCAACCCCATGGACTGCAGCCTACCAGGCTCTTCTGTCCATGGGATTTCCCAGGCAAGACTACTGGAGTGGGTTGCCATTTCCTGCTCTAGGGAAGGCAGCATTTGAACCCATGTCTGACCCAGCGGTTGAACCCATATCTCCTGCATTGGCAGGCAGATTCTTTACCTCTGAGCCACCAAGGAAGCCCATTCTGGGGACCCCAAGTGCCTTCAAATTTTAGCTCTGATGTCTGAGCAGAAGGAGACTCTGTTCTCCTTCTGGGAAAAGCTTGCTCTGAGGCTGTCCTACAAAGTCCTAGGACAGCTTCCTTCTGGAGGAAAGAAGAAGAAATAGCAGAAGAAAGTAAAATAAATGGAGCTAAAGTGGACATGAACTTGAGCAAATTCTGGAAGATAGTGGAGGACAGGGAAGCCTAGTGTGCTGTAGTCCATGGGGTTGCAAAGAGTCAGACACAACTTAGTGACTGAACCACAACAACAAGAGATGAGCTAAGACAGTCTGTCTGTCTCCCAATCTCCTCTGCTCCTCTGGGGCATGAAGTGGCTGTGTCAGCAAGGACTACAAGGCTCCCTCACCCAACCATGGGGTCCTGGACTTCATCAGAGAGTCTCTCAGAAATCTATCATTTCACCCAGTCCCCCTCCCTCCCAAATTTACTGTGGCCAACTAGACACATGAAGCCAAATTTCTGATTAGAGAAGGCCCAGAGACCTTCTTGGGTGCATTCTGGCATCTCAGGAACTGTGTCCAGAGAGAGGACACTTAGCATTCACACAAGCCGAGGGGATGGGGGCAGGCAGCCATCACCACTGAGTGGAAGGCTTCAGCTTCCGCCCTCCCTTTGGAAACCTGGACCCCACAAGACATTTCTGGGTGACAACAAACTACACCAGAGAGTTGCCTTATGTTTAAGCTATGTGGGCAGCAGCCTGCATATTGGGAATTGGGAAGGAATGATGCTCAAGCTGAAACTCCAGTACTTTGGCCACTTCATGCGAAGAGTTGGCTCATTGGAAAAGACTCTGATGCTGGGAGGGATTGGGGCAGGAGGAGAAGGGAACGACAGAGGATGAGATGGCTGGATGGCATTACCGACTCAATGGACATGAGTTTGAGTGAACTCCAGGAGTTGGTGTTGGACAGGCAGGCCTGGCATGCTGCAATTCATGGGGTTACAAAGAGTTGGGCACGACTGAAAGACTGAACTGAACTGAAGTGAACTGAAAAATCTTACCCCCAAAACCCCTTCCCTCCAGGTAATGGGATTTCTCTCTCTAAAATGGTCCTCTCCTGGCCCAACATAGTCAGTCCCTCTCCATCCTTTAGGATCTAAGACCCTGCGATGACCCAAGAGCAGAAAGTGTCCTGCCATGGGGAAAAGGCTACAGAAACTGAGACTTGAGTTAGTCTCACATAAGTTTTCTCTAGAATACTACCTCCCTTTTATCCTCCCTTTTTTGGTGACTATCCTTTAAGACCTTCACTTGTCTGTGCCACCTACTCATCTCTGAATCCTGTTTGATGCCAGCTCAGTGCTGGGCACACAGAGGGCTCATGAATGAATGAACAGCACAGAGGGGCTCAGGGAGCACCGATCAGGGGGAGGGGAGCAGCATGTTTGTTCCTGGCCTCCTATTGCCCCTGTGGAAGCCCAGAAGGAAGCAGACACTGTAAAGAAAAGACTGTTAATGTTTTACCCAAAGTCCAGCTCCACAGTAACGTTCTTTGTTTGTGCTAACTGGTGGCAGTAAATGTGGTAAAAGCACATGCTCGCCTGGAAATCTGCTGCCTTTTATATAAAAAGAGTCAAGACTGCCTCTATGGTTCAGTCCTTGTTTTCTCTCCCTTCTCCTGTATCCGTGTCTATAATTTGCTTCTCTCACAGGTCCAAACAACTTAACCAACCAGTGTCACCTTGGTACCCTGCAATATACCTTGTCCCTCATCTGCTTCCTTCCCCATCACTCCCCCTCCCCCAAGCTAGTCCCTCTGCTATGCTGCTATGTCACTTCAGTCGTGTCCGACTCTGTGTGACCCCATAGACAGCAGCCCACCAGGCTCCCCCGTCCCTGGGATTCTCCAGGCAAGAACACTGGAGTGGGTTGCCATTTCCTTCTCCAATGCGTGAAAGTGAAAAGTGAAAGTGAAGTCGCTCAATCGTGTCCGACTCTTAGCGACCCCATGGACTGCAGCCCACCAGGCTCCTCCATCCATGGGATTTTCCAGGCAAGAGTACTGGAGTGGGGTGCCATTGCCTTCTCCGAGTCCCTCTAGGGCAGAAGATTAATAAGGCCACCTTCCCTGGCCCACTCAGATCTCGGTTTTCAAAGATGATTCATATCCTTGGAGGTAAACGATCAGGAATAGGAAATGCACATGTGATACTGCTGCTTCAAACATGGCAGGGGTGGTCAGGATGGAGGTCGCCTGCTTCACCCAGAGCATGGAGCTGGGAGAGGCTGCCCTCGATGGAGAATTTTATATTTGATTTAGTATGATCATTTGGGGAATAGAAGGCGATACTTCTCTTAATTTCCCTCAAGAAGAAACTTCTCCATGATAGGTCTGTCTGCTCTTGATGAGTTGTTAACCTCCAAAAGGAAAACATCAAGGTTGAATTCAGGCACTAAAAAACTGCTGGGCACAGGAAGTGCCCCTGTCAGTCAGACAGTTGCTCATGGTCAGGAACTTTCACTGGTGACCCAGGGGTCAATGTCTCACCATCCGCTGTGTGTCCTCTGACCACTCAACAGCGTTTGACAGTACACACTCCTGTCTTGCTTGAAGAGCTTTCTTTATTTGGTTTCCAGGGACTCCTGGTTTTCTCCTGACATCCCAGACACTCCTTTGCTGAGTCTTCCTCCTCTTCCTAATTCTTCAGATCAGATCAGATCAGTCTCTCAGTCGTGTCTGACTCTTTGCGACCCCATGAATTGCAGCATGCCAGGCCTCCCTGTCCATCAGCAGCTCCCGGAGTTCACTCAGACTCACGTCCATCGAGTCAGTGATGCCATCCAGCCATCTCATCCTCTGTCGTCCCCTTCTCCTCCTGCCCCCAATCCCTCCCAGCATCAGAGTCTTTTCCAATGAGTCAACTCTTCACATGAGGTGACCAAAGGACTGGAGTTTCAGCTTTAGCATCATTCCTTCCAAAGAAATCCCAGGACTGATCTCCTTCAGAATGGACTGGTTGGATCTCCTTGCAGTCCAAGGGACTCTCAAGAGTCTTCTCCAACACCACAGTTCAAAAGCATCAATTCCTCGGCGCTCAGCTTTCTTCACAGTCCAACTCTCACATCCATACATGACCACAGGAAAAACCATAGCCTTAACTAGACGAACCTTTGTTGGCAAAGTAATGCCTCTGCTTTTGAATATGCTATCTAGGTTGGTCATAACTTTCCTTCCAAGGAGTAAGCGTCTTTTAATTTCATGGCTGCAGTCACCATCTGCAGTGATTTTGGAGCCCAGAAAAATAAAGTCTGACACTGTTTCCACTGTTTCTCCATCTATTTCCCATGAAGTGATGGGACCGGATGCCATGATCTTCGTTTTCTGAATGTTGAGCTTTAAGCCAACTTTTTCAATCTCCACTTTCATTTTTATCAAGAGGCTTTTTAGTTCTTCACTTTCTGCCATAAGGGTGGTGTCATCTGCATATCTGAGGTTATTGATATTTCCCCTGGCAATCTTGATTCCAGCTTGTGTTTCTTCCAGTCCAGTGTTTCTCATGATGTACTCTGCATATAAGTTAAATAAACAGGGTGACAATATACAGCCTTGACGAACTCCTTTTCCTATTTGGAACCAGTCTGTTGTTCCATGTCCAGTTCTAACTGTTGCTTCCTGACCTGCATACAAATTTCTCAAGAGGCAGGTCAGGTGGTCTGGTATTCCCATCTCTTTCAGAATTTTCCACAGTTTATTGTGATCCACACAGTCAAAGGCTTTGGCATAGCCAATAAAGCAGAAGTAGATGTTTTTCTGGAACTCTCTTGCTTTTTCCATGATCCAGCGCATGTTGGCAATTTGATCTCTGGTTCCTCTGCCCCTTTTCTAAAACCAGCTTGAACATCAGGAAGTTCACGGTTCACATATTGCTGAAGCCTGGCTTGGAGAATTTTGAGCATTACTTTACTAGCGTGTGAGATGAGTGAAACTGTGTGGTAGTTTGAGCATTCTTTGACATTGCCTTTCTTTGGGATTGGAATGAAAACTGACCTTTTCCAGTCCTGTGGCCACTGCTGAGTTTTCCAAATTTGCTGGCATATTGAGTATGGCACTTTCACAGCATCATCTTTCAGGATTTGGAATAGCTCAACTGGAATTCCATCACCTCCACTATCTTTGTTCGTAGTGATGCTCTCTAAGGCCCACTTGACTTCACATTCCAGGATGTCTGGCTCTAGATGAGTGATCACACCATCGTGATTATCCTAATTCTTAGTAGTTGAAGTAACTCAGGCTCAGTCCTTAGAACTTTTTAATCCTACTTTTCCTTGTCATCTGTCTCACTCGTGGAGTTAAGGATCTGGTTGCATCATAAGAAACATCTGATAGTTAATCTTTTCCACCTAAGGAAATGGACATGTCACCAGTCCCACCTAAAGCTAAGTCTATGATAACTGCCAAATCCCTATCTGTATCTCCACCCCTGACCTCTTCTTTTGCTCCAGGCTCACTTATCCAACTGCCTACTTGACGCCTCCTCTTGGATGGCTAATAGACATCTCCACACTAAGCAAAGCAGTTCAAAGCAGGAATCCAGGCTTCCCTGCTGTGTTTGGTCCTCTCCCCGTTCCCTCATCTCAGCTAAGGGACAAGTCACTCTTTCAGATGCTCAGGTCGGAAATCTAGCAGGCACCCTCTCTTTTTCTCACTTGCTCCAGAATTAAATTCTTCTACCTCTAACCTCACATCTCACATCTTCACTCCTATCACCCTATAGTTGTTGCCTGGATTTGTGTAACAGCATCCTGACTGTTTTCCGCTTTGACTCTTGGACCGCTATAATCTAGTCTCTGTCCAGCAACTGTCACTGTGATCCTCCCAAAGCATAAAGTCATATCATGCAATTCTCCCCACCCTAACCCCAACCCCAGATCTTCCAGACACACTCAGAATGAAAGCTAAACCCCTTACCCTGACAATTTTCTGGCCTCAGCCTGTCTCTCTAGCCTCCATCTCCTTCACCTTCTTGACTAGGCTGTCAATCAAGGCCTTTGTACCTCCCATTTTCTCTGCCCCTGACATCTTCACTCCATTCCTTCAAGTGTTGATTCAGACATCACCTCCTCTAGAAAGGCTGTCCCAGACCATCTCATTCTCAGGTGACACTTATCCCTTCAGCCAGCTTCACCTACCAGGTGATACAAATCACCTGAGCAGCATGGGGGTCCCCATGCTCTATCCCTTCTGGGTTCTGGCTACGTGGGTCTGAGTGAGAGCCCAGGGATCCAACTTTTTAAGAAGCCCTTCAAGAATTCTGATGTAAGTGATTCATTCTGTGGGAAACACCATCTAGAAAATGATGGGAATGTTCCTAGAGGAGGGTTAGTGATCACTCCCAGCCATGCTTCCTTCTCTAAGAGCAGAGCGAGCGGCAGTGCCACTTTTAGGAGAGTTTAAGCACATCAGATTGACTAGTTTTCTGTGAGTATGGTTTCAGTGTGTCTGCCCTTAGTATGATCTAATTGTTTCCAACACAGAGGAGACTTTAAACCTAAATTACCATAGCCTGGTGTTATCTATATAAATCCATCCCATAATTGTGGGAGATTTTTTCCTCCTTTGCTGAAACTTTTCTTGTTGCTCTGATTGAGCTTGAGTAATAGAAAAAAGCTCAAATTTATGGCCAGAGTCAGAGAAGGCATAATTAATTGGCCCAGTGAGGGGATCCCATCTAGTAATATCACAGTAACCTGAATATGACTATAATTTTTTTTTTAAGTAAATTTTCTCAGGGCCAACCATTTAGAGACTTGTAGTAGAGAAATTTAACAAGGTAACCCAGAACTGGACACAGGTAATTGGCCACAAACACAACAATTGAATTGATTTCTAAAACTAGCATAGAATCAGGCCTATGATAGAAAAGCATTTGATTTATATGCAGAAGTCTAAGAAGTCAAGAAAACATAAATGATCATACAAATCAGGTCCAGCATCTTGGGCAACTGTCTACCTCTGATGTCGTCATCTTCTCATCCTCGTGTAGTGTAGTTTCTCCTGCTTGAGCATCATTTTAAGGTGAGATCAGGTCAGCTGTCTTCTCTATAGACCAATCCACTGTAGGGGCCGGTCAGGGCACTCTGGCCAGTTGTCCGCATCAGGAGGAGATCAGGGACAAAAGGGTCCCAGTTGTGGCCGCTGGGTCTGGTCCATTGGCAAGCAAGCTGGCCCCTGAGTACCCCGAGTGGTCAGGATGTCAGTCTCAGCAAAGAAGAGTCCCTGCCAGAGTCGCCATTTGTTGCAGGAAGGCGGACCCCTTCCAGGGCCCGAAGCTGGGCTCTTGTCTAACACTTGGAAATGAATTGTCCGAGGAGACACATGGGCTGACAAAGCAAGAGACTTTACTGGGAAAGGGCACCCAGGTGGAGAGCAGTAGGGTAAGGGAGAAATGCAAAAAAGCAAAATGGCTGTCTGGGGAGGCCTTACAAATAGCTGTGAAAAGAAGAGAAGTGAAAAGCAAAGGAGAAAAGGAAAGATATAAGCATCTGAATGTAGAGTTCCAAAGAATAGCAAGAAGAGATAAGAAAGCCTTCCTCAGCGATCAATGCAAAGAAATAGAGGAAAACAACAGAATGGGAAAGACTAG
This sequence comes from Bubalus kerabau, assembly GCF_029407905.1. Classification (NCBI taxonomy): domain Eukaryota; kingdom Metazoa; phylum Chordata; class Mammalia; order Artiodactyla; family Bovidae; genus Bubalus; species Bubalus kerabau. The sequence goes on along the minus strand of NC_073628.1, from coordinate 124,767,016 downwards.
AGATCTCTTCAAGAAAATTAGATACCAAGGGAACATTTCATGCAAAGATGGGCTCGATAAAGGGCAGAAAAGGTATGGACCTAACAGAAGCAGAAGATATCAAAAAGAGGTGGCAAGAATACACAGAAGAACTGTACAAAAAAGATCTTCATGTCCCAGATAATCACGATGGTGTGATCACTCATCTAGAGCCAGACATCCTGGAATGTGAAGTCAAGTGGGCCTTAGAAAGCATCACTATGAACAAAGCTAGTGGAGGTGATGGAATTCCAGTTGAGCTATTCCAAATCCTGAAAGATGATGCTGTGAAAGTGCTGTACTCAATATGCCAGCAAATTTGGAAAACTCAGCAGTGGCCACAGGACTGGAAAAGGTCAGTTTTCATTCCAATCCCAAGGAAAGGCAATGCCAAAGAATGCTCAAACTACCGCACAGTTTCACTCATCTCACACGCTAGTAAAGTAATGCTCAAAATTCTCCAAGCCAGGCTTCAGCAATATGTGAACCGTGAACTTCCTGATGTTCAAGCTGGTTTTAGAAAAGGGGCAGAGGAACCAGAGATCAAATTGCCAACATGCGCTGGATCATGGAAAAAGCAAGAGAGTTCCAGAAAAACATCTACTTCTGCTTTATTGACTATGCCAAAGCCTTTGACTGTGTGGATCACAATAAACTGTGGAAAATTCTGAAAGAGATGGGAATACCAGACCACCTGACTTGCCTCTTGAGAAATTTGTATGCAGGTCAGGAAGCAACAGTTAGAACTGGACATGGAACAACAGACTGGTTCCAAATAGGAAAAGGAGTTCGTCAAGGCTGTATATTGTCACCCTGTTTATTTAACTTATATGCAGAGTACATCATGAGAAACACTGGACTGGAAGAAACACAAGCTGGAATCAAGATTGCTGGGAGAAATATCAATAACCTCAGATATGCAGATGACACCACCCTTATGGCAGAAAGTGAAGAGGAACTAAAAAGCCTCTTGATGAAAGTGAAAGTGGAGAGTAAAAAAGTTGGCTTAAAGCTCAATATTCAGAAAATGAAGATCATGGCATCTGGTCCCATCACTTCATTGGAAATAGATGAGGAAACAGTAGAAACAGTGTCAGACTTTATTTTTCTGGGCTCCAAAATCACTGCAGATGGTGACTGCAGCCATGAAATTAAAAGACGCTTACTCCTTGGAAGGAAAGTTATGACCAACCTAGAGAGCATTTTCAAAAGCATAGACATTACTTTGCCAACAAAGGTCCAGCTAGTCAAGGTTATGGTTTTTCCTGTGGTCATGTATGGATGTGAGAGTTGGACTGTGAAGAAAGCTGAGCGCCGAGGAATTGATGCTTTTGAACTGTGGTGTTGGAGAAGACTCTTGAGAGTCCCTTGGACTGCAAGGAGATCCAACCAGTCCATTCTGAAGGAGATCAGTCCTGGGATTTCTTTGGAAGGAATGATGCTAAAGCTGAAACTCCAGTCCTTTGGTCACCTCATGCGAAGAGTTGACTCATTGGAAAAGACTCTGATGCTGGGAGGGATTGGGGTCAGGAGGAGAAGGGGATGACAGAGGATGAGATGGCTGGATGGCATCACTGACTCAATGGATGTGAGTCTGAGTGAACTCCGGGAGTTGGTGATGAACAGGGAGGCCTGGCGTACTGCGATTCATAGGGTCGCAAAGAGTTGGACACGACTGAGCGGCTGAACTGAACTGAACTGAACTGAAGCACATCAGATAACACATGATAAAAAGGAGGAAATATTGCCCTGAGACTCACAAGTGGATGGTAGATGCTAAGACTTTTTTTTTTTTTTTTTTTTTTACTTTGGCTAATCTTGTTTTTTAAAAAAAATGTTTTAAATTTAAATTGGAGGATAATTGCTTTACAATGTTGTATTAGTTTTTGCTATACAACAATGTGGATCAGCCATAATTATACATATATCCCCTCCCTCTAGAGCCTCCCTCCCACCCCATCCCAACCCTCTGGGTCATCATGGACTACTGAGTTGAGCTCCCTGTGCTATACTGCAGGCTGATAATCTTAATATTTTTTCTTTTTCCTGGGGAATAAGTCACTCCCCACACCATGACTTGCCATCCACAAAATAATGAGGCTTTCTCAGGCAAACTTTTCTCCTGTAAAGGGCTTTCTAGGACACCCCCACCCCCACCTGCTGTTTCCTCTAAACACCATTTAGCAGGACTTTCCTGGTGGTCAGCGGTTAAGACTCCACACTTGCAATGCAGGGGCTGTGGGTTCAATCCCTGGTTGGGGAACTAAGATCCCATGTGCCCCATGTGTGGCCAAAATAAAGAAAGAAATAAAAGTGAAAAAAAATTACCATTTAGCTTCTAAGGCTCTAATTTCGAGGAAATTCCTTTCTCTCAGAATAAATGAGAGTCATCAAATGTTGCTGCTGAAACAGAACTTTGGAAGAAGTCCATCTAGCATGATCACCCTACAGACAGGGAGGCCAGACAGCTGACTAGTTAGAGAGACAGGGTCCACTCTTCCAGGGATGGGTGTGCCCACATGAGCAGACCACACAGCCCCACAGTTCACAGAGCACCCAGTGTGTCCCTTCTCCCTGCAAGGCCACATCACACAAGTAAGCTGACCCTGCAGGCATGTCTAGACTCTCTTCACTGGATTTCCCATTAAAGAGATGCTGGAACAGTTTTTTTTTTTTTAATCTCCAGAAATAAATGGATATATCATATAGCAAAAATACAGCAAAGAGGCTGGAAAAATCCACTGTGCACATATTTTTTAAAGTTATAAATAAACAGGATAGTTAGAAACCAAATTAAACTCCCAATTTGAAAACGGGAAGTGGAAGATGAAAGCCCGGACCTACTCGTGACTTCCGCTCTGGCTCAATGGAGAATCCTCTCCTGGCTACACAAGCCCTGTGGACTTTGATAGAATCGTGCCCTTTCAGGACTGGAAAAGATTGCAGAGATCAGAGACTGTCTAGGCCACCTTCTAACATTGGAGAAGGGGAAACAGAAGCTCAGAATTGCGCTTGCTCGAGCTCACGCAGTTCGAATGTGTTAATCAACCAGGGCTATCCTTCCAGCCACTGAAGGAACCACAATGGATGGGTTATTTGGTCTCAGGCAAAGAAAACTTATTACCTAATAGTTTGATGTCTTTTCTGTATGGTATAAAAACTCAAACGAATCACTTAGTAGGGAAATGTAATCACAGTTTTTAATTAACGTAAAGTCTCTGCAACATTTTTTGGTTGTTGTTCTATTACTTCTATGCAGTGTAAATCAATTAGGTGAAATGGGCTAGTGGATCAGAGTGGAGGTCAGTCCCTGGATGAGTAATTGCTCTGTTGCTGAGATTAACACCTTCTCACGCTATTAGGACTGCTGATGTATCTTGCAGTCTTTATGAAGACTACAATTTAGGGACTATCCATTCCAGCTGTCTGCATTTCAGCAGCCTCCTACATGCAAACAAGTGTTGCACTAAGTGCTGCATTTAATTAAAGGCCCTTCCCCTGTCATGGGTACAGTCAGAGGAAAGACAAGAGACCTCATTTGTTTAAGAAACACACACACACACTTCTTACTGGTGATTAGTTAGCCTTAAAGCAATCAGGATTTAAAGTCAGGGAGGCCACCAAAGAAGGATAAGATATTGATGACTTCTGAATTGGAAATTGCGAAGTGCACGTCACCTTTCTTTACAGGACTTAGTAACAAGCCACAAACGAAGAGTAAGACCCTCGGTTTCTTCTCACTTTAAAGGATCACTTTTCAAAGATTGGCTCTCTCTGCCTCTTCCCAAAAGACTGACCAAGCCTCTCACCCGAATTGTGTTTAACTACTAGATTCTGGGGTGAGAGGCCCGAATTCAGTGATGGATGGGACAGGTTGGGTGAGGCATGGAAGAAGGCATTCAAGTTGGTTATAATATCGAAAAGAGAAATTCGTCTACAATGTAGCTTTGCTCCCACTTTAACAAAGGGAAGCTTTTCCTGGGACAGTTCTTACTAGAACAGGAGACAACCAAAGAAAATCAAACAGGCAACAAATAATTTTACCATTACCAGGTAATATGTGTTAATTGCTCAGTTTATATACTCAGAATGACATACCATTAGAGACTGTGTATGCATTGTAACTAGAGCATTAATAAATTTAAAATGTGCCTATTAGGATGACAGCTTTGGAGGTGCAAAGGAATAACAGTTACCACTTGGCAGAAGCCGATCTCACCCCATCTGCCGAGACTTTGCATACATTTTCAGCTTCCTGAGCAATGATTAGGCCTGTCAGAACCTCTTTAACCTTCTAACTGCTGGTCCCCACTGGCCGTAATTAGAGACTAATGAATTCAGAAGATGCAGGCCGTGAGGAAAACTGCCTTGACAGTTTGTGTACAAATTAAGCCCCAATTACTTCATGCATCTTTTGCATCGCTGATACAAGTCTCTGTTATTATTTTTGAATATGGTCATTTTAGCAGAAACGAAGAACTTGGCTAATGTATTTTGTCATTTTTATGGCTCGTCATAAAGAAAAAACATACTGGGCGGGTCATGAATATGTGAAATAAACTACAGCGGATTATAAAAAGAAATTAATTTTCCTCTTGGGAATACCCTGCCACCCTTTTATCCCCCCTGGTGGATATGCTTATTAACATGGTTATTGTTATTCAGATAATATCTGCCATCGAAGGAGCCTGACTAACCAGCAGGTTGTTAGGCTCAGGTTTAGACCCCAAGTAAGGAGCATTTGAAAGTGCTGTCCCCAACCTTTCCTCTCGGCTCTAAAGACTGCTTGGCACACACTGGCAAGAAACTGTGTCATCTGCCTTTACCTGCCCTCCACCGTCCGTGGCCATGGCAAACGTCTGTAACTCCAAAAGGTGTGACTTTAAACCAATACAAAGCTTGAATGTCACATTCCCTTCAAAACTCTTGAAATGATATTTAATCTTGTCTCGGTCCCCATGGGTCAACCTAACCAGATAGTCAATCTCAATCATTTGGGGGATCCCTTCCCTTACTCTGTGAGGTCACATGAGAATCCTGGCTTCAATGTCCCCAGAAAGGCAGAGGGGGAGGTGGTCATTTGTACAGGATGGTCATCACTTTTATGGCCTTTTCTTTAGCCATAAGATGCTACTGCTGAGAGCTGGTCCCACCATCTGTCTGTGGGCCCTACTGCTCCAGGCAGCTCAGAGATTCCCTAGGCCAGCAGTCTCTACCCACTGAGAACCAGTCTTCTGCAGCCATCCTCCACTGATGTTCCTGTGTGCTGAGGGACTCCTGTCTCTGCCCCCTGCCCCTGTTCTGCATTGATTTCAGAGAAAGTTAAAACTCTCTCTTCTGTCTCACCTCCCCAGCTCAAAGCACTTCCCTCCATCCCCTCCCCGGGTAGGTGGAATAATCCTCTCCCACCCAAGCAGCTACTTCCTAATCCCTAGAACCAGAGGCTATGGTATTTTACATGGTAAAAGGGAATTTGCAGATGTGCTAAATTAAGCATCTTGAGATGAGCAGATTAGCTGGGTGGGCTCAATTTAATCACAAGAGTCCTTATAAGAGGGAAGCAGGAGGATTAGAATCAGCGGGAGGGGATGTGAAAACTGTAGCAAGAGGTTGGCATGATGAAGGAGGGGGCCATAAACTAAGGAAGGCAGGGGACCTCTGGAAGCCAAAAAAGGCCAGGAAACTGATCTAAGCCTCCCGTAAGTCTCCAGAGGGACCTCCCCGGTGGCTCAGTGGAAAAGAATCTGCCTGCCAAGCAGGAGACACAGGTTCAGTCCCTGGGTCAGGAAGATCCCCTGGAGAAGGGAATGGCTACCCACTCCAGTATTTTTGCCTGAGAAATCCCATGGACAGAGGAGCCTTGCGCGCTACAGTCCATCAGAAGGAACCAGCCTTGCTAATGCTTTGCTTGTAGACTTTGGATCCCAGAACTGGACGAGTATAAATATGTGTTTTTTAAGCCACTAAATTTGTGGTAATTTGTTAGAGCAGCAATAGGAAACAAATATACCTTCTTCTATGGAATCATAAAGATTTGAGTTTAAATTCCAACAATTCCCTTGTGGCTCAGCTGGTAAAGAATCCGCATGCAATGCAGAAGACCTGGATTCGATCCCTGGGTTGGGATGATTCCCTGGAGAAGGGAATGGCTGCCCACTCCAGTATTCTGGCCTGGAGAATTCCATGGGGTCGCAAAGAGTCAGACATGACTGAGCGACTATCACTTTCAAAAATAATTTTCCCAGTAATTTATTTTGTCTTATATTCTCTATCTTCTCAAACATTGAAATCACAAACTAGCCTCATGAAGTTGTTATGAGAATAAAAAGATTAACCTAATTTGATATGTGGAACATAGTAGATTCTCAATAAAAAGTTAACAAAGTACAGCTCAAAACTGAGTCTTGGTGTGAACTTAAGTCAAGGCTGTCAGCCCCTTCCTGGATCCCTCACAACTGGATCTATTGAAGGGAATGGCTACCCACTCCAGTATTCTTGCCTGGGAAATCCCATGGATGGAGGAGCCTGGCGGGCTACAGTCCATAGAGTGGCAAAGAGTCAGACACGACTGTGCATCTGATTACAAACACATGCAAAGTCCAGCCTATTTGTTTCTGAAAGGCCGGAAGCAACAGTCTCTTTTCCAGGGGATTTGTACTTGACCTACTGTCTTAGATATTAAGAAGAGATGGCAAGAATACACAGAAGAACTGTACAAAAAAGATCTTCATGACACAGATAATCACGATAGTGTGATCACTCATCTAGAGCCAGACATCCTGGAATGTGAAGTCAAGTGGGCCTTAGAAAGCATCACTACGAACAAAGCTAGTGGAGGTGATGGAATTCCAGTTGAGCTATTCCAAATCCTGAAAGATGATGCTGTGAAAGGGCTGCACTCAATATGCCAGCAAATTTGGAAAACTCAGCAGTGGCCACAGGACTGGAAAAGGTCGGTTTTCATTCCAATCCCAAAGAAAGGCAATGTCAAAGAATGCTCAAACTACCGCACAATTGCACTCATCTCACACGCTAGTAAAGTAATGCTCAAAATTCTCTAAGCCAGGCTTCAGCAATATGTGAACCGTGAACTTCCTGATGTTCAAGCTGGTTTTAGAAAAGGGGCAGAGGAACCAGAGATCAAATTGCCAACATGTGCTGGATCATGGAAAAAGCAAGAGAGTTCCAGAAAAACATCTACTTCTGCTTTATTGACTATGCCAAAGCCTTTGACTGTGTGGATCACAATAAACTGTGGAAAATTCTGAAAGAGATGGGAATACCAGACCACCTGACCTGCCTCTTGAGAAATTTGTATGCAGGTCAGGAAGCAACAGTTAGAACTGGACATGGAACAACAGACTGGTTCCAAATAGGAAAAGGAGTTCGTCAAGGCTGTATATTGTCACCCTGTTTATTTAACTTATATGCAGAGTACATCATGAGAAATGCTGGACTGGAAGAAACACAAGCTGGAATCAAGATTGCCAGGAGAAATATCAATAACCTCAGATATGCAGATGACACCACCCTTATGGCAGAAAGTGAAGAAGAACTCAAAAGCCTCTTGATGAAAGTGAAAGTGGAGAGTGAAAAAGTTGGCTTAAAGCTCGATATTGAGAAAACGAAGATCATGGCATCCGGTCCCATCACTTCATGGGAAATAGATGGGGAAACAGTGGAAACAGTGTCAGACTTTATTTTTCTGGGCTCCAAAATCACTGCAGATGGTGACTGCAGCCATGAAATTAAAAGACGCTTACTCCTTGGAAGGAAAGTTATGACCAACCTAGAGAGCGTATTCAAAAGCACAGACATTACTTTGTCAACAAAGGTTCGTGTAGTCAAGGCTATGGTTTTTCCTGTGGTCATGTATGGATGTGAGAGTTGGACTGTGAAGAAGGCTGAGCACCGAAGAATTGATGCTTTTGAACTGTGGTGTTGGAGAAGACTCTTGAGAGTCCCTTGGACTGCAAGGAGATCCAACCAGTCCATTCTGAAGGAGATCAGCCCTGGGATTTCTTTGGAAGGAATGATGCTAAAGCTGAAACTCCAGTACTTTGGCCACCTCATGCGAAGAGTTGACTCATTGGAAAAGACTCTGATGCTGGGAGGGATTGGGGTCAGGAGGAGAAGGGGATGACAGAGGATGAGATGGCTGGATGGCATCACTGACTCGATGGTCGTGAGTTTGAGTGAACTCCGGGAGTTGGTGATGGACAGGAGGCCTGGCGTGCTGGGATTCATGGGGTCGAAGAGTCGGACATGACTGAACGACTAATCTGATCTGATACTGTCTTAGGCTCTGAGTCCTGTGACCCAGACCCACCTTTTTGGTCTTAGGTCTCCCTTCCAGGTCTCTAGCCAAAAATTATCTAGGCCTTGAATCTGCTGAGGAAGATTCTGATACTTGAGAAGCTCTGAAGTTCTAGCCGAACTTGCCTACTGTGTTGGTTTCATCCTAGAACGGGATATCTGCCTCTTCAAACTTAGGAGGAAGAAGCCTAATTCTCTTTGCCTCCCTTGCTGAGGACTCCAGTTCTAGGACCAGAAGACACACCCTCAACCCAACTAAGGCTTATGACTCCCCTTGCTTTTATGCCACCCATCTTGTTTCTGGATTTATACCCTTCCCCATCTACCTCGAGATTTAACTACATGCATTAGCCACCCTCAGAAAGATTCCTGAATGAAAACCAAAAGCCAGTTCAATTCATAGGATTTGACTCACACCTTAATGCCTTGCTTTTATACTCGAAGCAATTGATCAGATATCTTAGGGCCAACATTATTCAGAGTGAGGGCTGAGGTTCTCATACCCCACTAGTGTTCCTGGACCACTGAATTACCCTCTCCATATCCACCTGGATGGTGGATTTCCCTCAGATCAACAAGTTCCCATTCTGGAGACTCCAGTCCACATGTTCTAGGTTGCCAACAGCATATTGTAATGGTAGCTCTGAGTTCTGATTATTAAAGAGAAAGGTAAATAAAAACTTGGGCCATGGCCTTAACATTGACTGAGACTACTCAGCCATAAAAAGGAATTTGAATCAGCTATAGTGAGGTTGATGAACTAAGAGCCTCTTATACAGAATGAAGTAAATCAGAAAGAGATAAACAAGTATTGTATATTAATGCATATATATGGAATCAAGCAAAAGGGCACTGATGAACCCAGTGGAGAACAGACTTCTGAACATAGCAGGGGAAGGCGAGGGTAGTATAGATTAAGCAAGCAGCCTTGACATATACACAGTGCTGCTGCTGCTAAGTCTCTTCAGTCATGTCCGACTCTGTGCGACCCCATAGATGGCAGCCCACGAGGCTCTCCCGTTCCTGGGATTCTCCAGGCAAGACACTGGAGTGGGTCACCATTTCCTTCTCCAATCCATGAAAGTGAACAGTAAAAGTAAAGTCGTTCAGTGGTGTCCGACTCTTCGCGACCCCATGGGCTGCAGCTCACCAGGCTCCTCCGTCCATGGGATTTTCCAAGCAAGAGTACTGGAGTGGGGTGCCATTGCCTTCTCTGGACATATACACACTACCACGTGTGAAATAGTGGAAAGTTGCCGTCTAATGCAGGAAGCCCAGCCTGGTGCTCTGTGATGCCCTAGAGGGGTAGGATGGGGGAAGGGAGGGAGGCTCAAGAGGAGGACATACACATAATTATGACTGATTCAAGTTGTTGTATGGCAGAAAGTAACACAACATTATAAAGCAATTTTCTGCCAATTAAAACACACACACACACATACACACTGGCTCAGAAACTCACTTCACTAGAAGAATTTATTAAAAAGCAATACTTAGAGCAAGCATAATATCAATTTCTTTAACACTGATCTATTTTACCATGAAAATGTGGTGTGAATGGCCACGGCATAGCTTTTCCTGGCTCAAAAGGATTCATGCTAGGTGGTGTGGTTTCCATTATTCTCAGGGTGTACAACAAAAGATTAGGTTAACCACATGAAATTGCTGATATTCAACTGTTTTTGACTTACTGAAACAGCAGTTTCATATGGCTCAACTGAGAATAATGTTGTTCGCTCAAGAGTAGAAGATGATGCTATTCGTTGAGTATGTTGACGATTTGCCAGTGAAACTAACCTTGTGGACTCTTCTTTTCCTTAAACATGGTAGCAGGTCAGATTCAAAATCCCTATAGAGAAAGTAAAAGCTAAAATAGACAAAAGTTACACAATTAGTGTACTGCTTTCACACTTGGATATTCTGTTTCTGGCTCTGTCTGGTCATTGATATAAAACCCATGTTGCCGAGTTGACTGCTGTTAGCTGTTGAAAGCCAATGGGATCATAATCCTTCCCTACTTGAGTGCCATGCAAGTGTAGCCCAGGTGTGTGTGGTGATAGACACAGCTATCCACCGCTATCCACGGAGGGCATCTCATTAGCAAATTTCCCTTTAAGTCTATTCTCACTGATTTTGCACAAAAATTTCTCTAATCACCATTGAGAAGCTTTGCCAAAGACAGTTTATGAACACCTTATACAACTCAATTTTAAACTGGCTTTTTTTTTTTTTTTAACAGTTTGGATAGTTTACAAATAAAAATGATAAGATGCGTATACACAACTGCAGCTAAGCAATGTCCAAAACAGCTTGATCTCAGAAACACCTGTAGCGGTCCTCTCTTAGTAGCGGAAATTCCCATCATTTAATATTCTCCTTAATTAAGGGTTTGAGGGCTTAATAAAATTTCAGGTATGTCATATGGAAGAGTTATCACATACTTTTATAGCCAGATATTATTTGCATCTTAGTGTGAATTGTTTAGTGTATCAGCTATTTTGATAATCTAATATGATAGTACACAATACATAGTTAGGGGTAAGTAAGTAGAGAGTGAGTGGAAAGATCTCTATCCCAGGATAAGTTTAACTGGTATGTCACCACGGAGGGCCTATGGTCATTGGAATTAAAGGCAGTGGATCACAGAGAATGGAGATTCCAGAATAGTAGATATTCGATCAAGTGTTGCTATATCACAGTGTGCATAATGTTCAACTCTTTTTCATGTTGGGTGGGCTGCCAGCCCTAAAGAAGCTGTACATTTCAGAGGAATGGATCTTCTGAGCCATCTAGACACAGTTGGATCATCTACAGTCAAGGCACTATGATGAACATCTACTAAGAATTCATGAGGGGCACTTGGCATCACCACGCAGAGGAGACACATGAAAACCCAAGAGGAGGATCAAGGGTCCCATGTTATACTCACTTGCATTTGAATAATTTTTTCTAGCTATATTTTGGAAATAGGTTTACAAAGGAATAGACTCAGCCTAGTGGAAAAGTATGCCCAGAGACCTGGCCTGCTGTGACAAGGTATAGATGCCACTGACTCCATGCTTCTCATAGACCTGGCCTTCCCATGAACTCTGAGCTTGGCCACTGCTTGATAGGATGGTAATGAAACGTGTTAGATTCGGGGAGGGGGTCGGGGAACAGCTCCCTGACTTTCTTCAGGCAAGCTCTAGGGAGGGCTGAGGAGAAGAGGGAAGACTAAATGACATAGTCCAGAGCTGTTTGCTAGATTCACAGAATGAAGACTGTGACCCAGAAAAGCCAAACCATGACCGCTTTTTCCCAGTCTGTGACAATGGAGATAAGGCAGGCTCCCAATCCTTCACTAAATACTTGGTACTTAACTGGCCACTTGAGACACTGCTCATGTAATCCCATCTTCATGAAGATGGTCTTGAACTTCAAGAAGTGATATTGCAGGCTGGGGTCAGAAAACTGCACCCCATTGATACTGAGAGCACTGGGTTCTTAGACAGTTCCCAGCAAGCCAGGTGTTATACCTTCATTCTCCCTCTAGGAAAATGAAAATTATCTCAGATGGTTTCTACTCAAACCTGGGATCATTCATTCATTCGTTAGACTAACATTTGATAGACTCCTGATAGACCTCAGGTGCTGATGAAGCCCTGTGGTAATGCCTGCACCCCCATGCTGCCTGGAATCTGGAAGGGCTTCTCTTTGAGCCTATTCAATTGCCCATCTTCCACCTCTTGGTTCTGAGACTTCCATACTTAGTCGACCTAGGATCTTTCACCTGGCCCCTCCATACTCTGGCACCACCCTGCCAGAAACATTATCCAATTCCAAGCTAATAGGCTCCTCAAGCACTGGTGTCAAGGAAAAGTGGCAACATACATGCTGTGTGCTGTCAGATTTCAATTCTATTTCAGCCATGGGAATGTGTGATAAGCCAGGGCAGCCTGCTGCTGCTGGTGTGTGTGTGTGTGTGTGTGCGCGCGCTCAGTTACGTTTGACTCTTTGCAACTCCAAGGACAATAGCCCACCAGGGTCCTCAGTCCATGGGATTTCCCAGGCAAGAATACTGGAGTTTGCCATTTCCTACTCCAAGGGATCTTCCCGACCTTGGGTTGGTACCCACGTCTTTTGTGTCTCCTGCATTGGCAGGCAGTGGATTCTTTAGGACTGCACCACCAGGATGAGAAGCTTTTGATCTCATTCAAGCTATATTCATTTTGAGAACATACCAAGGATTTTCTCTCAGAAAGCCTCATATATCATCTGGGTTTGCTTCTGAATTATAGATCAAATTACCATGACTTCTTTCAGTGGGGGGAAATATCACCCTAATTGTGTTTAAATGAATTCAAGTGTGATTGGTCAGTAATGGTTTACTATGAAAAAGCAAAGAATGTTCACCACAATGCTGGACCAACCAGAGCCATAGTATGGATGTCCCATAACTGCCCTCACAGTTCATCCTTTCTAACACTGTTCAAATCCATTTCCTTACTGTGTTGTTACAAGTTCTTTTATCTCTCTAAAAGCATCCTCCTTCAAGGAAGGAGGCTGTTTGTTCATTTGAGTATCTCTCTAGAGATTCTGGATTTACCTATAGCAAAGTCTCCAAAATACACTGTAAAATCAAATTAACATATATCCTTAGCAATGAACATATTTTTAATAGTTAAAATATATCTTTAACATTAGTGCCTTTGTAGGGATGGGGAGATAACAGCCACTGACAAAGTCTCTGCTCCCCTGGAGTTTGCATTTTAGTGTGTGGTGGGTGAGTAGAAAATAGAAAATAAAGAAAAGCAAATAAGAAAATAGCCAGTTGTAAGGAAAGAGCGATAAAATCTTAAAAAGAGAATGGGTAGTGACTTGGTGTATGGAGAGTATCACTTTCTATTAGGGCTCACAACAGAACTCTCAAAATCAAAATTAAATAAAACATTTGTTTGGTGTCCACATGTTGAGAAGGAGTTAGCCACATGGTCAACATCTGAAGCAGGAGCATCCCAGGACCACAGGAAGAAGCAACAGCCAATGTATCAAAGGATGGACAGGGCTGGAATGTTCAGGGCTTGAAAGAAGGCCAGTGTGATTGAAGCATCGTGAACAAGGAGGAAAAGTTCAGGAGATGAGGTTGGAGACATGGGCAGGAGCCCTGTGGGTCTTGAAACATGTGTGGGTTTTTGCAAAGGCAATAGAAGCCTTTGGAAGTCTTAGAGTGGGAAGTAACATGATCTGATTTTTGTTTTTCAACATCATCCCAAGGGTTATGTGGGGAACACTGGCTAAGTAAGAGAAGCTGAGTGACTAGGTAGGGGCTATTGAGCAGTATTTGCCTGAGGTGGGGTGGTGTGCAGCCGAGCAGAAGTAGCAACAGCAATAACATCCTTCAGAAATCCAGGGAAAGTTTTCTGCTCAGAGAAACTGCATGAGCAGAGGCAGGAACACGTGGAAGACACCCACAAGTCCTATGAGCCTGAGAGTTCTGTACATCTGGAGAAAAAGCTGTCAAATAAACAAAATAAACGCCTATGTGTTTGGCATGGTTTAGTTCTATTGTGAATGAATATATAGAGGCATCAAGTAAAAAAAGAAAAGCTTGTTAAAAAAATAGTATACACAGAGTTAAGGGACCTAGAAAAAGACTAGAAAAAGTGTACATATACCCCACACACTTGGATTGACAGATTCAACCAAGTAAAGATGTTGGCTCTTCCAACAAGTTATTTTCTAAACGTCATGCAATCCCAGTCAAATTCCATACGCTGCTTTCGGATGAGTAACTTGGCATAAATCTCATCTACTTCGTGTGGAAGAATATCTGTGTGCAAATAATGAAGATGTCCACACCCACTGTCATCTGTGCTCCCAGCCATGGCTCGTGCTAATGGGGACAAAGGAGTCTTGAGATTCTACATCCGCCCTTCCCCACCTTTGTCTCCTTCCAATTGAGGTTGTAAAGAAAAAGCAACTGCCTTTTCACGATTAGCCCTGCAGCAAAATTTTGAAACTTTTTTGACGATGACACATGTAAAGAAATGATTTATATAAGGACACATATATAGTGTTGAAGGGCTTTGCATGTAGAGCTAGTGGTAAAGAATCCACCTGCCAATGCAGGAGAGGTAAGATGCATGGGTTTGATCCCTGGGTCGGGAAGATTCCCCTGGAGTAGGAAGTAGCAACCTGCTCCAGGATTCTTGCCTGGAAAATTCCATGGACAGAGAAGCCTGGCAGGCTACAGTTCATGAGGTTACAAAGAGTCAGACATGACTGATCCCGTGCGCACGTGTGCACACACACACACATATGCACACGCACACGCGTGCACACACACACACACACACACATGTTGCTCTCATCACCAGGGCTATCTAACTGGCAGAGCAGCGACCCCTTTGGCTGAAGTCTCACTCACTCTGCTTAAATATGAAATTCAGAAAACATTTCCTTTAGATTTCCTTCTAGCCTGAGAATGGAAAAAGTCAGTCAGTCCTAGCTGATTGGGAAACAAAGGAGGGGAAGTGGAATTTATGTTGTGTGTTTTTTTTTAATATAATGATGATAATGATGATGATGAATGAATAAGGCTCCCAGTCCTTGCTCACAGGGAGCCTTGGCTCCCATCTCTGTGTGAGAGCTTTTCCCTCCATTTGGTAGACCCATTCAGCTTTTCTATTCCATCCATTTTTTAAAAAATAGAAGGTGGATTTAAGAACATATTCAACATGATTTCATGGAAGATTGCATCCTTCTAATGCAAAATATTTGTTTTTAACTGCACAGAACTAAAGTGGCTTCTAAAAAAAGTCCAAGCTACAACTCTGTTCTCTAGCCATAAAAATTTAAAATCACATTGATTACCCATCTGGCATATCTCCTAATTATGCATCTCTTACTGGACTAATACTCCCTTCAGAAGCAAAACAGTAAATATACAAAGGGAAACATGATTAATAATTTCTTTGTGTTCTGTTTTTCAGGACAAGTCCCTGCTTATTCATGCTCTCCACTGAAAATGTTTCATAACTATACCCCAAAACAGATATGATAAACTGTCCCCTGACTATCTGCTTAAAAGGAAGGGGGAGACATGGGAGCGTGTGTTTGTGTATTTTTAAACACGTTTGACTAACTTCTGCCTCTCCTCCGTCATATGTCTTAGCAGTTCAGTTCTGCTTCAACAAATCAGTTTTCTGGAAAATCAGGCAAATGTATTTGATTGAACAAACTACACAGCCTACACTTGAAACAGACTTTTTTTTAAGAAGCTGCATCCTATTAGACTCATTTATTCCAGGATACCTGACATCTTATTAAACAAATTATGTACACTCATTCAAAATTGCATGGAGTATCCTACGAATTGCCAGTAATTCATCTTTAATGCTTTCTATCATTTTCTTTATACCTCTGTCCCCTTTCAGCTTTCTTTCTCCACCAAAAACCTACAGGAATCTGGACTCCCTTGCTCCCATCAAAAGAGAATCACCAATTTCCTAGTAAATTTTTATATGTAATTCCTATCATGAAAACTTCAAAATGTAATGTTTTCCTTCATGAAGTACGTAAAGAGAAAAATCAAGCTATACCTTATATTGTTAGCTATCCAGTAGCCACACCAATAGTTTTTCCTTGAGAATAGAACTCCAATATTCTTTAAATTGGCAACATGGCTATCTATTCTCCCAGAATTCTTTGTATCTTAGAGTGACCATGTGACATATTTCAGTCCAATGAGCCCTAAACAGAAGTCTACTGGAAGTCTCCAGGAAACCCTTTATTTTCTTGATTTTTTCCATTTCAGTTCGGTTCAGTTGCTCAGTTATGTCTGAATCTTTGCAACCCCATGGACTGCAGCATGCCAGGCTTCCCTGTCTATCACCAATTCTTGAAGTTTACTCAAACTCATGTCCATTGAGCCAGTGATGCCATCCAACCATCTCATCCTCTGTTGTCTCCTTCTCCTTCTGGCTTCAATCATGCCCAGCATCAGGGTCTTTTCCAGTGGGTCAGTTCTTCACATCAGGTGGCCAAAGTATTAGAGTTTCAGCTTTAGCATCAGTCATTCCAATGAGCATTCAGGACTGATTTCCTTTAGGATTGACTGGTTGGATCTCCTTGCAGTCCAAGGGACTCTCAAAAGTCTTCTCCAACACCACCATTCAAAAGCATCAATTTTTCAGTGCTCAGCTTTCTTTATGGCCCAACTTTCACATCCATACATGACTACTGGAAAAACCATACTTTGACTAGATGGACCTTTGTTAGTAAAGTAATGTCTCTGCTTTTTAATATGCTGTCTACATAACTTTTCTTCCAAGGAGCAAGCATCTTTTAATTTCATGGCTGCAGTCACCATCTGCAGTGATTTTGGAGCCCAAGAAGATAAAGTCTGTCACTGTTTCCTTTGTTTCCCCATCTATTTGCCCTGAAGTGATGGGACCAGATGCCATGATCTTAGTTTTTGGAATGTTGAGTTTTAAGCCAACTTGTTCACTCTCCTCTTTCACTTTCATCAAGAGGCTCTTTAGTTCCTCTTCACTTTCTGCCATGAGGGTGGTGTCATCTGCGTACCTGAGGTTATTGATATTTCTCCTGACAATCTTGTTTCTAGCTTGCGCTTCATCCAGCCCAACATTTCACATGATGTACTCTGCATAGAAGTTAAATTAACAGGGTGACAATATACAGCCTTGACATACTCCTTTCCCAATTTGGAACCAGTCCTTTGTTCCATGTCTGGTTCTAACTGTTGCTTCTTGACCTGCATACAGATTTCTCAGGATGGGCTTCCCTCATAGCTCAGTTGGTAAAGAATCTGCCTGCAATGCAGGAGAGCCCAGTTTGATTCCTGGGTCGGGAAGATCCGCTGAAGAAGGGAAAGGCTACCCACTCCAGTATTCTTGGCTTCCCTTGTGGCTCAGCTGGTAAAGAATCCACCTGCAATGCGGGAGACCTGGATTTGATCTCTGGGTTGGGAAGATCCCCTGGAGAAGGGAAAGGCTACCCACTCCAGTATTCTGGCCTGGAGAATTCCATGGACTCAGTCCACGGGATTGCAAAGAGTCAGACACAACTGAGTGGCTTTCACTTCACTTCAGGTAAGGTGATTCTTGATTTTTAGGGAACAGAAATGGCTGCCACTTTCTTTCCATCTTCTTATTGCCCTGAGCAAAAATGTGATGTCTGGGGCTGAAGCAACCTTCTTCAGATCATGAGGCAAAAAGCAAGAAACTCACAAAGACCTTAGCTCTGAGATCTCTGAGCCACTGAACCAACCCTGGCAGCCCACTGCCCCTCAGAAATACATTTTTATGAGAAAAATGAAACCTTATATGCTTAAGCCGTTAAGTTAGTCAGATATTGCATCATAAGTGAGGTGCAATATGAAAGAGTTCATGCTAAGTTCCACAGCCCAGAGACTCTGCAGCAGTGTCTCAGGGGCTCAAGTGGAGAACCCAGCAAAGGCTAAGCCAGCAGAGAAACCCTTCTTTTATTGGTACCTGATTTCCCCAGGCTAATTCACCTTTTATCTTACCTACCTAGGTTATAATTAAGAATTCACTTGAAAAAAAGAAATTATTCTGTTTAAGACTCTATGTTTAAAACAACTGGATTAGATACATTCAGATCAGAAAATTTGTTGGCTTTATTACAGAAAGAAACCCAAAGGAATGAAATCATTACTAATTGGATTTTAGCAATACAGTGTCCATAAGGGGATGATATTCTGATAAAGAAAAACCAGCCTGGATCCTCTCTGCTTCCTTCTCTCTCTCTCTTCCTGTTCTGAGTACCAAACTGAGGTCATGTATTTTTTCCAATTAGGTTGGTTGGTTGTTCTACCAAGAGATGCAAAGACAGCACACATAATCCTGTATCTTCGTGGAATTCAGGGATCTGTCTGTGTAGGACCTCAGGAATGTTTTAAAAACTAATAATAAAGTGAAGTCGCTCAGTTGTGTCTGACTCTTTGCGACCCCGTGGACTGTAGCCCACCAGGCTCCTCCGTCCCTGGGATTCTCCAGGCAAGAATACTGGAGTGGGTTGCCATTTCCTTCTCCAGGGGATCTTCCTGACACAGGGATTGAACCCAGGTCTCCTGCATTGCAGGCAGACACTTTAACCTCAATAGGTACTTCATATGAGCAGAAGCTGCAGAGCAGTGTGGGGGCATCGCTGCTTTTGTATCTCTCTTCTCCAGTGACCCTGGTCCTGGGGGAAGGCTGGACTGTTGCAAAGTCTTGAGACCAACATTTGAATGAGTTTCCTTCTGTACCAAAGTGAAAGTCACTCAGTCATGTCCGACTCTTTGCGACCCCATGGCCTATACATTCCATGGAATTCTCTAGGGTAGAATACTTGAGTGGGTAGCCTTTCCCTTCTCTAGGAGATTTTCCCAACCAAGGGATCAAACTCAGGTCTCCTGTATTGTTGGCAGATTCTTTATCAGCTGAGCCACAAGGGAAGCCTAAGAACACTGGAGTGGGTAGCCTATCCCTTCTCCAGTGGATCTTCCCCTAGGGTCTCCTGCATTGCAGGTGGATTCTTTACCAACTGAGCTGTCAGGGAAACCCAAAGGGCTGATGCATATTTTATGTAACGTTGGTGTTCTGCAATGGTCTGCATACCCTGAACTTTGGTGTTTGGACTCGCATTTAAAATTCATCATGGTCTTTCATGAGTTAAAACCAAGAATTGTTTAAAAATGAGAATAACGTCTTCCCACCTTCCCTCCCCTCTCACAAGCACACCCTACCCAACACTGAGACCTCACCCCTCCTGCAAAGCCAGCATTATTTTACTCACCACCCTGCTGCTGTCCTCGGACCTTCCATACTGTAGTGTGTGGGCTTTAGGATGAGAGAGGCTTGGGTTTCATCCCAGGTCAGCCATTTACTGCCTCTGCGACCTTGGGCTAATTGCTTAACTACTCTGTGTTCCAGTCTCCTCCTGCTTAAACGAGACATGAGCATAGTACCTACCTGGTAGGATTGTTATGAGGCTTAAATAATTTAAAATATGCAAAGCACCCAAAACAGTTCCCGGAACTTGTTCAGTGTTAAATGGGTATTAGCTATTATTGTTGTTGTTACTTACCTGTCCCCAAGCTTCATTGTCCCATTGGTAAATGGGAATAACAATGCCCTATACAATTAGCTCTTAGCAAGTGGATGGACAATCTGCTGACACAGTAACCTTGGTTGGAGGCTCACTGTTTCCTCCACTGCTTCTCCCTGGGCTCTGTCTGCTCCAAGCTTCTCAGCACCTTAGATCTTGCTGCCCGAGAGAAGCCTTCTCCAGCTGCAGGAGTCCACGCTGTCTTCTCCTATACAAATATCCACAGTTATTCATATCTGTACCCTGCAATTTAGTACCAAATCATAGTTGTCTTTTTTGTTCTTTTTTACTTCAATTTCCTATTAAGACTTTAAATTTCCTATATGCAAGGATTCATTCCTCCATATTTCGCTTTTTTCCTTTTCCTTTTCTTTTTTGGATGCTCTGTGTAGCACTTGAGATCTTTGTTCCCCTACAAGGGATTGAACCCATGTCCCGTGCACTGGGAG